>NC_059429.1:74678298-74978298 GCF_021028975.2 Sphaerodactylus townsendi | reverse complement strand
AGAAATCTGTTCAGTTTATCAGGAGTTGCACAAAACTTTGCAATCTAAATCTCAAGCAGAGAAAGCAGTCTGTGCCTGATTCAGAGGCAGGAAGGGAGAAGACATCCATGTGTGCCATGTTCCACAGCAGCCTGCGTACTGGCCCAAAAGTGTAACTGTTTGGGGAAGGGGAATGCATGAGTTTTTATCAACTGAGGAAGCATGTTAAGGGAAGGGGTTTAGCTGCATTTCTGGCACTGAATGTGAAACATCAGAGAACCCAGACTCATGGCAAGTACAAACTGAACTATGTTTCCTTTTCTGCATTAACAAAGGGAACTTCCTCAATCTCACTTCCTACCTTCCTGAATGCACTAAATGAATGAGATGCATTGGCAACCAAGCACTTTCTGAATAACCTAGAACAAAAAAATGATCCTATATGCCAAAGAAGCTTTATTTAGGGCAAATATATATGTGGAAAAAATATAGGGCAAAAATATAATGGAAAATAAATACAAACATATTTAAAACATAGATCAAAAACAAATAAAAAACAAATATAAGAATAACAAGCTAATTTAAGGCCAAAATAGATGTTTTAGTGGCATTGCCCTTGTGTTGAAATACAAGTCAGTTGATTTCTCCATAAAGGGAACGGGAGGATGTTTAAAGTGCAATATGAGTAGAGAAGAGGAGGTACTAAACTTACTAAACTGCACTCTCCTCTATGATATTGCTTTTGCAGGGAGAAATGAGGGGGAAAGCTGTGCTCCTTGAGTGGAAGTCCTTACGCCAGCAGAAACCAAGCTATTCTCTGCTGGATATCAACCAGCTGTTCTTGGTCAACTTTCTTCTTCAGAACAATGAAAAAACATTAGAAATTCTCATCCAAGTTGAAATCTAGCCACTATGTTGTTAATTAGCTCATTATCCAAACTCATGAAGTTGCTAGCAATACTTAAAAAGCTGAAACTTTTCTTCCATAGAAAAAAAGGTTGTGGAAAGTAGAAAAAACACAATTATTTAAACTAATTATTCACAAAGTTGAATAAATGGAACTTTGTATGTATAGAATTGAAAATCTGTTTTTAAAGTGACCTTGCAAAATTTGGAATGTTACATTCAGTTTTCTATGGGGGAAATGGGGTGGGAAAGGGAGGGAAAGGGATATATCGACAAGGAAATAGAGTTGGGGACCTGTGGAATGCAGCTCAATATTAAATGAAGAAATCTTGACCGCTCCACACCTGATACCCCCCCCCCACACACACACCCATTAGTATTCCTACCACTGCCCCAATTCTCATCTGTATCTCATTTATTCCATGCATTTTACTGCATGGTCAACATGATTTCTGCAGTCGCATATGCTGCAAACTTGCAGCCCCAAAGCTGTATCACACTCTCTGCAAATGAAAAATGTACACACCAGCATCAAAGCAAAAGTCTAGAGGAGAAAAAGCTGTCAACAGCCAACACTAAGAAGTATTGTACCCAAACCAGTTTCTGATATCAAAAACTCATGTGTGAAAATTATGTTAATTTTGAATATTAGATTCTACATTTCTAAACTGCAGTCCAGGATCCCAAGGATTTCAACCCACTTCTTGGGATTTATGTTCCTAGCTCTGAATAGGTGGGGTGGCTAATGCAGTGGAGCTCTGTGAGCGTGGATTAGGCTGTGCAAGTCAGGGATAAGCTTAGATACTGGCGAGAGCGGCCTATTCCCTAGGTATGAGAAGAGATCCTGTCTGGCTACCACATCCACAGGTGGTGGTTTTTGTCTATCATTACCGGAGGGCAAAGAGGTGGGGGGAGAAGTCCATGCCAGGCACATACATCCTCAGGTGACTTTCTCAGGCCCTGCTGATGGTTCGGCCTCAATTCTCCGGGGCTGCTCAGGCAGAAAAACCCTTCAGCCCCCCTTCCCCTGCTCCCCCTTATTATTCCAGGCAGAGGCTTCCGCAGTCCAGTAAAGACTCAACACCCACAGCGGGGGTGGCTTGGCCAAGTGCCAGCCTGCTTGAGCCAGGGAATGCTTCTTCAGCCTCCACATCCAGGAAGAAACCTGTCCCCTAACTCTTGTACCCCACAGCCTAGCAGAACAGAGCCCCCCGTGCAGCCTGCAAAGTTTGCACCACTGGCACCCCTGTGTCCTGTTGCCCTCACTCCCCCAAATTCCCCCAACCAATGCTGCAAGCCCCCAAGCAGCCAGGAAAGCTGTCCAGGAGTCAGGAGCTTCTGGCAGGGGCTGCCATGCAAACAAAGGCAGCGGCAAATCCAAGGACAAAACATAATGTCCTTAAAACGAGCAAGTGAGAGTGTCTGGCACTGAGTGGTTTTGGGGTGTGGGGAAGTGCCCCCTGAAAAAAGCACACACACACACAGACTTCAGGCACTGTCAGGGCAGGAAAGGGAATTTATGAATGGATCTCAGCTTTTGAAGAAAAAGGCAGCTGCCCCAAGAGCCCAGCAACCTTTCCCTCCCAGCTTATCACTCTCTTGCTGATCCACAGCTCTGCCAGATGGCTCCCCAGAGAATCAAAGCTCCCATAGTCACCAAGGGTTTTGCTACGCAACCTTGCAGTCAAGTGCCACCCCAGTAGTTGGTGGTTCTCGCACATTATCTGAGCCCTGATCCTCCTGTGAGCAGTCTGAAGGGATGCTGCTGTAGCTGGCTGGAGCCCAGGCCTTGTCCATCTGGAAGTAGTGGGTCAGAGCTGTTTTTCTCAGGTTTTTCTCACATTTGGCATTTCTCCATAGCCTAATGTTTGCAAATGGTACTGAAATGGTCCCATATGCAAAGGCCTCCAAGCCAGAACTTGGGGCTGGGGTCCTAGAATCCCCAAATATGCAGCAAGTGCTTAACATCCATAAAAATGTCCTTTACCGTACATACAGCTATAAAGAGATATTTTAGCATATTTTTATATTGCCATGAACACTGCTTGCCCCTGCTCCGTTTTATCTTCAAAACAACAACCGTGTTTGGCAGGTGAGACGAAGAGAGAGTGAATGATCCAACCATACCCAGCTTGATAGCAGAGTAGGACCTGGAACCTGGGGCCCCCACATGCCAGTCCAACAGTCTAACCACCACACTACTCTGCCTGACTGCTACACAACTGAGAAATCATTTCCATCCCTGCTCCAAGCCTTTTATATCTTATGTAAATCTAGATGTAGGAGGATTTGTTGGGGGTTATCACTAAATACTGGGGAGAACTGAAACAAAATGTTCCAAAACTGGCCGCAGGGGCACACTTAACACCCAACACAGCAGTTTCCTAGTGTCGTACCTTCAAACTCCCTCCAAGTTCTTCATGTTGGACTGTATTACTCTAACACATTTTGCCCACAAAAGTGTGTAAACATAGCTGTACTATGAACAAACACACTCCTGATGTCTGCTCTGTGACTTGGCACTGAAAATGAGGCTCCCCCCATGTGGTGCTTTCTTGAAAGATACATTGGAAGGAAGTGGACTTATGCTGTTCTTCTCCCTATCTGATAATTCTTTTCCCCAACTAGTGCTGAGCGTATGCAAAATGGTATGACATTAGAACAAGGATTTCACCCTGCAGGACCAGGATGTGTATTTGACCCTTAGGCAAATGTGGGGGCCTGGGAAATAGTGGATGGAACGGTAGCCATTTTGTTGTTGTTCTCACATTGTTTTTTCAAAATCCTAAAACTGACCACGGGTTCAATGAGGCTGGAGGCCCACAAAGTATACAATTCACCAGTGTTTTGGCAGGCTTTAGCCTAAGTTATATTCTTCAATGCCCTGCTTTCGCCCTATCTTAAAGAAGTGGATCCTTCCTTCATTATCCAGACATATGCTTTTTTGGAAAGAAGGAAAAATCCTCTCGCTCCAGTATCAGAAAAGCCATGCACTCACAAATAATCCAATGGCTAGCTGACTTGGATAGAGGCTGGCTAGAAAAACATTGATGGGACACAGACACCTGCAAACTTATCGATTAGTTCCACTGTATAAATGCTATCACCAGGTGAAAGGAGAATGAAGAACTTGCTTATAGTTTTGTGCCTAGCTTGCTTTATATCTCCCAAGTACTGTGAAACTGTAGTAGTTTTCCACTTCATCAGACTGAAGCATGCTGTGTCACTTTGGGTCACGGTAAATAGCCCAAGCCTTGGCATCTCGAGGCACTTGAAGTGCCTGGCCATTGTAAATATCAACATAAGCAGTAGTACTAACCATCAGATATTTTTGAAGGCAAGTTGAAAACAAAGGGTTCACTTCTTGTCTACACAGAGTATAGGATTCTATTTGCCATACAAGCCAGGCTATCACTACAAGCTCCAGATCTCACTACTTGTACTAATAGGCCTCCCATGCTTTATGGCCTTTATTATCTTTAAGACTATTTTTTTGTTCCATACAACTTTCCAATTGAAACCAGTAAAGGAATATAGTTGCACAGATCATATAATCAGTCTCAAATGAGGGTTCCTGGTATCAGTCTCAAAACAATGTTCAAAGATGGGCAACTCAAGGAATACTCATCTCCAAATTATCCCCTAGCACAACATCTTGCTTCGTGTTACTCAGATTTACAAAAAGGCCCCATAGGCCTTTTCCCTGAGTATTCTGCTTTATGCCATGTGAAAATATCAGGACAGAGATGTCCCTAAAGACCCCAGGATAAAATTATTTTGTGGGAATACAACCGGGCCAGCATTCAGGTGAAGAAAGAGAACTAGCAAAGAGGGTGAAGTAGGCTTCAACAGCAGAAGAAAGTGAATGGAGGCAGAGTGACAAATAGATTCTGATGTACCTTTAATTGCCCCCTTGTTTGTCTCTCCTCAGAAATCTTTGTGGCTGTCAGACCAGGACATCCTGTGCCAGGTTGTGTTTGTTTATTTAGGAATGGACTGCAGCAAGCCGAGAAACATGAGATCTAGTATGAAACCTGCCCTACAGTAATCACTGAGCTTCCCAAAAGAAGGATCACAGACAGCTGATCCATTCTTTTCCAGACACACAGAGGGAAGCTACTGGCCATGAGATGCTATTCCTGCCTTGAGCTAGGAGATTAATGGGTGATGGGTTTATGCTGCTATTTCAATGATGTCCAGGCAGCTCAACGAGGGGATTAGCTCCTTCTCTGTGGCCAGAAAGCTCCAGTGGCTGTCCCAGTGACCTAAACACCATACAGTCTGTGGGGATCAGTCTAGAACTCCAACAGCAAATGAAATAGGTAGTGAACTGTGGGTTATTGCTGATTTATTCCTCTCTTTTCCTCCCCTAGTAGCATATACAAACATCCTCCTTCTGAACCCTACCCACAATAATACATGGCTACCAGAGCTGGTTAAATATTGACTCAGAAGAGATTTATCTTTCCAAAACTATGCTGGACCTTCCTTTCCACACATCCCACCTTTACTGCCCTGTGGCATAATGATAACTCCAAAGGGCTCCAGAGGTATGATGGGGAGCTAGAGAGCAGGAGGGCAGTAAAAATGATATCAAGGGAAGAAGAAAACAAAAGTACACAAGATAGTATACATTATACATCAAAGGGGCAGTGGAAGCTGTGCAACGGGTGCAGCACTCCTGGCATTTTTGAACACGTAAACATGTGCACACATTTGTAGTGGGCCTGTTTGGATGCTCCCTAAAGCAGCATGTAAAGTTGAAAACAGCCAACTGACAGGCGAGCATATGAAACAGAATTCTTTTACCCACACCCCTTGCTTCCCAGATTAAGCCAATCCGGCCTGCAGCACCATTAAGGCCAGCAAGTGGGCGAGCGCATCTTTATGCATCACCTCCATTCATCTGTATGCAGAATGGCTAATCTGTTTCTAAAGCACAACTGCTCTCAGTTGGATTGGCATGAAATCCAATGGAGCATCAGCAAAGGCAGCGTTCTGTTTACACAATCCCTAGATTCAAAAGGGTGTATGTGAAAAAGTAAGCAAGGATATTAGTGTTTTGGATTTGTACACATGAAGCTCCTGAAGACAGTGTAAAAGAAAAGCATCAAGCAATGCACCACAAGGTGTGCCAGGGAATGTGCCTGTGAAATGCTATAGAAGAAAGAAGTGTCCTTTAGGCACGGAGTGCAAGGGATTCTGTGTATGTCTGCAATCTATATATGCTGCAGCTATCCAAGCTTCCCCTTCCCCCATGCATCCCAGGCCTGAAGCTGGCACGGTGCCCCCTGGCTGGGGTGCAGGCTATTTCAGGCGCCTCCAGGGAGCCTTGTTCTCCGTGGATGGAGAAATCACAAACACAAGGTAGCAGTGTGGTTGAACCCAGCTTTTTTCTACCTGATGGACTTGTGTTTGCCTACCAATGTTTGGTGACATTGCAACACTTTGCCAGGGGGAGAGAATGATATCACCTGTACTTCTGGGAAGGAATCTGATTCTGGTAAAGTTTGCATGGGAAAAGTACAGCTTTCCTCTCTGTTCCCAGAACATTTGCAAGACAGGGAAGAGCGATGGGCCAAACAAGACAGTGCCTCGTGATGTACAGTCCAAGACAAATAACCTTCCCCTTCCACCATCATGAGTTGTTGGGTCCATGGCATGACCCAGTTCTCAGACCCCCCTCCTGCATGTTCATGTGTATACAAACCATATCAATCGGATAACAGTAGCCGTAATCTACTAACATGGCCACAATTCACTCTCACTACAGTCAAGCTGCATGTTCAGAATAAACTTCCTTTGCTCTTCCTCTCCACCCCTTCCACTGTCACCAACTGACTCCAATTATTAAATATCAATTAGTGGTCCCAAGATTCCCTCCACCTTCCTGCTTACTTCTGTGGCAGGCCAGACAGGGCAAGCACGAGCAACTGGGAAAGGCAATTAACAGTGGAAGCTACATGTAACACAGGCTGCATCCAAGCACAAGGGGCAATATTCATGCTTGAGGAACAGAGAAGCAGGTGTGTGTGACAGAACCAGAAGGTTAAGCCTAGCACGAAGAAGGCAGGATTTTTCTGCAGCTAAAAGTTCCAGGAACTGCTCCATTTCTGCCTTAGACCATTCAGTCCCATGGCTTGCCCCATGCCTAAGAAGCACCATCAGGCATATTCCATTTCAGACTAGACATTACAGGATCCCTAGGAGATCCCCATAGACTTACCAGCAACCCCTCGCTGCATTTTTCTGCCATGATTGGGGGCTGTGATATGGGCATCCACCTCTCCACTGTCCTGTCTTGCTGGCTAAACTTCCCAGGCTACACAGAGACCTCAGACGGCAGCAAAATTACACCAAGGAAACAGCAAGCTGTGGAAAAGAAAAAAGGCACAATTCAGAGAATGGGGACAAACAAGAAATTTGCTTCCCTTACCCTAAATCTCCAACAGGAAGAAGTCCCTCCAACTGGTTCCCCACTAACAATGGAGCTCCAGCAAACCTCTTTTTTTTTACTGCCGTAATTAGACTGTTGACATAAAACAGATATCCAGAGATAGTAAAAAGATGGGAACCATGGAGGATCTCAGAATTAGGATGTACATGCACCCTGGCTGCCCCATTGTTTCTAATCCATTCAGCCTGCTGCCACCTCTGAACTGGGAAGAGGCAGCAAGGATTACACATGGTTGGAAAAGAGCATCGCTAGTGCTCCAGGCAGAGGAAGTCTTCAGGGCACTGAGCACACAGAGGGGCACAGCTGCCACCAAGGACACAGATGGGAAGCAATTGCTTTCCACCCTGGTGCACCTAGTCACGTTCTGGGTTGGCTTTGCGATTATGCCAGAGACCAGGTGGTCCTGCCAAATGATGAAAAGAGGAAAGGAAATTGTCCACCCACTCCCTGATACAATACAGAATGGGAAGGGAAAGCAGCTTCATCTTCAGCTATTTTGTGTGTATGTGCATATGCACATGTATGTATGCAAGGCATCTGCCTGCCCATAATGGGAACATGTCTGTAATGCAGCATGTCTGTAGTACAGAAACATAAAAACGAATGTATGGTCAATGAAGGGAAAGTATTTCAAGAAGAGAGAAAGCACGGGTGATGTCTTTACATTATAGCAAATGGAAACAGGGTGGAGAAGGAAAGGGTGGGATTAGTGGCGTTTCAAGGGCCTGAGTTGGTAAGATAAGCAGTTGAGCATCCCCCCACTGTCTCACATACTGACATTTCAGGCTTGGAGTACAAACCCTGACATCTGCTCTTTGTGGGACAGTGCTACAGCACTATAGCACAGAAGGTATCGTGTGGAAGGGGGCAACCCTAGATCTTTATTAAGTCTCTTAACCCAAGGGGGGCCCAAAGTCATGTTATTTGGGGGTGAGGTTGAGGTAAAATGGCCCATGGAAATGAAATTACACAATTGAAAATACACCCTTTTAAACATTATATAATGCTCCCAAGAACATGCCTTTTGCAAGGATAGAGCCCTAAGAAATTTCCTTCCCCACCCCAGCAAAAGACTACTTGAGTGCCCTGCTACCTTTCCTCTTTATACTGTGAGGGCACAACTGCCTTGTCTTGCCACCTAGAGAGACTAACTTGTCTAATTTGACTGTAGCGGGGGGGGGGGGGGGGATCGAACTTTCCCTCAGCCTCATCACCAGGCTCTAGTGAGAGTAAAATAGAAACTTTAATATCATTGTATCCCCAATCAAAAAGTATATTTGAACTTGAATAACTGAAAGGTTCTGTGATCAGAAACTGGTAGAATCGGGGGGGAGGGGGGTGAAAATGGAAAAAATGTATAGATGAAAGAAAAATATTAAATGTAACAAATGTATGAATACTCTATACAATAAAAAAAATAAAAAAGAAACTGGTAGAATCCTCAGGACCCTGAATATTGAGGGATAATTACAGCAACTGCCAAGAGGCGTATGCTACAAGAAGCAGTAGGGTCCCTTCACGGAGGTCACGGCCATCTTTCCCACATCTAGGGCAGAAGTGGCTACACTGAAAGACATGAGACACATTTACTTCCTGAAAGCATCAAAGAGCAGTTCCTGAACAGTTAAGACAAAAGGTGAATGAATAGACTGAAGCAGTAGACAGTCAATATGCAAGTTACATGTTGTAGACTAGGCCTTCTCCTCCACCTTATTTACTCTTAAAATCATGTTATTGTGGATTAGATACCTTAAATTCATCCCACTCATAATGAGTATTTCCCCCTGTTTCAAAGCATGATGCTAATAACATCTACTTGTAATTTTAGAGTATTCAAAGCACTGAACATGCCTAATGTTATCTGCCTCTTAAGATTGAACAGCACTATTATCCCTATATTTTAGATTCAGAAGGGTATGTGTGTGTATGCATACATGCTTGCACAGAGCTTCTAGTTACTAATCTAAGGCTGTCTAACAAGCCCAATGCAAAGGGCAGAGTCGAATGAAGGATCTTCTCTTCAGTCAGTGAACCACAGGAAGGAGCAGTTGTGGCACCTTAAAGACTAACACTGTGACATAAACTTGCACCAACTAGACTCCAGATCACAACACAAGTCTACAAAAGTATATTCTAGAATGCATCTGTCCTACAAGATTTCTTTTTGGCTTTCCTGCAGCAAACTAGGAATGGCTGTTGTGGGTTTTCCAGGCTTTGTGGCTGTGGTCTGGTAGTTTTTCCTCCTAAGATTTTGCTCATTTCTATGGCTGGCATCTTCAGAGCATGTCACAATAGGATGTATTCCTCTCCATGACACAGACTCGAGGGATGCTCAAACACCTGCTAATTCAGATCATATCCCGTTTACAGGTTGTAAACAGACAATCAGTTTGACAAAAAATTTTTGTCAGCGTTTGACAGGTTGTTTCATGGTATTGCTTAATAAGTGTCCAGTACAGCACAATTGGTTTTTCACACATCCATGTTTTCATACACCCTGGGTGATTTCTGCTACCCCTGCTGTGTAAGTGCTCTGCTGAGCCACAATTGTTTAAACAGACAATAAAATGAGTAATTAAATCACTCATAATGAATGGTGAATTTCAATTCAGTCCTGCCCTTCAGCGTTCACCTGCATAAAACTTGTGAAGCTGATGGCCACCAATCAGTTTGTATTATTACTGTGTTTCCACGTGTGCAGCTTTGGGGAAATCTGCTACACAGTGGTTCAGCAGATGTTCACACGGCATAAACGAAACAGACAGAGTGACTGGTTCACACTGGATTGCTCCCTTAAACTATGGTACGTTTGACAGTCAAATGTGTTTGCAATGAAACGAACACCTCTGGTCTTGCTGAAATGGTCACTACACTAACTCTTACGATGCTGATTTACAATCAATTCATACAAAACATATACGTGCGACTGTATGTATGCTGTACTGCCCATATCGGGACTCGGGAGGTGGGGACAACAAAAGGGAGTATCTGTAAGGTTGCAGGGATAAGTACTGTATAGAAATAAATTCTGTGGAGGGGAGGACAAAATAGCAGCAATTTGGGAAGGAGGAAAATTTTTAAAGAAATAGTATGTTATCAGTATAACCACAACAATTAAAACTGGGTATGGAATTCATCATCTGGAGAATTGTAGTCATTTGGTTAAAATGCAAATCCCAACATTTGAGAATTCAAAGGCAAGCTAGAAAGTGCTTGCTGAAATCCCAGAAGCCAGATGTATTTCCTCTGGGCAGAAGGTAGAGTTCTGATGCCACCTCATGACAATCAGGAAAAAAAATAGGCAAAATAGTCTAATTTAGATACTTCACAATCAGTCCTTAGCACAAAATCTAGACAACCTTGGCATAGTGGTGTGTGTGTTTTAAGTGCAGAGCGCAGTTGGGTGTATAAATTGCTAAGCGCAGGAATTTTTGCCACCTTTACTTGAGGTAAAAGGTGAAGCCTCTGCTACTTCTATACCAGGAAACAGGCCCTGTCATAAACAATATGCAATAACAATCTCTCTGCTAGGGCTGTGGCTTGGTTTCGCTTTCCGAGACTGCTCCCGGTGCATCCAGCAAATGCACAACGGCAGGGACATGGCATCCGAGGAGCTCAAGTTTCACTGCCCAGAGAACGAAGGCAAAGGAAAGGCAGGGCGAGAACAGCTTCCCAGGGGCTTCTTTGCAGGGCTACTAGGACTGCTTCTTCACCAGAAATAGAACAGGGAACTGCATATTAATGCCCATAAAGTTTAAAAAGGGCTTCATTTCAGGACATGAAAGGATTTGGCTTAAAAACAAGCTCAAAAGCAAAGTGAGGCAGTTTTGGGGCTTGAGGTGAGCGTGCAACACCACAAAGGAGTATCACAGGAGCCAGAGAAGAGGTTAGGCAACCAGAAGGACTCTAAGGGGAGGCTGGAACAGAGGCCCTTTCTGCACCAGGGTCCAACGGTACGTGGAAGGACTTCCTCGAGCTGTCAGGCATCAGAGGAGAAAAAAACTGCATCCTAAATTGGGAGGCAGGGACAAGGTGACACAGAAAGTATTCTGTGATACCACCTCTAACCCAACCCCTAGGCTGACTGAACAGCCCCCACTTGAGACAGAGACCGGAATGATGTTTCCCTTTTCATTCTCAAGCAGCCCTTGTCCTGCCAACAAACCCCTAGCAAATTGGGATGCAGAAAAGTTTTCTGCTCAGCCATGCCAAAAACAAGGAAGTGCAATAAGAATCCCGCAAAAGAGCTGGGTACATCTCACAAAGGGACCTGGAGGAGCTATGCCCAGGGATGGCACTATGTCTCAGAGCCACTTGTCACAGACCCCACACACTCTCGAGAGCGGGATGCCTACCTTGTCCTTGTGGCAGAGCAATGAGGAACACCCCTCCCCATTTTGGCACAGTGATGGGAGTTCCCCTGCCAACGGTCTCTCAGCCAACTGAATAGGCTTTGGCAGCCACATATCAAAATTGTAAGGGGATCAGAAGTTCTGTGGGGGAAGCCAATAAAGTTACCTTGGGAGAGGCAAGTGACAACTCTGAGAAGGGTGCCGGAACCTGTTAAGAGAGGTGGGGATATATTGCACCTTGAAGAAGCCAGGCCCCTGCTCTGCCAAAGCGTCACATTAGCAGGAGCCAGATCTTCAGTTATGCTTGCTACTGATTCACCTCTCAAAGCACCACGCAAGGAATGCTGCCCTAGCCTGAGTCTTTCTGGTTCTTTAAGCAGCTGAGCATGGAACATGAGAAACTGAGAAGCATCTAACTCACCCTGGCAGATTCTACATTCCAGTCATGCAAACTGCCTGCCGCTGAAACACCTTTATGCAGTTTGCTTGTATGTTATTATAGGGCCATCCCTACTGGTCTGGATGCAGCCCTTTCAGAATGAGTGCAGGGGTTGCACCCAGGGACTCACTTCAGCCACTTTCTTCATCCCGCATCCTGTCTGCCGCCCTGCTTGTTTGTCCTCCTGACCTTGGAAATAAAATTGTACAATTTGGAGCGCCAAACTGACTATCTGGGGTTATTTCAGTTTGCTGCAGCAAAACCCACAGAGTCTTGTGGCAAAGAAACTGCTCCCCCTTACCTCTTCTCTAAATGCAACTCACAAATGCCCATTAATGTATCTAATGAAGTGGGTTCTGTCTCATGGAAACGGAAACCATAACCAAACCTATTTCTTCCTTAAGGTGGCCAAAAATCATTGTCTCAGTATTTGGTGGAAGAATACATGTATCCCAAATGGAATGTTGCTGCTCCCTTCCATTCTTCCTGTGCAATCCAGGGATATCATTCCCCGATGTGAAGCAAGTGCCGTGGCCCTCTGGCATGCACGTTAGTGAATCTATGACTTCAAACCCAATGTCATGCTGCACACGATTTCCCTACTCATGCCTCCTAACCTGTTGCTTACTGGTATTGATTCCTCCTCGGCATCGTTCATTTCCTTCCACAGCTCCAAAGTCTTTCACGTTCAGCCTGCCGCTGTTGTGTCCCGTTGATGTGCCCGCCCTCTCCAGGGCGGCAACAATCCATAGCAGTGCTACATTGAAGCACGAAGTTTTGGCTACTAAAATCGGCAGGAGAAAAACCAGAACCCCCCAACTACCGCAGCAGGAGCCGCTCCCTAATTCTGCCTCTACGAAAGAGGAATGGCCTGGGGAACCTGGCCGGAGGGGGGGGGGGGTGCTGACTCGTGTGTGAATGCCCAGGGCCTGGAATTAGTATGGGCAGCAGGACTCTGGAACTGGCAAGAGTTGTCACAACATGACACCACCCCAGATCGCTACGCCACTTCTCCAACCAACCCGCCCCCCCGGCACTGCAGGAGCCGAACCGTCCTTTGTGACCGTACGATCAACCCCCCCGGCACCAAGACAGTGCAGCAGAGCCGCAAGCACCTCGGGGTGCCAGTCCCAGGAGGGTGCGCGGTTCCTTTAAAAGCCGCCGTAAGGGCAAGGACGGGGGGGGGGGGGTTGCATCAGCCGCCACGTGGGAGCCGCTCCACGCTCCTCCCCTGCACATGCCGGGGTGGAAAATTCCAGCGCGTGGACCCCCCGCTCCGGCCCCGGGAAGCGCCCGCCTGCCCCGCCTTGGTCGGGCCGCCAGCCCCTCGCCGCTCCGCCGCCCCCGGCCGGGATTGGTTCCTCTCGGGGCCCGAGGACCCCCCTGCCGGGTTCCCCCAGATCATGACAGCTCCGAGGAGCCGACCGCGGCTGGCGAACTGGAGCGCCTCTCTCGGTCCTTCGTGCGGGACGGATCCGCACCGACCCCGGGCAGCCCTTCCTCCCAGCCCAGCCCAGCTCTTACCTGCTCCATGCCGAGGCCGTCCGAGGCTGCCTGCTGCCGAGCCTCGCGTGTGCCGGGCTGGAGCTTGGCGGGCGCGCTGTCGAGGTGGCTCCCCTCAAGGAGACCGTTGCATCAGCCCTCGCCTCGCCTCCTCCAGCAGCGGCGCCGCTTCCTGCGAGCCGAGCTCCAGGCGCGTCTAGGGGCGAGGGGGGCGGCGGCGGCGGCGGAGGAGGAGGACGGTGCCTCTATGCAGAAGCCGACGACGACTCTGCGCCGCGGGCTCTGGGGCCGCTGACTTTAATGAAAGTTTGGGTCGATCGGCGGGGAGAGCTGGCCCCGCCCTCTCCCCGCCAGCTCCGCCTCGCTAATCCCGCCCCCCGCGTTGATTGGGGCGCGCCTGCCGCTTCGAGGTCCCCCTCGCCCTGCCTCTGTCTGGCCGCTCCGCCGCTGGGGCGCTGGGGCGGGGGCGGGGGTGGGTGGGTGGGGGCGCTTGGCCAGAGCCCGGCGGACGCGGCACCTCCGCCCGCCAGCCCTGTCAATGCAAACTGTTGCCACCCACATGACAGGGGAAGCACGCACCTCCAGCCATGTAGGCGCTGGGCGGGTGGGGGGAGGACCGGGTAAGCGCGCGCGCATAGCTAGCAACCGGGCGGGGGGCTGCGGGAGTGGGTGGGCGTGGAGGCACGGAGGAACCGCTCCCGGCGAAACTGTAGCGGCGGCCGTGCACGCACTCCGATCAACAGGCGCAGCATACCCAGCCAGGAGAACATGCACATTTCGTCGTGGGAACGTGCCTTGCCTAACGCACCAATGCACAACTAGGAGGCCTCGCGTCAGCCCCGGACCCTCGCAACCCGATAGAAACACGTTAAAAAACCGCAAACCGAGCAGCACCATGGACAGCCACCAGCAAAATGTTTGGGTAGGACAGCTGACGGCCAGGGATGCTCCCCTCCAGACGCACGTGGTGCCTACGGGGCTCTTGCCACCCATAACACATGCCTGCTAGGCTTTGAAATGCCACCGGCTCTTTCTTCTCTTTGCAGCCATCATACCTGACAGTCACTGTAATAGATGCCCACCCTAACCTTTGCTCGCACAGGCTTGTCATGCGGCCCCCGCCCTTCTCCAGCCTAGATCCCTTCCCCTGGAATTGTTTGATTCTCCGCACGCGCAAGTCCGAGTGCATCTGGCTCGGTGGGTCTCGGGGATCACATTTCCACTCTTGCTTTGCGTCTCAAACACTGGCCTCCGGCAATTCCTCCTCCCCAACTCAAATTTGTCCCAGATATTGTTAATCATAAAGCCAAAGGAAGGAAAGGAGAACCCTCCGCAGCCCAAGCCTGGCACTTTTTGGTTTTGCCCCGTAGTGGACAGAGCTCACCCCAAACCAACCACCCGTTTAGCCTTAATCTATAGAATTAACACAAAAATTGGTAACAGCTATGTTGCAATCCTTTCATATACGCTTGTGATTTTGTAGGCTGCCGCCCCCTGCTGGCAGACCGTAGTCCTAGTGGCAGTGTGGAAAACTTGGGCCAGAGAATAAGACCTTATCAATACTTGCTGAAATTGCACCACAAACCCTTTAACTTTCTGCCCATTCATACATGTTGAAGATACAAAAGTTTCCAGAATGTTTCTGATTGACTGGCTATGTTCACCTAGATCTCTCTTAATCCAGAGAAAATGCAATTGGTTTCTCCAAAACCCAAGTGGCATTTTGCCCCCAAGGCAAGAATTTTGCCTCCCATACTACTACAAACACCAACATTACACTCAGTTGACAGTACTCTTATAGAGTAAATGAAATGAAGAATAGAACACACACTGGCCCAACTCGTTCCCATCTTAAGTCCCGGTGGCTCTTCCAAAGGGCAATTCTCACACCATTATTATTTAACATCTATATGACCCTGTAACAACAACAACAATGGCCTTTATTGGCATATATATGACCCTGTAGCTGGGTCAATCTGGAGGTTTAGACTGGGTTGTCATCAATATGCCAATGACACCCAGTCATATCTGATGATGGACGACCATCCAGATACTGCCCCAGCCATTTCTGCCAACTTCTGAAGGCCGTGATGGATTGGATGAAAGAGAGCTGGCAAAAATTAAATATAGTAAAGACAGGTATCAAATAACGGTGCCCAGGACTGCAGTCTCAATCTCTCTCTCTTGCTGACTAGTCTCCAGCCATAATGAATATGACCAACATGGAAGAATTCCCTCCCCCCCGCCCTTTGTATTTATTTATTACAGATTCCTAGAGCAGGAAGTATATTGTTGGCTTTATCCCCCTCCTTTCTGTGGGCTGCAGTCATTACACTTGGGTGAACAACAAGCATTTTTTCCCCAGTTCCAACCTCTTGTTAGTAAGTTCCAATCTATTGTTCAAAATTTGAACTCAGGGAGAACTTGCATCAACTTTCCACATGCTATAACAGTAATGTTGCTTGTACAATCTATTTGGAATGAGGAAAATAGCAGCCAACTTGCTCTGGGTGATATTTTTTTCCATAGAGAATTATGTTTCCAATATCTTTAACATCACTGTAAAGAACAGGTTGACCAATATGCCTTAGAGTAGGTAATCTGTAAGTAGCACACTGGACAGACAAGTTTAAATGGTCACCCAGTCCATATTTCTGAATAAATACCATGCCAGGCATTTCTTTTCTGGGACTGTTTCATAATAACCTATCAAGGATCCAGATATATGTCTGCTCTGAAGTTACATACATTGGTAAGGTTAAGATTTGGTGCTTCTTCAGTATAATTGGCTCCAGTCTATATGACTGGCTCCTATGATCTCCCAATCTACTAGCAGATTCTCCTTCTTTCCTAAGGGATTCAGTTCTAAAGCTGCCCTTCCCCACTGCATTACAAATAATGAAACTCTAGAGTTTCCAGAATAGCAAATAAACAGAATATAATGACAGTCTGCATGAATGGAAAAGATAAGATCTTAATCTCAGGGAACTGTTTAACCAGGTGCTTGGAGTACCTTAGCAGTACTAGCAATTAAATCCACTAGGCAAAGAAATAAAAGTAAATATTGCCATGATTTTGTTATCATGCTCCTGAAGTTATTTAAAAGCGGAGAGTAGTCTTGGGGCTTTTCCAGATGATGACAAAATAAAAAACAAATTCACCATTAACTTTAAATCAGCAGTGTTGACCTGGAATATCTTATTCTCAGAGCAAAGATTTAGGAATTTGGGTGGGGCAATAGCCATTCTGTTGTAAGATTCCCTTTTCATCATTTCATTGAGTGACAATGTGGTATAGCATTTCAAGTTTCAGACGAGGATCTGGGAGTCTCAGGTTCAAATCTCTCCCTGCCATGGAACACAACTGCTGGGTGATGTTTGGGCTGGTCACTCAGCAAAAGACTGCCTAACCTACCTCACATGCTCTTTGTGATGATAAAATAGAGGAGAGAAGAACAACTTAAGCTGGTTTGGGTCCCCATTGGGGAGGAAAGCCAGGCACTAATGAAATAAAGAATTGCCTCTAAACAAGTACTACACTCCAGCACTGGAGACAAGGAATCACATCCAAAATTTTAAATTGAAAAGATACAGGGGGATAAGCGTCACAAGAGTTGGTGGGGGCATCGATGCAGGGGAGGTAATTGCTCTGTTAGTTCTTATCAGAGGAAGTCCCCCCCACAGAAGTCAAAAGACTGCAATACAGACACAATTTAGAAAGAAGAAGAAGAAGAAGAAGAAGAAGAAGAAGAAGAAGAAGAAGAAGAAGAAGAAGAAGAAGAAGAAGAAGAAGAAGAAGAAGAAGAGTTTGGATTTATATCCCCCCTTTCTCTCCTGCAGGAGACTTAAAGGGGCTTACAATCTCCTTGCCCTTCCCCCCTCACAACAAACACCCTGTGAGGTGGGTGGGGCTGAGAGAGCTCAGAAAAGCTGTGACTAGCCCAAGGTCACCCAGCTGGCGTGTGTGGGAGTGTACAGGCTAATCTGAATTCCCCAGATAAGCCTCCACAACTCAGGTGGCAGAGCTGGGAATCAAACCCGGTTCCTCCAGATTAGATACATGAGCTCTTAACCTCCTACGCCACTGCTGCTCCTAGATGATCGAGACAAGTAAAACAAAATGGCATGGGTACAGTAGAGGAAGTGAGTTAGTTGCCATTGATGTTGCCAAGGATACTAGCCAATAGGCATGTTACACAAATGATATTCCAAATAGCTGTAAACGTATGTTAGCCATTTCCAAGAGAGAAAAAAATGTGCAGTTAATTGCTTGGGGAAATGGTCTTTTTACAAAAGATGTCTAAGCGGGAGGGATTATTTTTTTTCAAGGGACAAATATTGAAGCTTATTGTACAATACTGTCTGGAATGGCCTTCATCTGGTCAGCTTACTGATATTGAAGGAGCCCGTTCCTAGCATGATTTGTATGCGTCAGGAAATGAAAATGACAAATGTTTGTGACAGGAGATGGAAATGTCTTTGACTGTTTCCCTTGGAAACAGAGAGAACAACTCTAGGGAATGACCTGAAGACATTAGAAACAGCATCCTCATGGAATGCATGTCTGTGTCTAGTCAGTGCCTGGAGTCTGAAGGGAGGGAGAAAGAATAAAAATGTTAAACATAAATAAGCACACCTAAATAATGAAACTTAAAATATGATGAGGCTGTAAGAGTTCTTGACAGTCTTTTTCCCTCCTTCCTCCTCAGGGCAGCATAAAGTTCTTATTTATTTAAAAATTTATATCCCACCTTTTTATTGTCAAATCACAGCTGACTTATGGTGACCCCCATAAGGTTTTCAAGGCAAGAAATGGTCTGAAGTGGTTTGCCATTGCCTGCCTCCACATCATACCCCGGTATTCCTTGGAGGTCTCTCATCCAAATACTTGCCAGGGTTGCGGCTGAGCGGGTGTGACTGGCCCAAGGCCACCCAGCAGGTTTGCATGGCTTGAGTGAGGATTCAAACCTGGATTCCCAAGATCCTTGTCCAACACTTAACCACTACACCACATTGGCTCTTGATACCCCACCTTACCAACAACAATACACAGGACATCCCAAATAGCTACGGACAAGCAACCTATGCTCAGCCATCATCGATAATTACAGTACTTACAATCTTGCCATCTGAAACATCAGCCAATTAATACAGCGTGCTAGAATCCATTTCCCAGAATAAATACTATCAGTGAGACCCATGAAGCTCTGTGGAAGTGTCTGTGTTTCATAGGAGTTTTGAAACGCTTCCAAGGAAGCTGCCTTGCAAGCTTCAGCTGGCAATCTGTTCCCGAGGACTGGCACTGCCAAGGAAAAGGCAACAGGGTCTGTGGCAGGGACCTGAGTTGGTCTCAGTAATCTGCCCCTGACATTTGTTCACCAAAAAAGGAGCATCCAGTTTTCTTTGTGGGAAATGCCTACTAGGTTTCATAGCCAGAAAATGCCTTGTTCTTAACAAACAAGCATTTTTGTAACACATGTTTCTGTATGATGAGATAGGTCCTTGCTTATGCCAGAATGCATTTGTTAGTCCTTATGGTGTTGCATTTTTTTCATTAGTGAGTGGCTTGCACATTAGAAGACAAAATATAGGCAGTAGCCTTTTGCACATATTTTGTTTCTTCAGGTCAAGCGTGCATTACCTTCAGGTCAGAAGTCAAAATACAATCTTTGTAAACAGACGTTAAAGAAAGAGTACTGAACAGTATGGCATAGCAGCAGCTAGCATGTTGGATTAGCATCCTTACTCTGAGTGACCTTGGGCCAGTTATACTCTCTCAGCCTAACTTACCTCACAGGGTTGTTGAAAGAACGGAGGATGGGAAGAACAGTGTGCATTTCAATAATACCCTCAGGAAGAAGGATAAACAAGATCTATTTAGACAGACATACCTCCTAGCATGGGCACGCAACCATGCAGAATTAGACCCTCATTAAAAAAAAAGATTTTCAACCATTTCAAGATCAAGATACTTCCATGTGCTAATGGAGATATGCGATCTATACTTATGGAGTTATGTCTACAAAATGCATAGTGATGGTTCATATGGTTGGGCTTTACATATTGTTTGACAGATCTTGCCCTTCTATTCTTGGTAAAATTCTGTTCTGTATTCTTGTAATGCATTGCCTGAACTAAGATGAACTCTTATACGATGAAGTCTAAGAAAGAAAAGCTTCTCTTGGCATTCCCTGTGTTTAGAGAACAATGCAATCTCAGGTAATTCAGCATCTGTTAACTGAATAATTTGTCTGTGCAGTGTATGGAGAGTGTAAGACAGAAAAGCTGAAAGAAATGAAAGAAAGCAGGTGCTTCATAGCACCTTAGGAATGTTTTGTGGACCAGCTGAGTCCAGTAGTCATCAAAGCCTCCTCCAAGAGTCAACTGGCGACTCTGGCTCTACAGCCAGTGGTGGAAATATTACAGAAAGAAGCAGACCTTATGGGGCCAGAGTCAAATCCACAGCCAGGAACCTTCAGCCCCCCAGCTCCAAGCTGGCTACTAAACGCCAGTTGCCAGTCCTCTCACTCCCCACATCACCAGAGCCTCAGGAATTGCCTAGGCAACAGGTGTCAAACTCACGGCCTTCCAGATGTTATGGACTACAGTTCCCATCATTGCCTGCTAGCATCATGCTGACAGGGGATGATGGGAACTGTAGTGCATAACATCTGGAGGGCCGCGAGTTTGACACCTGTGGCCTAGGAGAATACCCAGATTAAGTGTTCATCTGGCAGCCCAGCATCAACCCAGTGCAAACAGCAAAGATGAGTCTTCACAGGAGCATGTCTGAGGCAGCCAATAGGACCACAATGTTACAGGTCATCTGAGTAGCCCCATGTTTATAAGCATCTGGAAAGGTGTAGCTGTATGGAAGCAACACATCTAATTACCACCAACCTTGTGGCTCCTGCTCTGAATTTTCTGCCCTGACTTGATCTCTGAACTTGAGCTTTTGAACAACCTTGGGACCAACCACTGTGAGTTTGGGAACTTTTGGTGCTTGACCATTGTAATTGGATGTTGAAAACTGAAACTAAACTCTGTGTGTGCGTGTGCACACACTAAGGGACCACAACAAAACGGACAAGTTGAAGAAAAATTACTTTTGAGGAAAAGGCACTCTGAACGGTAACATACTCCAAGGCTTATCTCACTGAGGGAGATTAGAAAAAAGAAACATTGGTTGAGAAAGATTGTTTATTTTTTCTCTCACCTCTCCCAAAGAGAGGAAATCAAATTTGAATTCTTGCATACCAAACTGATAGGGAGCTGTGGGCTTCTGGTTCCATCAAGAACAGTGAGGTTATACAAGCAATAACCAATAAGATCTGCCTTCCAATTTTAATTATTCCTATTCTTTCTATTTTTATTTTTCATTTTATTTTTATATGAGTTTTCTTTTCTGATAACTGATAATTTGACTGCAGAAAAATATTTCTTGCTTATTGGGAATCATGCTGAGAGAGAGGGTTGGAATTTCTGCCAGAGATAAGAGTAAAAGATTTGCCAAGAAAGTCTTGTGATTTACAGCTGTGCTCGACAGTTACAATTAATTGCCATTTTGTTAAGCAAATAAAAGAGAGAAAAGACTGAAAATCCACAACAGTTTTCCTTGAAAAATATACTGTGGGTTAAAACAGAAAAGAAAGAATAGAGAAGGTCAGGGAGAAAGGATTTGCTCTTCAGAGATTTCAATTAATTAAAAACCAGTTTTGAAGAGGCCTCCTTAAAATTTGAAAATATTTTGAATACCTAGGCAGCTGGTGGAAATGTGCAGCTGATTTTAGTGCTGGCAACCCCCCCCCCCCAGAAAGTCAGATTTATTGCACCCCCAGACTGTGCAATGAACACATTTTAAATAGTAAGTTGGACAAAGTGTATATGACTTCCATGAAAAATTAAAAAAGGAGTTCCTATTAATATAAATAATTTACAAATGTCTTAGAAAAGCTAAGAGACTGAAGGAAGATATATTATTTTAAAAATCAGACTCACATAAGACAAGATTTATAAATTACCAAGGATATATATACGCCAAACAATGCAAGAAAAAAAATTATGACCCCCCCCCCATCTATATTAGATTGTCAAAAAGGACAAATACTAATTCTTGGAGATATAAATGGGGTAATGGATCCAAAGTAGGCAGGTTCAACACCCCACCCCCTCAAAGGCAAACCTCCCCAAAATGTGTTTAATTGCATGGAAGTGTTACAATTATAAGGTGTTATTAAAGGAATACCTGTAGGCCCTTTCTGCACGGGCCAATAAATGCAGGGTGCAGTCAGGGTACATGAGCCAGGTGCAGCCCCAGGCCATTCTCACGCCTTTGTGCGGGTAGCCCTGAAGCTAATGTGGGCCACCAACGCACCTTCGCGCAGAGGCCCGTCTTTTTTTTTTGTACCTACCTCCCACCGATGTGCAGCTACGCAAGCAGTCACACATGCACCCCCAGAGCCTTGCTGGTGCCAGAAGTGCCTACATGGCTCCACAGGTGGGAGCCAGGAGGTAAAGAAACAGGGGAAAGTGCAGCCGCATAACGTGCCTCCTGCCTGGCCATTTGCTTGGTTGCGGCTGTGGCTGTGAGGCGTGTTAAAACAAAAGAATTGCAGATAGTGCAATTCTTGAAAAACCCAGACAGGTGGGAGTGGAATGCGGAGCAGACTCGCATTAGGAGTGGGATCCATGTGAAGTCCCCCCGGGTTTTATCCCGCCTTTAACCTGTGTTTATTGGCCCATGAGGAAAGGGCCATAGAGAAGTTCACATCAGAACACAGGAATATACTGAATCAAACTATTATGATTCAACAAATATTTTGTGATAAAGGAATTGAAAAGAGATAAAACTCCGGGCCCAAATGGACAGCAATGAATTATAACTGCTTGGCAGAAAATTTAGAACTACCACTGCAAGAAGTTATGAATGAAATAGACCAAGAGTAAATACTGTCCTCATCATGACAAGAAACTTACATAACAGAATCTTGGTTGTCTTCGCTGTTTCAAATAATCTTCTTCAGTGCCCTGACCTATAAAAATTTCACAACTCATAGTAAAGTATATTACACAATAATTCGCAGCATGTTATACCTGGTCACATAAAAAGCTTAACCCAAGAGCCTGCATGTTTATAGAGTGCAAAAAAGGTAAAGGCGAAAAAGTACAATAGCTGATATATTTTCAACTAGTTTCAAGATTACAGAAGGATACTCATGTAGTAAGAGGAGAAATAAGGGAGCTGACTTGAATTTGAAAAGGTGATAATGCAGCAAAAAGAACATATGTTTGGATAAATTTACAAGCTGTTACTTCAATTTGACATAGAAATAGAAAGAGTTAAAACATGTATGGTTGGGTGTAAAATCTTGAGGAAGAAATATCTCTCTGACAATAAGAAACTTTATGGATGCAATATGTAAAACTTACAGCCAAACATTGAGAGAAAATTGGTATGAGATGTTTTGTTAGTGATATATTACTACAAAAGACATTGATAAGATGGACAATGACTATAAAAGGAAATGTCATTAATGCAAAGAAGGGAACAGCACTCTTTATTGTATGTGCTGGCAAAAAGAAAAAAAATTGGAAAGAAAATGCATGTCAAAATCCAGAACATTTTTAAAGTTAAATTTGTTATGGAAACCAAGAGTATGCTATTCGCCATTCTGTTGTCTAGAGATCAGCTGTAATTCCATGAGATCTCCAGGCTCCACAGGAAAACTTAGAGGAAAATTTAGTGTGGATTCAACACATGACTCAAACTTTAGGGGAAAAAACCTCTGATACCTCCAGTCTTTTTCCCCGAGAGAAGGCTGAAGCTGTATTTCAGAAGGCTGGCAAGGATGTGGAAAATGGCAGGGCAGAGACAACTAACAGGCAATTCATCTTGGCACCATGCTTGAAACTGGGCAGCGAGAATCAGGTGGGAATTCTAGTCAGAGGGGCTTCAGTGCTTGGCAGTCAAGCATATGACTGTACTGATGTCTGCAAAAATACAAAGTGATGGGCCAGAACACTGAACACAATTATTTCAGTATCCTGAGAAGAGAGTAATGACAGTTCACAGCTTTCTGCCTTTACAAATTATAAAGCAACAAAGGCATTTTTTTAAGTTTAAAACAAGGAGTGTAATCCAGCCAAACTTAACCAAATTAAAAGCCCCATTGATTCTATTCATCTTTATTTCTCTGTGCTCATTCAACTTTCCCCCTCTTGTCTAAACAATTATTTACATTATTAAAGAGATACAGTCTTTCCCCATTCAAGCACAGCATCTAAGCATGGAAAGATCTTGACAAAGCAAAATGGTGTGGCTCAAATAGGGGTGCACAGATTCTCCCTTTCTCAGATGGGGTGTTGCCTGGCTGTGTTCTTGTTGTGTGTGCACTTATGTTTAGTGGAAGGGAAGAAACACAAGGCTCCCTCTGTTCACAGCCTCTGTGTATCAGTACAGGGAAGGAGAGAACTCTTATGCTCATGTTCCCCATATAGAAAATCTAACACATAAAAATAAAAATTACAGTGTAAATGGGTAGGTATTTTGGACATTTTGTATATGATGTATGAAGTATCCTCATCAAAGACAGTTCAGAAATGCTTTTATAAGATTCCAGGCTCAGAGTTCTTCATATTTCAAGCACAAGGCATGTGATATTATTTAATTAATTAATTTATTTAATGTTAGATTTATATCTGGCCCTTTTGCAGCCCGGGCCTGGCTCAGGGCAGCTCACAACAACATTGCCATAAATACATAACATGCAGTACAAGAAATAATTTGAGAAAAAAGAGCCTAACATTTCATTTTAAAAAGCATGCAAGTTGATATTCACAAACATGCATCGTTTGGACTCACGAGTTAGAACACAAAAATTGGACATTGTATTTCTACTAATTGGAAAGGGAAACAAGTAATGGTTAGAAGAGGGGAGTCAAATGTGGGGCCTGGTTAGAGGGTTAGGAGCAGGTGGGGGTTGCCTCAGCTGACTCGAGGACCTGATAAACCCTCTCAAGAGTGCCAATGAGGGCTTACCAGGTACATTCCCCACCCCCCAAGTGCCATTCTGGGGCCAGCCAAGGCAGCCACCCTCCCAGGCCTGGCCTGACCAAGTCACATTTATGGCATATCCAGCTCTTGTGACAAATGAGTTCAACATCCCTGGGTCAGAAGGCACAAAAAGGCACTTGGTACTTACTGAGAAGCTATTCTGGGACTGAACAGAGGCATACTCACAATTTCTTACCATACAGTGTTGAATGTCTGAGAATGTTATACATGTATTTGTTTGTTTCAAATTGTATAAACCCTCCTTTCTCCTAAAAATCTAGGACACAGGGCAGGTAAGAACATATGATTTAGAACATAACTTCCAGCTGCGTATATATTAGGGAGGAAAATCTCATAAAATGAGTAATTTCAAAATTCAATTGCCAAGAGTTTGGAATATAAACTTCGACATGACAATATCTGAAATGATCTTTTAAGACCAGCTGATCTCATTCTGTCTGTACTGTATAGCAGCTTTTTAGGGGCTCATCTTGAGCCAGCATGTATATCTCTTCGAGGGGATCATTTGTGTGAGTAGCTTGAGGTGAAGGGAAGATATTTTGCATATACGCTTTGGCACCCTTGTTTGTTTGTTTGATACGCTGCCTTTTTCTCCAAAGGGGACCGAAATCAGTTTACATCATTCTCCTCTCTTCCATTTTATCCTCACAACGACCCTGTGAGGAAGGTTAAGCTAGGATAGTGTGACTGGCCTAAGGTCACCCAGTGAGCATCCATGGCATCAGTGGGGATTTGAACAAGGATCTTCCATATATTACTCCAACACTCTTAATTCTCCCTGTTTCTCCTGTCCCAGAGCTACAGAAACAGAAGGACAAGAAAATGACATAGAAGTCCCACATCTTTCTCAGCATGGGATATGCTTTTGGATAAAAAAAGGAGTGAAAAGAAGAGATGTGTTTGTTGATCTTCTAGACACTATAGAAACATATGTTGCAAGGGGATTGGGTGGTAGGAACTCTGGTAGTGCTAGTCTAAGAAAGTCACAAGGTCCGCTCTCGGTCTTCCATTGACTTTCTACATAGTACTTCCTTACTGCCCCTTAGCTTCTCTCTCCTGCTTTAACATAGGAATAATAGTATTGGCCTACTGTACAGGTTTGTTGTAAAGATTGCACTTAGGAAAAGCATTGTTTCATTTCAACTTATTGTAGGGATGAGAAGGTGGTTAGTTTTGCAGCTGGACCTCTGTCCTATGGCTGTCATGATTATAATTACTCAGAGGCTTCCAGCTCATAGTTCCTCTGTCTGTATTATGCCAGTTCTAAAAACTGGGCATTAAAAAAAGAGAGAACCGAATATCCTATGACTAGGACAGGAAGCTGAACATGTCACATTTGTACCTCATCATTCATACGACCAGCTTTCTGTCTGCTGTCACAAAATGGCTCAAGCCTCTATGAATCCACCCAATCACTTTTTGCACCCAGTGAGTGTTTCACATGAAGTAGGAAGCAGCTTTGGAGGTCACCCCAGAGTGAACGATGCATTCCATGTTGGCTGTTGGAGTCTGCCTTGGTTAGGAAGAGGTGGTGGGATTGAAAAAATGAGTCGCCATTATTTAGTATTTATTTCCTGTCCAACAACTGATTTGTTGCTTTCAGATATTGTTCTAAAGATCTCGTTTCCCTGGTAGAATTAAAGGGTCCAGTTCACTAAAGGATGGGGAAGTTTGTTTGGAAATGTTCACTCTTGGATGTTTGTTTGGAAATGTTCACTCTTGGATGCTGACCCAATAAAAGTACTTGGCTTACCTCATCTAATCAGAAACAGAGCATCATCTGGACCTACCCCTTAGTCTTGGTCTCCCCTTTTTTTGCCCTCCCATGCAAAACAGGCCAGACTTGCATAGCTTAAGGTTCCTTCCATATTGAACAGGCTTTCAGGACTGGCCATAGATGCCCCTTGGCTGGCCTGTCATAGCAATGTTCTCCAGGCCACAACTCACCCAACCCACTGCCAAGGCTGCCCAGAGCGGAGTACTGCCTGTTGGGGATGACAGACGGTGCACAGAGAGCCATGACACATTCTCCACCGCAGGCATAAAACCCAGCAGCACTGCCATGTGTCCACCTCCCAATAGAAAGGATTAGGAGCCCTTTCCTCTGATGATTGTCTCCTGTCTGTTGCAGGAGAGCCCAAATGCTGTGTATTTGCTTGAAATAACAGTGAGTGCTGCTGCAGGAAGAGAGATGTCTTCCTCTCTCTCTCTCCTTCAAATTCAACAGCATGGAATCAACCCACTGGAAGCTAACTTGTGGACAGGGCAATGTCACCAGATACCCTAGACCATGGTGGACTACCTGCACCATTCACTTTAGTCTGGCTCAAGCTTCCTCACCCTGCCCCACATCTCTTGCTCAAAGACCGTTTTCCAATTGACAGGAACAATGAGGAGTGACACTCCATGGATCAGCTGCAACAACATCCCTGGAGCAATGCTGGTTTAAATGTATTCACTTGCTTCATTTCTATCCCACTTTTCTACCCATTGGAGACTCAAAGTGGCTAAAATTGTTTTCGTCTCCTCCCCTTTATCCTCCCAATAACCCTGTGAAGTAGGTTAGGCTGGGAGAGTGTGGCTGGTTCAAGGTCACTCAGCAAATTTCTATGGGACAGAGCAGATTTTGAATCTTAGGTCATTTATATGTGCAGTACTTACCCCCTTGCCTGTTTGCTTTGCAGAGGGTTTCCCCACATTTTTTCTGTTTACTCTGTGAAGTATAGGGATACTTCCATTTGTACCTCCATTTGGGGTGGTTTCCTGTTGCTTCAAAAACAATGGCAGAGTTTTATGTGGTGGTTGGCCTGTGATAGACCTACAGTGTTAAAAAAAAGAAACCCTTCGGATCATCCTGAAAAATCGGCCCAAAGAGTGGGCAGAACTGCTGCTGTGTGGGCAGGGAAAGGCAGGGAGGAGTGGGAAAACTTGGAGGAAGCCAGATGCACACTGCTGCCCTTCGGTCCCCCTGTGAAGGGAGACAAAAAGGCTCACGCTTACAGGTTTTGGAAGCTGCAGGGAGAATTTGACCTGAGAGCGCATTGAATTCTGAAGAAGGGGAAATGTGTGTAACCAAGAATCAAACCCAAAGAGAATGTACACTCCATGCGAAGAACGTAACAAGTGCATAAATGGCCATAGTCTCCCAGATCATACTTCAACCACTGGCTCTTTAACACTAAAGCTGCATTGTAAATTCAGTTCTGTAGATTACAACACCAAGAATAAAAACATCATGGTGCAAACTTGAGACTGATGGGAGTTACTTATGGCTCCATTTCATATATTCCACTGGAGTATTCAGGGTACAGATAAATGATTTCACAAGCCTTTCAGGGCAGAATATAATTGCATGCTTGCATGCAGAAGGCAGCACTGCAGCTGTGCATGGAAGCCAAACACTGCCATATTCCAGGGCTGTTGGTTGCAGTGTTTAGTCCAGAGAATGCTAATCTCCCCATTTCTGCAGGCAAGCAGCATATTGAAAGAAAACATAGTGCAATATCAGTTTTGCAGTGGGCCTTGGAGGAAGAGGGAAGGGGGCTACAGCCTTCTCAGCCAAATTCCTTCTCAGCATGTAAGTGTGTCTGGAGGGAGGACTGAGCAGGTGACAACAGAAAAAGGCAGGCAAACACGTTTCTCAGCGAAAGGGCAGCTGCTTACTTGCTCCTCAATTAATGCCAGTGCCGGTTGCTTAGGAAACTGGGTGGCAGGTTTGGTCTTTAGGATGGATCGATTGTTACCACCTCAAAGGAAAGGATTCAGAAAGGAAGGTGTAATCAAGATGATTAATATTTGAGGAAGAGGGAACTCTGGTAGAAAGGGAAGGTTCTTGGTACGAGTGTTT
This sequence comes from Sphaerodactylus townsendi, assembly GCF_021028975.2. Taxonomy (NCBI): domain Eukaryota; kingdom Metazoa; phylum Chordata; class Lepidosauria; order Squamata; family Sphaerodactylidae; genus Sphaerodactylus; species Sphaerodactylus townsendi. Next base: position 74,949,742 of record NC_059429.1, on the reverse strand, counting down.
AAAAATCTCCTCATGCATCTAGGGAAACATTTTGTCAGTGACCGCAGGCCAATGCTGTTTGTGTCACAGAAGGTGAAATTTAGACCCAGGGCCAGAAGTGATGCCTGCCTTTGCCCATACAGAGGCAGAAAGACACAGGAAGCCTTTGCCACAAGCTGTGTGTGCCCAGGGTTTCTCTCTGTCTCTGTGAAACATAAATGCTGGTGTTGTTTTTATTTTTATCCTATCCATCTTGCTCAGGATGGCAAGCATGTGCCCCTGCTTCTACCCTCCATTTTATACTCATAACAACCCTTTGAGATGAGTTAGGCTGAGCATTAAGATTTGGCTCAAGATCCACCCCCTCCCAGTGAGTTTCATAAAGATGTGGTGATTTGGCTTCCATCTCTTGTTCCTGGTCCTCTTCTGACTGCCTAAACCCTAAGGGTGATAATCTTAGCCAATGAGTTCCCAGAATCATTAAGACTAAACACTATTCACTGCACTTGCATATGTCTTGAGCTTCTTCCTTCCCTTGACCTCCTTCAAATTGATTTAATTTTGTCAATTTTTGCTTCTCTCTTCTCCAAATGCAATAAAATAACATACTCAATATTTCAAATCAAGGTCATATCCATTTTACATCAACATTCATGCAAAGTGCAGGCATGAAGTCTAGTAATTTGGCCCTAGAATAATTTCAGCTTTCATTTAAAAAAACAACAACCACAAACAATTTAATGGCACTTGATAGAAAAAAACCTGGAATGCTATACGGGCATCCAGTGTATCTTCATTAGACCTTCATGGGCTCAATAGGTGCTGCCAATCATGTCAATCTGGCCATTCTTGGAAACGGAAGAAAGCATGCAAAATGAGAACATGGATCAAAATCTGCAACCTTTCTGTACTAGATCCAGGGACAATCATAGCCAATGGGCAATGGGAGCAGCTGTTGTAGCAGGGTCAGCTGGGGGAGACAAACACCCATGGCCCCATCCCCTGATGGAGGAGGGGCAAAATAAAAAGGTTAGGTTCCTGTTGCTGCTACTCACACCCATCTGGTCCAGGGCTTAAGTAGCCCTCTTTCAGCAATAGGCCCTTGCAACTGCCCCATCTTGGGCTGAGGCAGATGACTCAACAGCAACCACTTGTGCCTACTCCATCCCAGGCTTGGGTAGCCAGTTTCAGGCAACAGTTCATACTTACCTCACACAGAGCAAGGTCTGCCTCTTGCTGGGCCTTGGTGGGAGGCAGTGATTTTAGGTCCCTACCTTGGATTTTGCTCAGGGTCCCAGAATTACTATGACCACCCATGACTAGACCTCAGTACAGACAAGAAGAAAGAAAGGATCTCTATAGAAGAGAAATAAGTCAGAATTATGAGTACACTCACCATTTCTTGTGACAACCAAAGCTTCCATCTCTTGTTCCTGGTCCTCTCTTCTCAGAAAGGCTGCCTTCCATATCCTGGATCCCTTTTGAAGATCTTTCCTGCAGCTTCTGTAGTGGTCTTTGAGCTTCAGAATTAGAAGTGCATGCCTTTATTAGCAGATAATTGAGGGCCCACATAATCATCACCTGGACATAATTAGGGAGGGGATTACATAGAAGAAACATAAAAACTAGAAATAGGACAGGATTTTACCATGGAGCATGACAACTAGGCAGTGGCATAGAGCCAATGGGATGGGAGGGGGTGCAATGCCCTGGATGGAGCTGCGGCAGAGGTGTGGCTGGGCCGTGGAGGGAACATTCTGGGGTGGGGGGCACTGCGGCAGGGATGCAGGGCGCGTGCGTGCCCCGGGTGCAGTTTCTTCTTGCTCCACTTCTGCAACTAGGTGAGGGCTTTGGCTCAGTGGTACAAACCATACAGATGGTTCCATGTTCAGTCCCTGGTTTCTCTAGGTAAAGGATCTCAGAGAGCAGGTACTGGAAAGGAACTTTTTTCCTTCCTTACTTTCTGAAATAGTTATACCTGCAGCTTTCAACAAAAGGAAAAAAAACACAACACTCAATCTATCAAAACGCCCATCTATGTAGTTACCATGGTAGGTTGGGGTAGCCCTATTTTCCAGCTCTACCCCTTCTGCCAACCTTTGGGATGCCTAGAAGTGCATCCATTCTCTGCATCGGCTAATGTACCTACAAGGACAGAAAATCATGTCTGGATTTGCCTTCACCCAATATCTGCCTTGCATAATAGTCTGCCACTCCCTTCCTAAAGAGATTAAAGTAAAGACAATACCTCTACTTTGGAACTTCACTTCCCACCTCCAGCCCTGGTTAAGGCAAAAAACACGCTAATGTCATTTCCCCAAGTGTTCCTACACTAATCTTAAACTTCTTCCTCTGACTAACTTTACTCCAAAGGCCACCTTATTTACATTCTCATTGTTTTGCAGCCATGACAGAGTCACTCCCTGCTTAGCCCATTAATGCTAAGTACCAAATATTAATCTCAAGTCTACCCATCAACTTGAGCATCACCACTCAGGGATCACTTCTTTCTTGTCTTTTCTTGGAAAGGCTCCCCTTTGTCTTGCAAGATTAAGGGTCACTCTGCATAACCCTGAGTTTCCCTTCCTCCCTATAAGACTCCCTCCTCCAGTAGCCAGTGTTCAATATCTCTGGACAGCTCTCTGTCTATTGATAGTGTCCCCAACACATTGCTTCTTCTTCTACCCAAACTAGCGCAGCTCGTTCATCAGACCTAAGGCTACTTCAGGATCTGGTACAATATTACCCCCCAAATTCCTCCAATTACCTCCATCTATCTCCAAACCTATCCCTTCAACACTGCTTATATCCTTGCACTGTATGTGTGCTCTGCTTCCTTGATTATCATGTGCTTGGATGCTTATTATTTTTCCCTTAATAAAATTGTTTAAGCAACTCTCCGTAAAAGTTGGCAACCAAGATTCTGAGCTTGGCTGACTGCTTGCTACCCCAAAAGTCTGCTCTCACTGATTTCCCAACTCTAAAAGGGACAGACTTCCACCACTTCAGGTGACAATGACACAGGGCATGTGACCTCCAGCTCTGCCCATGCCAAACTTTATACCTGGAAAAAAGAAAGTGAAAACTAAAGCCAAGCTTCGATGTTAGAAGGGAGAGCAATGTTCCTGCCATTCTTCCTTCCCTGCTCCAGTAGACAACACTGGGCTGGGTGAACTCATGGTATTAGCTGTAAGGCTACTTCTGCTGCAGCAAATCCAGAAACATTTTCAGTGTTCTTTTTGCCAGGGAATACAGTGGTAGTTACAGCTAGTTACTGCTGCATGAAGCACCACCACATCTGGCTTGTAAATATGCAGAACTACACTGGTGAGCTCAAAATAAGAGTCAGATCCAGGAGCAACTTTTTCCTTGATAATGAACTTATTTTGTGTACACAGAAAAGCTGTGATACCTGAAAGGCTAACAGATGCACCATTAGTTTTTGGCCAAGCACAGCCTATGCTATCAGGTGGAGGTCCATGACAGCCTATACTTCAATAAACAACAATGTTGTTTTTGGTGCATCAGACTGATAGGCTACCCTGGTGTCATTTGGCACCGTGTATGATGTTTCTGCAAAAATTATCAATGTCAGTATCATTGTAGTTCACAAAAAGTTTGCAAACTTCCTAGTACTCTTTTTTGCATGATAGCACGTAGGAAGGTAATGTATTTATATGCTTCTTTTAGTGCATGTTTTATCTCTATCGGTAGCAAAAATATAGGAAGATGTGCTTTTATCGCTTCCAATTAAGTATAACTGATTTGTATTCTTTTGACAATATACATAGATTCTTAACTGTGTGTTTCCACAGTGTTCAGCACCTTTCTTTAGATGAATAATGGGATGCATCGGTGATTTCCTCACTTTTAATCCCAGGATAGTCACTCGAAATATTGAGGTTTCGTCGCATTCTCCCCACTGCTGAACTTTGGAACACAGATAAATCCTGGCTCTGTCGCTCCCCCCCTTTATCCCGCGTCTCTCCTATACCTGGTTGCTTGTGCAACTTTTTGCCAGAACACGTTTCCAATCTAGATTGGTGGGGAGGGTCGGGCATCTGATTTCCTTTTCAGTTTCCCGCCTTACAAATGACACAAATGCTCCCAGCCAATCAGACCGCGGCAGCCAATGTGTGATGCGCGCATAGGTTTTTCTTTAAGTTCCGTTTTCATCTCACTCAGCTTCTTCTGTTCCTCTGATTCGGTCTCACATTTACCTGCTCTCACGAGAAAACAAGAGAACAGGAACACTCGAGCTCCCCATTTCTTTTTTACTAACATCTGACAGGGATAATGGGTACTCGATACCGTATTCTCATTATAACTTATTGACGTTATGACGTCATGACGTGATCACATGATGGAAAGTTTCCCCCCCAACACGGCACGACAGTCAATCAGGACAGTCCCGGCAAGCCGATTGTGCAGTAGTGGGGATAGTCGTTTTTCTGGATTCCGAGGCAAGGCCAGATGTCTTCAATTGAAACATGACACAGTGAAGACGATGAAACTGCGATGAAAAGGTGCGGTTTATTTTGAAACTTGGATTAATCTACATCTGATTTTCAGTGTGAAATCGACCTTCATGCTAGACTGAGCTATTGTTTTTGTTTACACATATTTGCCTAAGTAAGTTCCACTTATGGTGACCCTGTAGTGTTTTCAAGACAAAAGATTTTGTGCTTGTGCTAAATGAGCACACCTACCTTCATTTTAGTAAAAATAATAGGAAAATTAGGAAGGAAGGGTCACAAGGCATGTTGTAGATCAGGGGTCAGCAACCTGTGGCTCTCCAGATGTTCATGGACTGCAATTCCCATCAGCCCCTGCTAGCATGGCCTGGCAGGGGCTGATGGGAATTGTAGTCCATGAACATCTGGAGAGCCACAGGTTGCAGACCCCTGTTGTAGATCATAAATCAGGTACCGTTAGATTTTGATTGACTGGCTATTGCTGTTGTACATAACTCAATCAGCAAAGGCATCCAGTGGGAATTGCATAGATTGATTGAGCACAGGCATGCAGACAGTATAAAGTCAAACCTTCAGCAATGCATAAAGGCCTTATTTTGCAATAGAGAAGACACAGCTTTACAACATCTGACATCCCATTTAATAAATCACAGCTGACAACATGCATGCTAGGATTTCCTAATGTCCTTTATTTATTAGGAGATACCTTTAGTCAGAATCTACATTGTCCATATAGCTCATAAGATGTTTCTCATCTTAGATCATTTAACTGCTCTGCAGAGTGGACATCCCCAGACCAAAGTGGGACATTTGTGGAAAGACTGACCTCATGAATGATGAAAGCAAGGTAAAGGGGAAACTGCTACATCTACACACTCTCTGTAGTTCTTTGCTCCCCAGATACTGTAACATTTTCTCAGAGCAATAATTTCAGAACACCCATGTGAACACCCAGCTACCAGATATCCCAGCTCCTGCATCTCCAATATGACCTGCTCCTACAACTGGCAACTGCACCCCAGATACTGATACTATAGAAGGGGTGGGTGAATACATAGCCTGGCTTACAAGTGCCCAAAACTGCCATAGCTTGGAGCAGGTCATGACTGCTTGATGCACACTGAGCTGCCTTACCCTCCCGAGAATGTTTTCCCCCAGGAATGTTAGGTGGAGCTGAATGTTCCTCTTCCTGTGGTTTGGTAAATTGTCTGCCAGCTGAGAATCACACCCAACTCTATAGTTCGTTGACTGCTATGCTGATACATGAGCAATTCCCACAAATTAGTGTAACTCAATCCCCACATGCCAGTTGCCAGGATCCGAATGCAGAAGAACAGGGTTTTTTTCTGACTTCTTCAGTGTTGATGAATGCAGGACTCATGGCTTTTCTCCCTTTATGTTTACTGGATGGGGAGAGTGAACCATTTCAGGTCCAATGCCCAGTTTTCTCTTGAGACCAGCAGAGATGAACTTGGAGGATAGTTACATCCCTCCCATTCCAGTAAACCTTAGCACTACCACCTTTACACAGCCACAGGACAAATAAAGTCAAATGGAGAGGGACTGACAGGGTGAAGCCAACTGGAAGAGGATAGCAAACTGGGCTGCTACAGATCCCAACTCACAAAATTTGGACCAGCATATAAATTACCTATACAAAGGCCACTTTCACTATCTAATTCAGATATAAAATAGGAATGAATGAAATACTTGATTAACGTCATTCATATGCCAGTCAAAATGAGTTTGCACCAGCAAGAACCCTGGTGTAAAAATGCATTATAGAGTGTGAGATCTCAAACATTTATCCAATATAGAGCAAGATTATGTCTACCTGGGGATTTCTCTTATCCTAATTGGATGCTTTTGAGCCAAATAAGTTGTGCCCGAGAGATCCCAGCCCAATAATAAAATGTTATGTGGCTCTGCAGAGCTCCGTGATAACATCTGATTTTGAGCTGCATAGACATCACAGCCTGCTTTGGTCCACTTCCTACAGGCAAACAAGTGACCTGAATTCTGCTCAGTATGAATGCTGATTGCATTCACTTCTTATGAAGTGAATGGGTATATCACCAATTGGCCTGGCTGGAACAACTTTCTTCTTTGAACCAAACACTCATGAGGTAATGTTTAACACACCAGTAGTATGCTAACCAATTTTTTTACACTGGTTCAGAGGCGGAGCTTCCATGGGGAAGCCTGGGGACAAACACTCTGGGCGGCTGCCGTTCAGTCATATGGGGGGTGAAAAATCGCCCCCCCCCCACGCACAGCCACACCCCTGCCCTGGGGCAGCGGTGCCTTGCTGTCATTGCTCTGGGGCTCTAAAAGCCCCATCACCCCCCTTCCCCCCAGCAAGCCCTCTCAGTCTCACTCATTTCCCCACTCCTGCAAGGAAACCCAGCTCCTCTGCCTTCCCCCCATCCCTGCAAGGAAGCTTGGGCCCATGGCACAGCTCCATGGGCCCTCCCCTGCCTCCCCCCACCCCCATGAAGAAGCCCAGGCCCTGCCACCCCTACCCTAACCTACAGCTTCCCACCCTCCCCACATCCCAAGCCTCATTTTCTAACCTTCCCCCACCCCTACTCTCACTTTGCCTCCCTCCCCAACCCCAATACTAACTCCCCACCCTCATACTCACCTCCCAGCCCCCCAGTCACTTTCCACCCCCACCCCAATCCTAATCTTTCCACCCTCCCCCTCCCCCTAGTCACACCTTCCAATCCTCCCCACCCCAAGACTTACCTTCTAACGCTCCCCTAACCCAAGCCTCCTCTCCACCCTCCACCTATCCTCACCTTCCTTCCTACCTCAAGCCACACTCCTCAACCTGTCCCACCCCCAAGCCACAGATGCACACCCAGGTAAGTGTCACACCTTGAGCAACGGTGGGGTGAGGGCTGCTACAGCCCCACTAAAGCCCATTGTTGGGGAGATCCTTCCTCTTCCACCAGTGGTGAGATTCAGCAGGTTCGTACCACTTGGACAGAACCAGTTGTTAAAATGGTGTTAAATTATTTGAATCCCACCACCAGAACCGGTTGTTAAATTATTTGAATCCCACCATTATCTTCCACCCTTTTCTAGGGCCCATTGCATCTCCCCAGCAATGGGCTTTGCTGCTAATAGATGATTTGGTCGTGGTGAGAGAAGGCAGCTGCCTATGGAGGGGGGCCCTCGGAAAACTCAGATTTTGCCCTGGGCTCTATTTTTCCTTGTTTCACCTCTGCACTGGTTCCTTACTCAGGTAACTACCAACTTCCTACACACTTAATGATAGGCAGCAAGTATGGTAATGGTGGAAAGTACTGTCAAGTCACAGCTGACTTACGGCAGCCCTGTTGGATTTTCAATACAAGAGATGTTCGGAGGTGGTTTGCCATTGCCTGCCTTGGCATGGGCTGAAAAAGTTAAAAGAGAACTTTGACTGGCCCAAGGGCATCTAGCAGGTGAAGGAGTGGGGAATTGAGTCTGGTTCTCCAGGGTTAGAGTCTGACACTCTCAACCATAACACTACGCTGGCTCCCAAGGATATAGGTATATAACACAGGAATATCTGGAACTGAGAGCACAGAGCTTAATATTCCCCATTTTTACATAACACAAGGATCTCCAGTTGTATGGTCTATACTTTCAATAACTCGCTTCTTGGCCTATCGACTAAGATCAAATGTACTTTCAATTACTATTATTTATGTAAAAATGAAGAGAATCGGGGGCTTATCTGGGTTAAAGCTAAAGCTTCTGAACAATCTAGAGAAAAGGGTAATCGTAAACAAGGGGTATTCAGGAAAAAATGATGATCTGTCAAAATTAGGTGCACAAAAATTAAGAAAGCATAAAGACATTTCCCTAATCTTGTTCAGATGCTGAAGGCTAAAAAACAAGGCAAAATTTGGGAACCGTTACCAATTAAAGCATACTAAAGCATATTCAGGCATGCTTAGTTATTTACATCCTGAAAAATAAAGCAAACTTCAGGCTCTCTGGAATCAACCAGGTATGCAAGGTGGAACCCAAAAGGTAGCCGAAAGCATGTATTTTAATTATTTTTTTTAAGAGGAAGATTTAGAGTAAGAGAACATACTAAACTGTAAGATTGTGAGCCAATTAAAAGTATTTCAGTTTTCTCAACTGGAGCAAAAACTTATTTTAACATCAAAATTTGATTTGATTCCAACCAGGAGCCAGACAAGAGAAGAAAAGGTTGTATCCACAATATCCTAACAAAACCTAGAAAACACTGAATTGAAGAGAATAATGATCAAACGTACAGCTGTGAATGATAACAGAAGAGTATTACAGTAGAGTCTTTGGATATGGAATGCATAGCAAGTTTGCTAATATACAGACTAAGCTCAGGTTTGTTCTGTTCACAGAGTGCTTCTGATCCCTGGAGAAAGATCCATGCAGAGGCACCTTCTGGGCAATGAACACTTGAACGTCACTGAATGTCAGCTACCACATATTCTTTTGGAGCCTCAAGTTTAAGTTATTCTTATTGCTCCCTAAAATCAGCCTACACTGAGGGGTCTTGTTGTGGGAGTACACAAGCTTATCATACAAGAGGTATATAATGCAATTCCTATTTGTAAACATATATGAGAAAAGTCTAGAAGAGCCATGCATAGCAGAGTGATCTGTATATGGACCTGTAGCCTCATTCAGATAACTACCTGATGCAGTCACAATGTGACTTCTGTGTGGTTTGAGGCATAGTTGTTTATATATTCCCGGTAACTATGGATCCAATATTTCACTTAAAATGACTTTATGCAGTGGGTTATAGCTTCTGTATTACTTATTTGGACTATTCATCATAACATCTATATCCTGCCTTTCCCCATGACTCAAGGCAATTTACACTACATATTTAAAACATCAAACAATGATAAAACCCCAAATCTTCTCCCCAGACTAATGAAAAAAATACAGTCTATTAAAGGCTGATAAATGTCAGCAACTTGCATTTCATGTGTACATTTTGCCAAGAGCATGATAGTAGGTCATCAAATGTCAACTGATATCACTCTTCTCAGATGAACACATGAGGAGACTGACAGAAGAGTGGAGTTGCATGTTATAGAGAGCCAATTCAACATAATCATTGTGTCTGTTCATCATAGCAGTCTCTGGATAGTGATGGGGGTGCCATAGAAAAGGCTTTACATTCCCATAGATGATGTATTCAACAGGCCACTAAGATATTCAGTGTTGGGTCTCAGAACCTTAAGCTAATAAATGGACTCTGAAGTATTGATCAGTAGTTTTTATTGAACAGGCATCAAAGCACCACACGCACCAAGCCAGTTTTGATGAAGGAAGCTGGCGTTCACAGTCCCCTTTGCCCCTCATAGAAAACCCCCCTCCCATTCTCCCAAGAGTTTGTGAAAAACAGTCATTGGAGCTAAGGCGCCCCCAGGTCGGCGGCAGATAGCAAGAGAAAGCCACCTGACTTCCTACCCTACGAGCAGAGGTGTATCGAGGGGAAATGGTGCCCGAGGACAATACCTGCTCCGGGCACCCTCCCCCTGTGCCTCCCTCGTGCTCAGGGCGGGGGGCGGAGAGCTGGCTCCTGCTGCCATGGCGCCCGTCCAAACTGCCCCCTGCCTCACTGCAGGCTTCCTTACTGCTGCCACGGTGCCCCTCTGAGCTGCCCCTGTGCCCTGCTTCCGAGGGTCTGGGGAGGGAAGGAGGCAGCTTGGATGGGCACCACAGCTCATCTTTAGGTGCGGGGAAGGTGGGGGTGGGGGCGATTTTGTATCCCCACTGGTGCACCTGCGATATTTGACACACACACCCGTCCCCATGGGCCTATGAGATAACAGATGTAACACAGTTCCCATGGAACAGGAGTATCAGGGGAAGTCTAGTTGTCTTCAAGCATATGAAGCCATAAAGTAAAGATTGAGGAAAGAATACACAGATGGCAGTGGATACAAGTAACAGTCTGGTTATATATATTTATATATATATCTTTCTAGCATCAGTAATTTGTTCCTTTAAACAGTTACACGATTCTGGGAATGCATCTCAATTACCTGGGAATGCATCTCATGTCCCTCTTACATTCAGTAGCAATATAGCTTCACTATCCTGCAAAGACTGGGTATGACAGCAAGTCCTACATATCAAAATACAGCAAATGGTCAGGTTGGAAGATCTTCAGAGTGAACGATAATCTGAGGGGAGAGCTCATAAATCAAACCAACACATCAGCTGAAGGAAAAGTGACAGTAACTGGGGCGGATTCCGCATGGGTCAAAAACAGCGGTGTGAAAATGGTGTAAAATGGTTTAAAATGGTGTAAAAGGGTTTACACTATTTTCACAACCATTTTCAAACCACTGTTTTTGGCCCATGCGGAATCCTCCTGGGTATAATATTGGAAAACCAGAACTATTGCTAAGAGAAGATGCTCTTCATTTTCTCTTAATATAGGTGCACAATTAATCCATAATCTGGAGAAACGGTTATGGCATACATCAGTTTATCAGTTTAGTGAACATGGATGAATATGGTCAATGACTGGCAATGAAATGTGTATGCAGGTTTTTTTGTTTTGTTTTGTTTTTGCTTTACTTGCTTTATTTTAAAATTTTACAATTATATCATGGTTTTATGGTGCATATTTTTGATTTCAAAATTTATTCACTAAATTTAATTGCTGTGTCCATTCAGAAGACCATGCAGCTGTACAATTAAATTTCTGAAACAAAAGTATAGTATATAGACAATGTGTACATGGCACACAAAGAAATCAAAATAATCAATTTTAATTATCATTTTTTTGTTTTACAAATTAGAAGGACAAAATTTCAAATTTTAAGCTGGGGAACAGACATTTTCAGGATCAGTATATCCAAAACATGTTAACTGGTTCTTGACTCTGATCCTAAACATGCATATTTCAGACCCTTAGAAAGACGTCTAGACTTCACATCACTTTCTGGTGTTATGATTTAGTACAGAGTTAATCAGACCCATGTACTTCCACAGGACTAGAGAGCTGGTATTTTGGGCTCTCCATTGTCTCCAGTGGGAATGTTTTTACTTACATCAGCTATTTTGTTGGTGTATTATTATGCTGGCACGGTGGGAGCAGAAACGACCCTCGAGTGAGCAAAAGATTTTGACTAGACCTCTACTCCTCCCTAGCTGCACCTCCTTTGCCACCTGTTTTCTCTTTTGACTAGACCTCTACTCCTCCCTAGCTGCACCTCCTTTGCCACCTGTTTTCACTTCTGTCAGAGTTATGTCACTGGCACAGAGGTTCAGTCAGCAGAGCACATCACCAAATACACAACTACTGCTACACTGGTCAAAATATGTTGGTGTATGTTTCTGTTGCCCTGACATGGATGGCCCAGGCTAGCCTGATCTCACCAGATCTTGGAAGCTAATCATGGTCAGTCCCTGCTAGTACTTGGATAGGAGACCACCAAAGAATATCAGGGTTGCTATGCAGAGGTAGGCAATGGCAAACCACCTCTGTTAGTTTCTTGCCTTGAAAACCCTACTGAGTTGCCATAGGTCAACTGCAACTTGACGGCTATACACACACATGTTTATGTTCCACGAATGCACAGTAGTCTGTTAGCTCTCCTATTTGCCCAGCAAGCATAATTTGTGGATAATTTCACTTTGTTAACAGTATACCATTTCATGTCCAATTATATATAACTAAATATAATTAGTTAAGTACAGAAAATGGAATGAACTGAAGCCAGTATGATGCAGTGGGTAGAGCGTCAGACTGGGATCTAGAGGAGACCTAGGTTCAAATACCATATACTTGCTGGGTGACTTCTTGTGCCACTCACTATCTTTCAGCCTAAGCTATCTCACAGGGTTACTGCAAGGATAAAATGGAAGAAGAGCAATATATATATCACCCAGGGCTCCTTGGAGGGAGGGGATGATTTAACATGTACTTATTAAATTACAATAATAATGCAAAACACATTCTGGAAGCTGTTCCAGTCAGTGTACACTTGATTCCCACTCTAGTGTATCAGCTGTGGTGGGAGATACCAAAAATCATGCCCAAACAATGGGATTACTATTTTCTCAGTTTTTATTTTTTTAAAAAACCTTTACTTGACAAAATGTCTTTGGCTTGGAAAGTCTGATGTTCAGGTTGGTCTATCAAGCGCAGTCTATTCTTCCACTCTCCCTGATACACCCAAGTGGCCTCTGACAAATAGAACAGCTCAGACTTTTTCAGCGGTTACTTGCTTTCCTGGGAAAGAAGGAAGAAATATTGGTCTGTCCTATTACTAGGATAAATCCAGAACAGTTCTCATTTGGGAATGACAAAACCATATTAGGGCTCTGGAGCCCATTATAGAACATCATGGTCTAATTGTTTGATGGGGCTTGACAATTTATCTCTTGATTATATCAACTGCCTTCACTGAACAGCCCTGGGACTGAGATAACGGTTAGCGATCATTTTATTTGTTTAGAATATTTATATCCCATCTTTGTCTTTAAAATAAATACACAAGGAACTTTTGAACTGTAATTCCTGCCTTATACACGCAACAGCTAGATTTGAGTCCGCTATCTCCTTAGACCCAACAAGGTTTTCAAAGTATAAGCTTTTGAGAGTCAGAGCTCCCTTATATGCAGATATTGCCCTCTTTGTCATTCTTTACCACCCAGTTCTTTACATTTTCTTTGGCTTGAAAGCTTTCACACCCAGGTTGGATCATCCAGCACAGCCCACTTCAGTAGAATCCACTTTGCATTGACCATGCCATCTACTGACATTATAACTATTTTTGATGGCCCTGGATTAAACCCAACCATTTCTTTTTGTAGTCTCAGGTATCGTAGTCACCAACAATCCATAAGTTAACTAAAACAGAAACAGTACAGAGAATGTTAATGTTACTGAGAGTTGATATCATGCAGCAATGGGAGTAGCTAGACGCCAGCAATTAACTTTTGCAAGCATTTGACATGTAGCTCATGGTCATACCGTAGCACAATGTAGCAGCAATCCTTAGATTCATCACAAATACTTGAATTTTCTTTGAAGGAGTTTGGTATAAGTAATTACAGATATCTATTTTGTGCTATTATTATTGTTGTTGTTGTTGTTGTTATTGTTAATGTATTTAAATGTTAATATATTGTACTACTTAATTGCTATTATTTATTGAATGTATTTATTAAATAATATAATATTTATGATCTATTTACAAGGAACAGTATTTTAATATCCGCAATTTTAAAAATATATTTTAATATAAAATATTTTTACAAGTATACATAGTAGCCTATATATTGCTTTCTTTATAATAGATGCAGAGTGATAGTGTTCCCAGACAGAATATTTACACTGAGGAAAGTGGACCGGTTCTAGGAAATGGGCATAAAACCAGGAGCTCAGCAGAATTGTGGACTGTTGTATATGTTGAATAGTGGACTCTTGAATTTTGAATGATTGACTCTGTATGATTCTTGTATGTGACATGTGGATTCTTAATGATATATGAGTTTGAGTACATTCTATACGAGATTGGTTTTTGCACTTGCGCTACATGTAGACACATTGGCTCACATTTATTAAATGTTTGTAGCACTTTTTGCACAGATAAATGTAGAACATTTATTGTAGCCTGGGTAACATTTGTTTGGTTTTTGGATTGTCCAATTTGCACTACACCTTTAGTTTCTTGTGTATATCGACCTGGATTAAACCCAGTTATGTTCATCTAGCTGGTATCTCTTACCAAAACCTTAGCCTGGACCTACAAGCAGCTAAGGGGAATTTCCTCAAAATAACATAAGTTCAGACCAGTGGTCCACACAGTCCAGCATCCTGTCTCACACAGTGACCAACCAGTGGCCATGGCAGGCTAACAAATGCAACATGGATCCTGAGGCTGCCCCTTGGTGTCACTTTCTCCTCACTCTCTCCCAATCACATCCTATCCAAGTTAGTGATGCCAATGGACCTTAAGCCTCCGGGGTGAACAGTCCTTAGAGATTCTGAGACATTAGTATCTTTTTATACTGCTTTAGCCTACCTCTACTGGAGAATCCCAACTTTGACCCCTCTCCTGTGCTTCTGGTATGCAGGGCCAAAGATACCTTTCTAGGTTTAACAAGAATTTTCACTGCCTCCTATCTCTTATTGCTTTTTTATATTTTCAGTTTAATTTTCATATTACTGAATTGCCTACAAAGATGCTCAGGTCTTTCCTGCTGATTGGCTCTGATTAATTTAGGACCCAGTGATGCGCACGAGTGATTCTGATTATGCTCTCCAAATGTGCATTTACTCTGTGTATGTTAACACTGAACTGCATTTGTCAGCATCTACTTCATTCGCCGAGCTGGGTTAAACTCCTCTGAAATGCCCTCACAGAAGCTGAGTCCCTGCTTGATTTCTTTCGGCTTTTTTTCATTATCTGCCCAGCTTGATCACACTCATTTCTGGATCGCAATATTGCCCAGTTTCAAAGCTGACAAGTTTACTCAGTCATCCATGAAAATGGCCCTGCCCCTCTTGCAACTGGAAAGGATCTATACTAATATATTTCCCCAACGTTCCCCAGCTCCTTGTAAACAGGGATCTAACTTAGGTATGGCTAACACCATGTTACTGATGATCCTGCAAGAAAGGATTCTGCTGCTCTCTCAGTCACAATGGTTTGTGCAAAGGCCACATTGGCCAGTGCCCATCACCCCATCCTGGTCATCAGAATATCTATGATTCTTGGTTTAACCCTGATTCCTAAATTTAGGGCTCTGTGATGTATAATTCACACATACCAATAAAAGCAGGTTACAACAAGAAGACAAACATTTTCATTGCAATTTTAAAAATGTCAGTGCTGGCATTCACCCAATCAGAGTCTCTAAGGCATACAAAATATTAGAACAATTAAAAACAACATTTAAATTGTAAAGAATAATAAAACACATAAAAACTATACAAGGGAGGGGGGGCAGTTGTCACTGTCATTATTGAGGGTATGCCAAATGAAACAAAAAGGTGTTCACCTAAGGGTAGAAGACACCAGTAGAGATACATCTCCCAGTCCCAGAGGAGGGCATTCCAATGTTTTGGTGAAGGCCCCTTCTTGAGTCCCCAGGCAGCCAGCCTCAGTTGCAGGGACAACCGAAGCTGGGCCTCCAAAAATTATCACAGTGAGTAGATAGGTTGACACAGGAGAAAAATGACCCTCAGGTCAGATAGCTCCAAACTGTATAAGATTTTAAAGTTCAATACCAGTACCTCGAATTGATCCCAGAAGCAAATTGGCAGCCAGTGTAAATGGAACAAGACTAGAGTGATATGGTCTATATGACCCATTTCAGTCAACACTCTGGCCACAACACACTGAACCAACTGCAGCTTGTGGGTAGTCCTCAGGAGTAGCTCCATGCAGAGTGCATTGCAATGGTCTATTCTAGATGTTACCACAGTGGTAAGATTTCCATCTAGGAAAGGTCTCAGTTGGCTCACCCCAGCCACTGCATCTACCTGTTTATCCCACAGGACAAGCTATGCGCCTTTTTCTTTAGAAATGCAACCCCATCTAGAACAGGGGATATGTCATTTCCAGGGTCAGATCTCCCTTCTACCAGAAGCACCTCCATTTTATCAGGATTCAGTTTTAGCTTATTAACCTTCATCTAGTGCAAAACTTTCAGTGCTGCTTGTTTAAATGTAATTGCATAACAATTTCTTCTGAACTTCCAGAGCCTGTCAGTCCTCTCAGAATTTTTAAAATGTGCAATAAAACACAAAGTCATGTGCAATTCCATGGAAGAGGGAGTGCAGTTCTAAAAAGTTCAAAAATGCAAATGTTCTGCATTGTTGCTGCTGGAGTCCTAGTTCACAAGATCCCCCCCCCCCCCCAAACCTGCATAGACTTCTGTTTGGGAATGTGACTGTAAGCAACAAAACATCTGCACGCACACCAGAAAAATGTACAGGTAACAGCATGAAGAACGCACATAATTATTAGCACATAATACAGTGCAGTTCCAGATTTTTGCTTTTTGAAGTCCTGTGTGCTTTTATGGGTTTTCATGTGGTATTCATTAGTTCTTTCATTTGTAACATGAACAGTAGGATCGAGTAGTCCCTAACTGTGAGAATATGGTCTTGCTGCTTGTCCACTGGGATCAACAGAATTTCCAGACAGAGTTTGGAGCAGTCCCATTCCACTTATTCTGCAAGTCTAGGCAGGTTGATAGGCTGTTGGTTTTAATGGTAACCGGAAACTTCAGTATTTTCACTGATTGTCTCTCCTCACATAGGCCGTTTCCGCATGGTGACAGAAGGGGTCGGGTCAGCGTACATGACGCCGACCCGACCCCTCTGGGACCGTTCGCAGAGGGGAATAGGAATTTGGCACTTTGGAATAGGAATTTGGCACTTTGCTTTGAGGTTTTTGTGAGCTTTTTTGCAGATAAGACCTTGTTGCTCCACCATGAGCTGGGTGTTGTTGCTCTCTTGCAATTCTTGTCCTCTATGTCCAGCGACTTCATGTCTCTAGGTTTCTCTCTTTATTAAACTCAACTGCTGTTCTATGAACATGTCTGAGGATTGCTGTGTTTGCTGTGACTAAGTCCCCTTCTGCACATGCAAAATAATGCGTTTTCAAACCACTTTCACAACTGTTTGCAAGTGGATTTTGCTATTCCGCACAGCTTCAAAGAGAACTGAAAGCAGTTTGAAAGTGCATTATTCTGCGTGTGCGGAATGAGCCTAAGAGACATTACAGGTGGTGATGAGATGCATTGACTTGCTCTTTGTGAGAGAGAGATGTTAAAAACAATTTTTTGGTTATGTACATAGCAAAATGAAGAAAAAGGATATGATAGGGTCACTGTGTGGAGAAAAGGCAGAACTAAACACCTTCTTTGCCTTGTTTCCCACCCCCCAAAAAACAGTGCTCCGCTGGGGGGAAATGGATCAGAAGATACAGTGGGGGAAATTCAACACAGAATAAAGAGCTTGTACAGGAATACTTGAATACTTTAAATGAATTCAAATCTCCAGGCCCTGATGAATTACATCCAGGGTATTAAAAGAACTGGCAGAAGTAATCTCAGAACCGCTTGCTATAGTCTTGAGAACTCCTGGAGAACAGAAGTCCCAGCGAAATGGAGGAGAGCTAATATTGTCCCCATCTTCAAAAAGGGGAAAAATAGGACCCAAACTGTTAGACTAAGCGACTTCTGCATGCCTGGACACTGGGGGGTGCTGTGTATCTAACTGTGATGTTGCCTCTCTTGTTTGCCCTCCTTGTCTGGGCCAGGAGACCACCCACTAACTTCCTTTCTTCCCCATGCTGGTTTCACTTCTGTTCTAGCCTTTGACCTGTGGGGCCTTTCCCACTGTAGCATTCTCCTTACCCGCACACACGTGATGGCGTGTTAGTTGTGCCCACTTGTCGTAGGGAAAATAATCTCTTTAGACTAGGGTTTCTTTCTATCTACCTTTTTCCTGGAACAAAGCTGTGAACTGGAGATGCTTGAATAAATGTAAGTTTTACCTTTTACATTTATCTCTTGGGAAGTTTCTATAAACTGCACACACACACACTACTGGGCAGATCTATGACTCTAAACTAAATCTAACAAAACAACTACCACCTAGTCAGCCTGATCATTAAGGAGAAAGTCAGCGCAATTCTGGAATGCATCAATAAGAGTATAGAGTCTAGATCAGGGGTCTGCAACCTGTGGCTCTCCATATATTCATAGACTACAAATCCCGTCAGCCCCTGATGGGAATTGTAGTCAATGAACATCTGAAGAGCCGCAGGTTGCAGACCCCTGGTCTAGATCGAGGGAAATAATTGTACCACTCTGCATTGGTTAGACCTCACCTAGAGTACTGTGTTCAGTTCTGGGCACCACAATTTAAGAAGGATATCGACAAGCTGGAACGTGTCCAGAAGAGGGCAACCAAAATGGTAGAAGGTCTGGAATCAATGCATTATGAAGAGAGACATAGGGAGCTGGGAATGTTTAGTCTGGAGAAGCAAAGGTTAAGGGGGGGGGGGCATGATAGTTATGTTTAAATATTTGAAGGGATGTTATGTCAAAGAGGGAGCATGCTTCTCCCACCGTGGACGTTCCACAGGTATATATACTCCACTTGCTTTACTACCATAAGATTCTCTGAAGATGCCAGCCACAGATGCAGGCAAAACATCAGGAAAAAATACTGGAACACAGCCATACAACCTAGAAAACCCACAACATGCTGGAGCAAGCTTGTTTTCAGCTGCCTCAGAGAACAAAGTAATAGATTCAAGGTGCAGGAAAAGAGATTCTACCTAAACATTAGGAAGAACTTTATGACTGTTAGGGCTGTTCCACAGTGGAATTCACTGCCTCAGAGAGTGGTGGAATCTCCTTCTTTGGAGGTTTTTAAATAGAGGCTGGGTGAACATATGTTGGGAGTGTTTTGATTATGTGTTCCTGCATGGCAGGGGGTTGGACTTGATGGCCCTTTTTGTCTCTTCCAATTCTATGGTTCTATTATTGTCCCCTGTTGGAGATTGTCCTTAGAGACATGAGCTTTTCCCAGGGGGTTGTGGTGGTGGTGTGGTCACTCTTGAAGAAACCATCTCTAGATCCTTTAGATATAACCAACCACCACACAATCTCAAAGCTATAGTTTCTGGGAAAGATAATTAGAAAGGAAGCAACTCAGCTGCAGGCGTTTTTAGATGAGGCTTCGGTATTCAACCTATTTCAATCCAGCTTCTGACCCAGCCATGGGATGGAGATTGTGCTTGTCGCCCATCCAGATGATCTTTGGCACCAGTTGGACATAGATGGATTTGTGCTGCTGTTGCTGTTAGATCTAACAGCTAAATTTGATACAGTTAACCAAGACCTTTTGACCCACCACATCGCCATTTCCAGTATTCGGAGAATTGTACTACAGTAGCTGATGTTGTTTTTCCAAGATTGGGGACAAAAGGTGGTGCTTGGGCAGAAGAGTCTTCCTGGTGCCCATAAATTGTGAGGTTCCACAGGGGACATTTCTTTCCCCAATGTTATTTAACATCCACAAGCAATCCCTTCCCCACTTTCCTCCCCTTCCCTTCTTCATTCCTCCCCTTTCTTTTTCTCTTCCCTTCTTTCTTATTAAATAAGCTGAAATTAAAGGAAGATGAGCTAGTGATGCAGCTAGATATACTAGATGAAACCCCCACTGAAATGTAAGGACAAGGAATTATGGGGTGCCAAAACTTTGTAAATTAAGGTAACCATCTATTGATTGGGCTATGCTTTTAGCTGCGTAGTAATTTATTTCTGTATACTGAATTGTGAACATTGTATTTTGTGTTGTGAGCTGCCCTGGGGTAGGGCACAATAGAAAGTGAAATAAAATAAGTAAAGTGCCTCCCTTCATCTCGTGGCTCCTCTGAGGTTGACATGGTCAACTTCTTGGGTTAGGGATCTGTCTATTTGCAACGCTCCGTAAAGTGGCAGGCACACATACAAACCCACAAATAAATATGTGTAAAATGTGTGTGTGCGCGTGTGTGCATCTATCAAACAGTATTTGATACAGGCATATTATGGGTAATATACTTTTATGAATGGCAAGGAGGGTACTTCATTTCACCCCAGAAGCCTTCTGATCTGGGAGCTCACACCACCTCACTTCAATAAAATCCTAGAATCTGAGTGAAGAGGCACAGTGCAGATGGCTACTGGATAATGGATATACCACCACACAGCAACTTTACATCTTTGTTTTCTTGGCATGGTGTAGGCAAAAGTCCACACAGTCTTTGAGGAAATCTGTCTTTTGCAGTCCAGATAGTTAAACTCTAAAGTGCGTCTCCTCTTTACCTCATGATCTGAGATAGTTTGATGTCCTCTGGTGCCCTCTGCTGACAAAGTATGAAAAGCACAGTTTGTGGCTATTCCATGAGAAACCATTTTTGTTCTACCCAGAACATGAAAACGATCTTTTAAAGATGTCATAACTCAAATCAAATTTCTTGCACTGGGTTTGACAACAAAAAAGGGTTAAAGCCTACCTTAGGATGACTAGGATTAGCAGGGCTATTGATTTTCTCTCAAGGTAGCTACACCCCAGGAAGAAAACCCAAAGATCCCTATCCCTCTCAACTTCTCCATTCCATGGAAAGCTGCACTCGTTGAACTTCAACTTGGAGACTTGGGACCCTTTTCAGAGAAACCTGACAATTCAAATACCAGCATTTTTAGTTTTTGTTCAGGAGGGTAAGGGTTTTGCTACCAGTGGATGTTTTGATGTTATGCTTAAATATGAATTCAGTGGAGTGTGCACACCAAGCTACTGCAAAGAAAGAAGAGATTGGCTGTGGGTACTGGTCAACAGGATTAAGTATCCAAGATTAAGTACAAGGAGGACCGTTCATATATAAGATCCTAGACTGATTGGGAAGGTGGCTGAAATTTGAGGACACCACAAAACTTTCTGGCATGGAGCTTCAGTGATGATGTGGAAAAGCCTCACCAGCTGATTCCTGATGTCATGCAGCTGCTGAAGACCAACAAATTCCTTTTTCAAGTGGCAGAATATTTAGGGCATTGGAAGCACCTAGAATAGATTTGCTATTTTCTTTTGTGTGCAAAACAACATCAGAGTGCCTGACAGGAAAGCTTCTCCGCCACCCAGGCTGGCAGTCCTTGACTAGTAAACCAGGATGTGCAAGGGGGCTGTTTTGGAGGTCAGAGAGGTGGATTTTTTGGGTGGAGAAGCAGGGTAAAAGGGTACAAGACTGACTGTAGAAAGTGATTATAATATCTGAAGGTGCCACAGGGAGCTGCTCCCATGCAACAGTTCCTGGGCACAGCTGCATTGACACATTAGCCACTTCCGGACTTTATGAGCTGGTATAGCATAAAATGAACAGGCAAGACCCAGGTTCAAATTTAACTTCAGCCACAAACTTACTAGAGGGGTCACAGACAAGTCTCTTAACATTAGTTGTCCTCCTGCCTTATGAGGTTAATGAAGACACAAAGCAGTTCTAAGAATTATCAAACTAATGAATGTGAATTGTGAAGAACTTTCATTGTCTGAGATTTATATGGGGAATATGAGTAGGCAGTGTTACTGCTGACAAGGAGTTCCTAGAGATGCAACTACAAGGGCAAAATTCCAGGGTCCATGGAGGTGGGCAAGTCATGTGACTTGCAATTATAGGATGTCTGGACTTGGTGGTATGGAAGGGAAGTCAGATGGGATCTTTGTATAGGAACTCCAGTGGCTCTTGGAAGTCCTGGTTTGTGTGTGTTTGCATGTGTGTGATGTGGGAGGGAGTGGGGGAGATTAGCTCTTGGCCTTCCCCTTGTTGCCCTTTCTTATCATGACTGTAAATGTCCCCCTGCAACAGAAAAGGCCCCTAATCAAAAAGCTTATATTCTTGTCTTGCCTGCTGTGGGAAGCACAACAGCTGAGTTGTCTGTAGGCACCCAAAATAACCTCCAGTCAGTACAGTGCTATCCTGTGACAGGGCCTCAAAAGGGGGCACAGCAGCTGGGGCAAGGCATCCAAGATGGGTCAGCAGCTGGGGCCAAATTACTTTGATGGATTTATGGTTTTGAAGTCCATTGGGCCAAGTAGAGGGAGGGATACTGGAGTCCACAGTTACATCCAGTGTCTCTCAAAGGAATTTTCCTTCTCCCTCCTTGCATTTCAGAGTAAATAATGCAGAATTAATACAACTTTCTGGTTTTGTACTTTCGGATAAGGATTAAAATAATCACACACACCCCACATACAAGAGCCTATTCTTAAGATAATTTGACACAAATTAGGTAGATTTTAACAAACTATATTATTATATTTTTATTCCTGCAAGAAGAGTTACATTTGTGGCTGTCATTTTATATAGTCACAAGAACCCTCAAAGGTAGGCTAGTCAGAGAGAGAGGGACCAAGAGAGAGATCAGGTTGAAGAGAATCATTCAAGTCTCCCTGCTTGAAGTCATGCGTTCTAGCTACCACATGACACTAACTCTTAATCAGTTAGCATGGACTAAAGGAAAATTCCCTATTACTCTTTCAAAGTACACTTTTGAATGATTCTCACAATCCTATAAGAGGTTGTAATCATGAGCATGGAATGCTCTTGAAAGTTTTACTGTTCCCAAAAGCACTAGTTCGGAATAATTTCCCATAATTTTAAGTATTTTGGAAAAGTTCCCACTATTCTGACAGTGTGAAGGGGTAATTGCTGAAGAATATTCTTACCTCTTCAGTGGTTTCCTCATCTGGGGGGGAGTGCAGTTGAGGGTGGGGAGGATAATTACATCTGCAGAGGTTCTAAGTAATATCACAGTTCTCCAGTAGGGGGAAGTATTTGCAAACCCTAACTACCGATCACAATAGTTACAAACCTTGCATTGCAAGAAAATGGGTGACCAAATGCACAAGACTACAGAATACCTTTACCTTTAATAGTTGTGTAGTGAAAAGTTCAGCAACTTATCATGCAGGTGTGCAAAAATCTGCTCCTCTCCACACAACTATTAAAGGACTAATAATTCTGTTTATACATTTGATTATGGACCAGGATTGGCCTTTCAGAGAACTACTATGACCAAAAAACTACTATGTTGGGTGCTGCGAATGATTGGGCACTAAAGGGCTATTTTATTTAACATAAAAGGGCATTATAACAATTGATTACTGGCAATATTTCAGCAATATTTCAAAAGGGGAGGTCCCAGGATATGGTTGGAGATCACATGATATAGTAACTCTGCTAAACCTCAGCTGGTCTAGATCTGATCAGTATCTGACCAGACAATCTCCTCAAAATCCTGTGTAAACTGCCTTGAGTTATATCATAGAAAAAGGTAACATATGAAAAAGAGGACTGTAGGAAAATTTTATAAATCTAAACTAAACTGTTTTAAAACTCGGGGCAAATGGTCTACCATGGGGATAGATCCTTGGTTGTGCACAATTTCTGCATGCAAACTGCATGTTTTCATAAAAGATATTAATTGATATTAATTGTGAACAAGCGGGCTTGACCTAACACTAACCAACAGCAACTGACTTTACTGGTCTGAACAGAACAAAGTCTAGTCTACATTATTTCAAATGTTTCCTCTATGAAGTAAAGGATCCACCACCACCAACAGTCTCCATTGTCATATATGTTTGAAAACTTTTCTAATCCTCTATCTTCTTGCTGCACAAAAATGTAATTTAGCAATCACAGAGTTAACCCACTGGATAAGAGTGTTTCCAACACTTTCCTTTGGCACCATTCCTTCAGTTGTGTTTCCCAAGGGCGAAGGGTACAAGCCAGGCTTTTAACACATGCACAGACATTTCCAGTGTCCCCCGCACCAGAGCTCAAGGGAGTAGGATCTTCTGCTCTGTGTGAGCAGCAATAAATCTGCACTGTTGGCACTATCTTATAGTACCTATGACATTTACACTATCCACATTCCATGCAGTTCTGGCAACAGCAATATATGCAGGAGCTGGAGAAAGAAATATATTTTCCCAAAGGCAAAATAGTCCGCGGTTAATGTTTTGAGAATGTGATCTCCTCACAACAGAAGTGTTGCAGTCTTGCATAACAAATAGAAAACTTATGTGTATGTAATCCAGTCTTTCTAAAATGCAAACAGTGACTTACCAACTGAATCCACATACTGAAGCAATTTACTGGACGTTATGATCGTTTTTATAACTTTAGGGAAGCTATAAAAGCAGCACACATGCCGTGCAGCACACATTCATACTGCAGAAGGACTATGGGGTGCTGTAGCAGGGACTGAGCTGCCATTTTTTTCAATTCAACTTAGAAAGCTGCTTTAATAGAATGTTGACTCTTATGTTACAGGATATTAAGTCCTGGGACACAAATCATCTGAGAAAGATACAAAATAATCTAGAGACCCCACTGTAGATATATAGGTGCCAAATGCTTGTTTAGTCGGTAAACACAGACACTTCCTGAAAGGGAAGTCAAATGGAACTGCAGGGCTGCATTGGTTGCAAAACATCTGCCGTCACAGCATTAAAGAGATCCAGCATCTGCAATAGGGGTAGAGTGGGTAATGCAACTGAATTAGCTTTAGAAGCCATCTGCAGCTAAACAACAAACTGGATCACTTTTAGAAACATGGAGCAGCTTCTTGCACCTCTTTGCTGTTAAGTAGATCTTTTGGATTAAATCTCACACTTCAAATGCAAAATTATTAAATATAAACAAAGAAACAAATGTTGTGACTTCATTGAGGTTGGGGTGATAACTTAGTACCCCTTTATATTCATTTCACATGTTTCTGTTACTATGTGGTTAAAATCTATATTTAATTACTTTTTTTAATTAACAGAAATGTAGAAATGTTCCTTATGCAAAGCATATGATTGTTTGTTGCCTGCTAGCATTTCATGCCAGGCAGTAAAAGCTACGTGGGGAGGGCAGCATTTGTTCCAAATTACATAATTCCAGTGCTCTACTGCCTAGCAAGTTTCCCCCCTTGGTGGCTCAGAAGACACACAGTGCCCCCTGGTGGTTATTTTCACCCACTGTGCAATTCAGGAAGAAATATTTCAAGCAAACTCTCTCCTTTCTGGACTCTACATTCCAAGGAGAGACTCGGGGTGTGGACTGAAATAGATTTCCCAATATAGACCTGCAGCATACATATTCATGCAAACCTTTAGTGCTCAGTAGCATGCAAAAAGGCTTGTGCTATTGAATAGGGCTGTTTTGTTTTTCTAGCACAGGGTCCACAACCTTTTTTTGAGCCTGGGGGCATCTGTGGAATTCTGCCGCAGGGTGCACCAAGAGATGGAACAAAGCACAAAATGGCTGCCACAAGAAGACCACAAAATATCAGGGTGTGAGTTTATACATAATTCTAACAGTAACAAACAATTTGATACTTTAGACAGAAACTGTTTCACAGAATGCCTTTTAATCTGCACAGCCAGTCAGAAACCCTGCTGGGCAAAACCCCCACCTCGCCGCTCCCACTTACTAAACGCTCTTGGCAGGCAGCAAGAAAGGTGTCAGTTTGATGCTGGGATTTTGCAGGTGTCTGTCACAACTCAGGTATAAAAAGGGTTAACTGTTTGTATGTAAACAAGTTGCTGAAGTCACTCTTTATGACCTGATCTGTTGATTAGCTATTGGTCAGTGAGATAGCCATTGCTTACATGTCAGTGAGCACATACACCTGAAGTTAAAAAGTTAAATCTGTTTCTTTGTTTGAGCACACCACCATGAGCACGAGACAGCAGGTAGGTACCAAGGTGTATGTACCCAACACTTGAGTCATGGCACCCACAGCCACAGGCATTGGACTGGGGACCCCAGTTCTAGCAAAACAGCCTCAGTCCTAATGCTGAACAGGACCGGCTGTGCCACTTGGATTGCCAACTGCGGCTTGGAAAATTCCTGGAAATTTGGGGGCCAGAGTTTGGAGGGCAGAGAATTTAGCAGGGATGTGATGCAGTAGAGTCCCTTTTCCAAAGCTGCCATTTCAGTCTGAGAAATGGATTACGGTAGCCACCTGGCAACCAATCATACTTCCAGGTCCCAGCTTGAGCTGAAGACTCTCTGATCCAGCACTAGGCCGAGCCTTTGTGAATCACATACATGGGATCACTCCTTTGTGCTCCACATAATGGATCCTGAATGATCTCTACTCCTGTGCTTATAACCACTTGTACAGAAACTGATTCCCCTTGCCTGATCCATATTTCCTTCCCCATCCCACTTTTGGAGCTAAACTACACATCAGGGGATCCAATCATGGATCCAAAGGGTTGTGTAGTATGGTACTTAAGACTGCAAGCCAACAGGAGGATTCAAGATCTGGATGAAAAGAACGATCAAAAAGAGTCTTGTGGAATTTTATTGTGGCATACACTTTCATGAATCATCGCACACTTTTTCAGATGCATGAAGTGTAGCTGACAAGAGACAGGTTGATACCCAAAGCTACAAAAAAAGCAGATGGGCAGGGGCAAGGGAAGAGTGATTACAAAGAGCGGCCAGAAGGCCTAGTTTCCCAGGATGGAGTGTGTGACAGTACATTGCAGAGCACACATGAAAACAGGATCCAGTCAAAAGAGTAAACAATTTGCTCCGAGTGGGTGTGGACCACTCCCAGCTGTTGATGAATTTGCAAGGGAGGGTGAATATGAATGGTGT
This sequence comes from Sphaerodactylus townsendi, assembly GCF_021028975.2. Classification (NCBI taxonomy): domain Eukaryota; kingdom Metazoa; phylum Chordata; class Lepidosauria; order Squamata; family Sphaerodactylidae; genus Sphaerodactylus; species Sphaerodactylus townsendi. Next base: position 74,923,104 of record NC_059429.1, on the reverse strand, counting down.
ATACAGACCTGCAAGAAGGAACAATTACTTTTTATAGTGATAATTCCAGATGGAGCAGCAAAACAAAAAAAAAGAATCTGGAGCAGCAAAACAAAAAAAGGAGTCCAGCGGCATTTTAGAGAATTAACAGATTTTCCCCCAAAATAAGCTTTTATGAGTCAATGATCACTTCATCAGAGACATGATGCAGTGACTCACAAAAGCATGGGATAATTTCTAAGTTAACTACTGTCAGACCAACCCCCGACCCCTTTCTCTCAGTGTGTTCTTAGCTGAAGTCCCTATGGAGAGGAGGAAGAAGAGGAGTTTGGATTTATATCCCCCCTTTCTCTCCTGCAGGAGACTCAAAGGGGCTGACAATCTCCTTGCCCTTCCCCCCTCACAACAAACACCCTGTGAGGTAGGTGGGGCTGAGAGAGCTGCGAAAAGCTGTGACTAGCCCAAGGTCACCCAGCTGGCGTGTGAGGGAGTGTGCAGGCTAATCTGAATTCCCCGGATAAGCCTCCACAGCTCAGGCAGCAGAGCTGGAAATCAAACCTGGTTCCTCCAGATTAGATACATGAGCTCTTAACCTCCTACGCCACTGCTGGAATCCAGGTCTCATAATCACAAATCTTCATGAAACTCCAGTTTAGCAGCTTCTCACTTTTATTTCTTTTGCTGAAGTACTGCTACCTTTCAGTCTAGTTGTGACTATCTAGGAGAGCTGAAATGTTCCTTCTCTTGTTTCTAAGTGTTTTGGGTCTTAATTTCTTATTTGTCTGTTGACTGGGATTTTCCTTTCTGTGCCTGCCCTGCAGAAAATGACTTCTATCTACCTGGCTATACCGCTTTCTTCATCTTTCTAAGTAGGTAAATAGGTGAGTTTCAGAAAGGCTTGGTGCCAATCCCTTGGGGCCAGATAATCAAAATGCCATCCATAAATGCCAAATAGAGACGCACTTGGGGGCCATGCTCTGACAATGTGTATTTAAATCAGCCATTAATATGTTTCTATGTGTGCAAGTCACACAGTTTGTTCTGGGGAACTGTCCTTCCCGACTTCTGCTTGTAAAGACTACCTGCTCCACTTAAAGCTAATTTGGACACTTCATTATTTTAGATGCAGAAGACCAATATGACTATCCTTTGAATTCTGCACGAAAAGCTCCAGTCGCTGCAATAATATTACACGGAAACTCCTGAAGTTCCTTCACCTGACAGACACTCAATAGAGAAGCAACAGTTTAATGGCCTATTAGGCAGAGTTGCCTTGCCAGCATCTGTTTCTATACAAAGCAAAAAGCCATAAGGAGATTACCCCCTGCTCTCTCTCCCCCCCCCCCGTTCAACACTTCCAACATTCTTCCATCCAAACTGACTTTATCTATTTGTGTACTTCACAGAAATCTGAATTTTCATTCTTTTAATTTACTTCATATATATTTACCCCATCTCCTCAGTGAGGACCCAAAGCAGCTTATACTGTCTTCTTTCATTTTATTCCTACACAACAACCCTATGAGGTAGATTAGGATGAGACTGTGTGACTGTCCCAGTTATCTAGCAAGTTTTCAGAGCCTAGTCTGATATTCTAACCATCATACCATTATAATTGACAATAGTTGCAAATTACCAACATGGGAAACATTTCTCTGTGGGAAAGAGGCGTGGAAACGGTGTGCAGGGGCATGACACCTGATTTCTGTTTCACTGTCCGCATTCAATGTTAGGAAGCTCCTATTGGCTGTGGCTTTCTACCAGTGAGTGTCAGTGTGTACACATGCAGAAATAAAGAGTGGAACAGGTGATCACTATACATTAAATTGCATCTGAAGAATCAAGCTCTTGACTCACAAAAGCTCATACAGGAATAATTGTTAAGATGCCACTAGAATTCTGTTTTATCTTCCCATGTAGGATATTCATAATATTTAAAATGCCTCTAACTTATCAACATTAAAAATACTGAAATACCCACAGTTTGAATGCAGCCACTTGGAATCACACAAAGACTGACTCAACGTTGTTAAGGGTGCCATGCTAAAAGTGGGCGCTGGCACAGGTGAATAAATTCCCCTATGAATGAGTACCACCAGATTGATCGATCTAGATTCCAAACCATTCTTAGTTAGCCAAATGTCATCTATACACTAAGGTACCCAGTTCTCAGGCATCTGCATCAGAAATTCCATGTAACAACCTCAACCTCCTGCAGAACAGATGTTATAGTTGTGCAATTTTAGTGTGTGGGGTACCTTGGCAGCTGATCCACTGTTGCATGCCTGTTCTGTATGACCAAGGAGATTGCTAATTGAACTCTGATTATTAAGCCAGTTATCACACATGCATGCACGTACACATAGGCCCCACCCTTAGGAAATATTTACCTTTGGGCACCTGAGTCTACAGAGCAGCAACATCTCTCACCTTTCTCTCATAGCCTGATGTTCGTGTCTGGTGCTATCAAATCTTAGTCACCCTCGGACTGAGACTTTCCTATGGATAATTCCCTGATAATCTCCCCTTGCCTTGATGTCATCACTTTGTACAGGGCCAACTAGTGGGATGGTTGATGTAGACTACATAACACCCAACAGGAAAAAAGATGGAAGGACTGAGCCAAAGCTGGGAGGAAGGTAAAGCCATGTACAATAACTATCACCTGAACATGAGATATGTGATCTGATCTCAGTGCCCAAAAGTCATACCTCAGATGTGAAGACCATTGAGGGAAGCAGAGAAGCAACTTGATAGAGGTGTATTCTCTCTTTGCATTTGAGATTTCATACAGCAATGACACAATGGCTCCCATTGATCAGTGCAAATGATCTACCTAATTTGTTGTGGTCCAACTTCTTGCCCATTTTAGACCACATCCATCCAAGCAGTAACTTCATTTTGGGAAGAAGCAACAGAAGCAACATTACAAAAAGCTATCACAAGAGGGCATAACTTTTCCATTGCAATGTTTTTGAAAAAAAAAATCTACTAGCACCTGCATTCTGAGAACTAAAAAGAGCTACACAATTGATGCATTCTGATTGTTAAGCTCATACTTTGACAAACTGCACCAACGTTATCTGGAGCAGAGCATACTTTTAACAATATAAAGAATATCAGCCGCTTTGTTTTTTTGTAAAGCAAAAGAGGAGTCCAGTGGCATTTTGAACACTAACAAAATTTATTCCAGCTTAAGTTTCCACAAGTTAGAGCTCATCTTATCTGATGCAGTTACTATTTACACCAATTGCTTCACCCACCTCACTATGTAAGACTGGTTCGACCATCCAACTGTCCACATGGACAAGGTAGGAATTGTTAATTCCATTCACTTTGTACTCCCTCCTAGATGTCCAGCAAGCAAAATCACAAAGCAAAAGGCTGGTCATTAACTACTGTGAAAAATGAGGGCCGCATCAAGTACCTAAGTGACTCACACTACCTGACAAACTGGGTTTTGATGTGTCACCTCACTCTTTCTCCAGAAAGCTGTGCAGCAATGTCAGATTGACACCGGCTAAGAGAGATCTGGGTGATGAGGAGCCCATAGAACTTTTCTCCTTGGCAATACTTTCCCTCCGTTCCCATATTCAACAAGCGAAGGTCCCCATCAAGTCCACCCTATGAGCTCTCTCAGACAGGTCAGGCAATATTTCAGAAGGAAGTCATTTTTAGAAAGCCACTGCAGTGTAGAGGTTGCATATTTAGCCAGGGACTCAGGAGATGTGGTTCAAGCTCTGAACTGAGTGGATTTACTTGATCTCCTTGGGCCAGTCACTCTCAGCCTTACCTGTCCACCCTGTTTCATCCTCATGTGGTCTGCCATTAACTTTTTGAATAGCAGAATAACCACAAAAGTGTGGAGGGGAGGGCGTAACAGTAGAGAACGAGGATAGCAGCAGCACCCAACATTACAAAGGTTAGGCACTTTTGATAGAACAAGTACCACCTTGTCTAACAACTGTCAGTATTTGTCTCCTCCATAGACTTGTGGGGTATTTTGCCTGCCTAACACCTTTTTCTCTCACACACAAAAGTTGTTTTCTACTGGGTTACAAGCAGTATTAGAAACAAATACCTTGCCACTGTAAACAAAATGCTATCTTAAACATAAAATATGTCATCATATGGCTTAAGTGGCAGGTTGTGGAAGCTGTGGAACGTAGGCTGAAGCATCCTGTTCCATCCCACAGAAGAAGATTCAAACTATCTCATGCCTCAAAACTTTTGTTCCAAAACTACAGGGAAGGCATGTTCTGGAGCCAGCTTTTCCAGTGTTACAGGATGTTTGCAGGAGCCTGGAAATATAATGAAATCAACGAAATTTCACACAGCTGAAATCAGGTATTTAGTTATGAATCAGGTATTTAGTTAACCCATGCTTTTCTCTTCTCTTTAAACAAGCCATTTTTGAACGAGTCTTTTGAGAAGCCAAAACCCAGTTTTATGACTTGTGATTCTTCAATACAATTTCTGACCAGTTGTGTACATGGAAGGAAGCTGTTTCCTACAGTAGTGAACCCAGTCTACCACACCCCTACCTATGTAAAGATGCACACACTTTTGCCTAGGAGCTCAGTTATTCATTTGTCTCAAACTGGTATCAAGTTGTGTGCTTCATGTCACTGCCGACTTATGGCAACCCCATAGGGTTTTAAAGGGAACAGATTTTTAGAGGTTAGGGTTAGGGTCAATCCTGCCCAGCTTCTGAGATCTGCCAAGAAGAGGTTGGCCTGGGGCTATCCAGGTCAGGATGGTATCAAGTTAGGACCTACCTAAAAGTGAAGTAATGCCTGCATTAGATTGAGTCCTATCTCACTCTTTCAGGTGAGTATAAATGCACATACTTCTCAGTCACCACATAGAGAATCTTGTTCCTGTGCTACAGCAGGAAAGTGATTAAAAGTAACCTTTGCTGGCCACACACACACAATTGAACTGGTATGCACATGTGCCCTCTTGCCTTTCTTTGCTCAGCTCTTCTCCACTACCACCATCAGGGCCCAAATATATGTAGCTGTCCCAACTTGTTTTAAACTAAGGACTGAGAACCCTTTTCAAGCCTCCCATGAAAGGTACAGGGAAGCAGGCGATGGACTCTCCTATTCCTCATGCTAGCCAAGAAATCCACAATAGAAAAGGCTGTTTCTCTGCCATGATTAACTGGGCAGAAGAAGCTAATCATTGCCAGTTACTCCAGCAGAATCACCAAAGTTTCAAACCCAGTTCACAAAACCTACATTATTTGGTATGGTAATTTTGGCTCTGCTGGTAGCTCCATATCAGGTCTGCACATGCCCAGCTGTTGTGTATGCCTGTGGGAGGGATGGAGAAAGACCTGCTTGCTGGGCTTGGGACTTGCCAGAGCTTAGTCATCCCTTGTTAATTTAAGAGGAAGCCTCGGTATTTGGTAAGGAGTGAAACTACCAGTAGATCAAGTGGAGGAGCTTGGCTGAGCCACAGAGGGATGGGCCATGCTTGGCCTTGGCAGAAGAGATTGTTGGGGAACCTGTCTTCCAGGTATCCCTCTAAATTGGAACAACAGAACCTAGAAATCTTGGTTCACACTTTTCGCAACTGAAAATACAAGCCTAGTTCCCAAGTTATTTTCTACACATAAAAAGGTGGGGCACGGAGAAAAGCAGCAAACCACTCATGAAACTGTTCAAAAGCTATCTGCCAGTAAAAGAACTTGAAACCTGGGACTGTTTGTGTGTGTTTTGAACAGAAATGCAGGATATGAATGAAATGCACCCAATTGAAGCTAGCACCATTTCTACGTTTTTCTTTATATCCATTTAGACCGGAAATCAATATCAGCTAGCCCAGGCTAGCCTGACCTCATCAGATTTTGGAAGCTCAGCCAAGTCGCCCATGGTTTGCACTTGGAAGAGAGCCCACCAAGAAAAAGGTCAAGGGTTGCTACGAACGCAGGTGGTAAACCCATGGGGTTGTCAGCTTCAATGTGATGGCATCTTCCACCACCACCACCACCACCAGACAGATACTACGCAGGATACAGCAAGCCTCACTTCAACCCATCCTGATTTGCAGAGTCTGCCCTTTTCAAACAGGAAAGCTAGAAACAAACTTTTAAAATTTCATTTATTTGTTTTAAATTGGATCAACAACATCTCAAAAGGTATGCATATAGAGAACTAACATTTCTCATGGGAGATATCCGGGTGGCCCAAGCAAAGAAATGTTAATTAACAATATATACAAGACTGGTGCAGTGCACATACCAAAGCTGAGGCCATTCACTGACAGACCCAAGCTGTAAAAGAGAATTTTAAAAACATTACAGAATTTATTTTTAAAAGAATTACAACTTGCTTTGCATAAGCTACATATCGAGAGGGTCCTTTTCTCTTCAGGAAGAAAGTTTTCAAGTATAGAAGAAACGGACGAAAATGCCCTTTATAAAAAAATAACTCAAAAGCTGCCTAGGAGAAATTGCAGCTGCAGCAGTACCTGGCTTAGTGATTGTCTTTGGAGAAGACACAACAACCACAGAAAGACTCACATACGGAGACTCAAATTATTTCACATAACTCATTGCCTTGGGAGGCTGGAATGGATGCCTAGCCCCATCCCTCCCCCAACCCATTCAATTGTCAGGTCCTAACATACAGCTTTATTCAATGTTACTGATCATTTACACTTTTCATCAGATTAAAAAAATTGCAGTTCAGACAACTCACTATCTGTGGAAGACTATATCTGGAGTCTTCTGGAGCATAAAAGCAAGAGTTCATATAACACCAACTGACTGAAAGAACAGAGCCAGGCACAGTTCTCTCTCTCTCAAAAAAAAATCACCACTTAAAGATTCCTGAAACTTTGGAAGGTCCTGGAGATTCCCTGTTCTTCAGATCTGATAGGATGGATCTTTCCCCTAAACAGAGACAACAGGGTTTTTAAAAATTACATGTATATTAAGTAGCACCTTGAGGTATTGCAATTAAACAAATGCAGTCAACTGATTAAAAAATAAAAACAGTTAATCAGCTACAACTGCCATCCTTGACACACTTATTTGGGGTAGGTCCCTCAGAATTAGGAGCCATGTGGCGTAGTGGTTAAGTGCTTGCACTGCCACTCACACAGTCAGGAGTTTGAGCCCCCTGTGGGTCAGATATCCTGGCAGCTGGCTCATGGTCAACTCAGCCATCCATCCATTTGGCTTGCCTATAAAATCACTGCTCGCAGTGGTACCCCAGGGTTGAACACGACTGAAGGGGAAACTTTACCTTTTTTACCCTCAGAATTCAGTGCCAGTGGCTTCCTTATGAATAATTGCACATAGGTGTACACTGCATAAGAATCCCAAGTGGCTGGCACCCCAGCAACTGGATTCTATTTTACTTCTATAAGGCAAATTTGCAAGGCTTTTGCTGCAAACATGACAGCACAGAACTCTTTGTTACTTCCCAAATTAATCACAGGGTACGAAGGAATTCTTTAATCCTGGTTTTGCACCATCTCTAAATAGGAAAAAAACTCCAGAGTTGTGTTGTGCCTGAGTAAATATGCTTAGGACTGAGCTGTAGGATATTGGTCATTGGATCCTTTGACTCCTACATCCCATCAACAGAAGTTGATCTTTGTTCATGTTTTGGTCATACAGCCTCTCTCACAAATAAGACAGTCTGTGGTATCATTCCAAATTCAACCTACAGGTCGTTAGCAAAATTTTGGCAAATGGGAACAGAATACTATCAATCAACAGTTCAATAAAACATATCAAATATCATGTCATAATTAAAATGTTAAGTAACCTCAAATATTTTTCTTTGAATCTCCATTCCCACAGTGCGTTAATTGGGATGCAGAAACCAGAGTTTAATGCACACAATCCACTTCAGGTCCAACACTAAGTACAAGTCACTGACTCTTTCGTGTTGGGCCCTTTATCTTTGAAGGCCAAATAAGTGTTTAGTTTCGCTGCAACCAAAAGTGTTGCAACATAAGATAAACCAATGTATTGGGGCCTGAGCCTTTGTAGGACAAAGCCTACTTGGTCTGTGGTACATTTCCATCAAGGATATCAAATTCAAAGATAATTGAAGTTGCAGCCTTTGTACATTACAAGAGAAGATCGATATAGGGTAAAAAATACAAAAGTTAAAATCTTACAAACAGCTCAAGACAGTCAACATCATGTGTACACTATGGCTGTATGCAGACTGAAGCTTTGGAAGGGGGCAGTAGAGACATACTACCACCCTCATACTTACTCACACAAAGTCTTCAGTGCTGTTTTCCATATACCCTTGGGCCTTGATACAGCCAGATTTGTGTAACTATTTACTCTTAAATATGTAAACTTTCCCATATTGCTATGGAAGAGCTATGTGGGTTTCTTCTTTAAATATTAAATGTTTCACTAATATATACATAAATCAGCTACTCCAATAAGAAAATATTCCATGCCTTCATAAATATAGAGTTCTCAGTCTCTTTGCATTCCCTCCCATCCCTCTCTTCTCCAACCCAAGAGCATCCCTCCCCTGTGACCTTGGAAACGAGCAAGTTTCACATATGCCTCTTCATGTGCAGAGCCAGATGATCCGATCGGGAAAAGGCACGGTCACAGAGATGACACTGGAAGGGCCGGTGGCCAGTATGTTTCCGATAATGGCGGGTGAGTTCATCAGATCTTGCAAATTTCCAACCACAGCCTTCCCAGTTGCAGTGATAAGGCTTCTCACCTGGCAAAGAAAAGAGTGAACTTGGCATGACAAAAACTATTGCAAATTCTCTCAGAGCCCCAACCACTAGACTACCCACTTTAAAAGATGCACTCTCTCCATTACCCTCTCCCTAATGAGATCTGCCCTCACCTATTTGCGCTGAAATGGCTCCAGGAACAACCAAGTTAACATCACCAGATCTGGTCTTATGAGAAAGCATCCAACTCATACAGCAAAATTAATAAAGAGCTGCGTCCTCTCAACTGACACATTCATCCCTGCCCCCAACTTGCATGAGTAAAACCCCCTCAAGATGCAGACTACATATGGCCACCCTAGCAAGAGGTTCTGAAGGCATGTTATTAAGCAGAGGTGGATAGCCATTGACTTTCTCTCCAAAGTCATCCTTGGTGGTCTCCCAACCAAGTAGCTTCCAGTTCTGATGAGATCCAGCTATACTATACCAGTTGTCCATGTCTAGTAACATCTTAATCACCAATATCAACCACACAGCAACCCTATCGATAGTAAAATTCCTATTGGTAGCAACTACTCTGCATCTACAGGCCTTGCCCCGGAGAGTGTCCTTTACCTTTTTGGACACGCCTGAAAATCTCTCTGCGTTTCTCCCGACTTAACTCTTTCTCGCCTTTTGATAAGGCGAGTCCCCTCCCCTTTCCCACGAAGGGGGCCTCATGTACGCACACCCTCCCCCCATTCCTCCGGGTTGCCGCTCTTACCGGTGTGCGTCCGCATGTGCGCCTTGAGGTGGGAGCTCTTGGTGTAGGTCTTGCCGCAGCCCGGGTACTCGCAGTTGTGGGTGGCGGTGCGCTTCCGAGCCCAGGACCGCCGCCCCCTCTTGGCCTTGCCGCCCTCGGCAGCGACCGGGGCAAAGTAATCCAAGACAGGCGAGTTGGGCGGGGTGACGAGCAGCCCGTGCAGGCCCTGGTGGTGGTGCGCGCCCAGGGGCTCCCTGAAGACGCTGAAGTGTCCATGGAACTGGGGCTGCACCGGCCCGTTGAAGTGAGGCGGGAAGGGGGGCGGAGGCCGCGCGAACGTCGGCGGGGCCCCCAGGTGCGCGTGCACGGCGTCGCCCACCCCCGGCGCCACCAGCTCGGCGGGAAAGGGGGCCAGAGGCGCCGCCTGGTGGTGGTGGTGCTGCTGCTGCTGCTGCTGGTGGTGGTGGTGGAGCTGGCCCATGGGCTGCATGGGCGGGGGCTTGTGGTCCAGGCACTCCGCGGGGCCACGCAGCATGCAGGCGTGCCCGTCCCCCGGCTCTTGCTTGACGCGCAGGTGCTCCAGGGGCAGGGCCCGCGACGGGCCGGCGGCCTGCGGGTGGCCCAAGCCCGGGGCGCGGAGCTCCGTGTACTCGCGCGGCGGGAGGTCGCAGGGGCCCGGCCGCCCCGCCTGCTGCTGCTGTTGTATGTCCGCCGTAAAGAGCTCAGCCATGTAGCTGTGGCCGCCGGGGCTGGGCGCGTAGGGCGCCGCGAACTTGCCGGGCGGCTGGTAGCTGGAGCCGTCGCTGTCGTAGGTGGTGCCGCAGCTCTCGGGAGTGTCGGGCAAGGGGTAGTTAGGGTGGGGGGCCGCGACCCCGCCGGGCTGCCCGTTAGCGGTGTGAGCCAGGATAAAGTCCAGGTCGATGAAATGGCCCAGCTCCTCGGCTTCCCTCTTGACGGCCTCCACGTGAGGAGCTCGGAGCCTCTGCAGGGAGAAGAGGAGCGGGTCAGGACGCGGGACCGGTTGGCGGAGCCGGCGCGCTCCACTGGGGCAGCCCAATCCCCGACCTGTTGCTAGCACCCCCAAACCTGAAGAACTGGTTCCGCGCGCCTCTCGACGGGCAGGGCGCGCCCGGCCTTCAAATGCTTGCCTACCCCCAGCCTCTTCTCTAATTTAGGGGCCGCAGCGTCGGCTAGAGGGAGGGGACCGGGAAAAGATTCTCTCGGGGCACTGCGCCGGCCTACCCCCCCCCCCCTCCGTAATTTCATAACTTCGGGGATCCGGCAGTCACTCCAGCCTCCCACTCCGCTCGGCTGTGGGCAAAGCCCCTCACACCGCCCTGAGTGGAGAAACTCCGAGGCCGGATCCCAAACACTCCCCCCTCCCCGTCAACTTCAGCTTTGCGCGGCTGCCCAAGAGGGCGTCCCTTCGAAGCCCGCACAAGGATCCCCGCGATTCACGCTCAACCTGAAGAGAACCGCGGCGGGGGCGGGCGAATGACTCGTCGTGCCAGAGTCCAACAACTCTCAGAAAGTGCAACTGGGCACGGGGCAGAGAGAGAATAAATTCAGTTCCCTTGCTTAGGATCGCCCCCCCGCCCTCCGGCAGCCCCGTCTGTCCGCGGTCCAGATTCAACGCCGTCCAACCCCGCGCTCAAACCTGCCACTTTCCCAAGCAGCTTTTTATTTAAAACATGGATCCTGGTGCCCGAAATTGGTTTTTGCAATGCGCAGTTCCAGATCTTCGGTTGAAGATCGGAATGCAACACTGAACAAGCAGCAAACTTGTGTGCCGAGAATTTCGAATCAGCTTGATTCCCTCAACAGCCCCCCCCCCCCGCCCCCGATCAAGCCAGCAGGAGGAGATCTTATGCACCCTTACTTGGGAAAAGTCACTGAAAGCGGCAGGAGTTTTTTGTAAGCATGGATAGGGTTCGGCCGAATTGTTTTTACATGTTTTACAACTGAATTTTAATGTGACACCTGTAAGAGGCTCCCCTTCACAATTGCAGTACATTTTAGAACTGAAAAGTAACTACTGCTGTTCTATTTGGGTCTTTGAAATTTTATGAGCCCCGGGACTGACCCCAGCTCAGGCAGAACAGGCATTGGAGTATTTCCAAGAGGCGCAGCCCTTTCCAGCCAAGACCATCGAAAGCCACAGTGCTGCCCCGTCGGAGTGGGAAGACCCACCCAGGCCGACTGTGTCGCGATGCTATGAATCGTCACTAGCTCGCAGCCGAACTACCTCACAGAGTTGTTGCGATGGGGGGGCACGCGCATAGCGTCCCGAACTCCCTGAGGCCAAAATTAAACGCAGTCAGCCAGATGTAACCCTCCTGTTCTGAAGCCCCTCCGCGGCTCCAGATTAGCCCTTCCCAAGCTGCTCTTAAGGTGTGGGGGGGATGGGCCCTCTATCTCGAACAGCCCCTGGCCAAATTTCCCCCGCCCTCCACGTAGAGGGGCAGCAGACAAGCAAACGACCCCCGACATCCTCCGGCCCGGCGTCTCACCTGGAGCATTTGAGGGGGCTGCCTCTCTTCCACCGGCACTAAGCCGGCAAAGGTGGAAATGGAGGGCAAGACGGCGTCCTCCACGGCTACGCTCATCTCGCACGCGGGCTCGAGCGGGACAGAGCTCGGAACCGGCCCCGCTCCCGGGAACTCCCCTCCAGGCACCGAACGAGGAGGAGCGCCGGCGCCGTCCCCGAGCAGCAAAAGTTCCTTCCAGTTCAGCAACCAAATCAGCTGAGCAGGAGCTTTCGAAACTGTTAAGAGCCGTCCTACGCTCTAATTGGCTGAGGGAAACTTTATATATTCATGAGCCTCTTCCTCCGATTTGGTTACGAAAGGAACAGCCACGCCCACCCCGACACAATTTAAGACCTTCACCAAAGAAAGTGGAAAGGAAGGAAACGCGGGTAAATGGATCGGCAATCTAATCGTGCAGTGTGCAAATTACGTGCGGAGCAAAAGCGGGGTTACTTACTGCTCCCCATTAGCTCATGAAGCAGAAAGGAGCAGTAGACTGCCAGTGGGAGTGAGTGAGATTGGTCCTTGGGTCCAGAGAACGAAAGGGCTTGTTTTAAATTACTGTAGGTGTTCCAAATATCTAAAACATTCAGGGGGACATTGGATGCAACTGCTGGGGGCCCAGTGTTGGTACTAAGCAGCTGGGAAGTGTTTAAAAATGCCGTATGATTGCCTAGACCTAAACTTTCCCCAGCATCCTTTACTCACTCTGGAAAGCCTACAAAGATAGACGTCTCTCACCCTCTCAGTATTCTGTGAAGAAATGCAGGGGTGGTCTCTGCAATGTAGCCTGCCCTTGTCAGCCATCAAGTCAGGCAACTTCATTTCCTGCAAATGGCTTATAGTTTTAGCACAGGGGGGTGGGGGTGGTTTTCTCCCAAGGAAGATAGATGGACACATTACACGATTACAAGTCTTATACTGTGGGTTTCATGTGCAGTGCCACACAAATATTGTGTCAAAATAATTAACTGAAGAGGAAATCAGATCTGAGCCCCCTCAATTGCCACCCTTCCCAAAGAGAGTAGGAAAAAGTGAATTCTTAGCATATATACAAATAGGTCAAATTCCCTCAAAATACATCTCTCTGACTTAGAATGATTTCGCATGGGCCAAAAGCAGCAGTGTGAAAATGGTGTAAAAGGGTTTAAAACAGTGTAAAAGGGTTTATGCTGTTTTCACACCGCTATTTTTGGTCCGTGCGGAATCAGCCTTACTTAGAAGTAGGTGTATAATGGGCTGCTACCTTAATATGGTCATGTTCTCTTTCAGTACACATTAATTATAATTTGTTTCCAAGTTCACATTTTTTTAAATATAGGAAAGGTGGATTTCCCCCATTCATTCAAAGCGCTTTGTGGAATTTGAGCTGTTTCACTATTACTGATTATCAGTGCCATCCGCATGAAACCCAAGTTGAAGGTGCTCTGGATTAATTCATCTGGAGTGAAAAGGGTGTGTAAGGGTATTAACAAAGTACTGGACTTTGTGAGCATTTTCTAGACAGTTTTCAGAAATCAGAATTTTTATATTTGTATAACTTCTATTGCATCCCTAGCAGGCGGTATACCTTGAAAATAGTAAAATAATAGACTTACAATGTAGATGGAGCTCCAGATTGAATACACTATATATACCTGCTCCAGATTGAATACACTATATGTAGTACTTCTGGTCATCCTTTACATTTAAAACTCTTTGGAATTGCCATGAATCAGTTATGATTTGCAAAAACTTCCAACCACTACCATAATTGCAGATGTTAATTTGTAATAGCCTCGCAAGAAGGGAGTTCTACAGCTTCCATCAACAATATATTATATTGCCATTTTTAGTTAGGAAGTTCTTTCTATTGTTAAGCCTCTCCCCCTCCCCCCGCCCCACTGTTAACTGGTATAGGAATAATGATTTGATTTTGATTCTTTAATTTTGGTTTACTAGATTTTTTTAAAAAATGAATAAAGCTGCTATCAGGGAAAATTTCTGTTAGATCTTATCCTCAGTAGAAAAAAAATGTCCCTTTTCCCTCTAAGATCCTTGCAAATATTAGAAAACTTTTTGATGGTAATTTCTTTAGCCTTTCCAGAGAAGATTTGTCTTCTGGATCCTTTGTCATCAGTGTTGCTATCTGTGAACAATTTCCTACTGGTCAGCCATGGTGCAAGCACTTTCTGGGCCCTAAAACAAAGTGCTCTGCCACTGGAATACTATGCAGAATTATTCCGGTCTATTAAATGGACTAACACTACTAAGGATTGCATTGCAAGTTTGGGAAGCTCTTGAGCCCCTTCCGTGCAGAATAATGCACTTTCAATCCACTTTCACAGTTTGCATGTGGATTTTACTATTCCACACAGTAAAATCCAGCTGCAAAGTGGATTGAAAGTGGATTGAAAGTGCATTATTCTGCATGTGTGGAAGGGGGCTAGCTGATGCGCTAGAAAATGACATTTGCCTAAACTGTCACTGAACCATCCTGCTGGCTCGTGTTCATATCCACTGTAATTCCTATTCTTTTTCTGCAGTAACATCACCCATCCAGTTATTCCCACGTTTATACCCATACATTTTGTGTTTTTTCCTATACCTGAAGCTTCAGCCTATCCTGATTTTCGTTTTCCCCCTTGCTATATTCCTCCAATTTTTGCTACATTCTGAATATTTAACTTGAAAGAAAATATGAAGTTTCCATTTATCTCAGTCATTTGGGATGGAACCAGTGAGTTTGTGCCATGCAGTCTGCATGAAGGTCCTCAGGGCAAGGTAAATATCACCAGTGGAACTGTAATACCAGGCAGTATCCAAACGTATGACTGCATATTAGGACACAAGGGCAAGAAAAGTGGTGTGGCCAGCAGCAGAGCAATTGGTATACTGTTCTGGGTCCCCTGAAGCCTGAACCTCTGCCTGTCTCAAACAGGGAAAAAGGACAGTAGGGACCGGGTAATAAATAAATGTTGTTCTGAAGCTTAAGAGAAGAGACATCAACTGCCTTCTCACAGCTACAAAAAGAGATGTCTGATGCAACCCCAATTTTTACAATGTTCAACCAACTATTTACTCTTACTGTCCTATCCCTTTGCTACAGTACAAGGTTTAATAGACAAGGGCTGATTCCGCATGGGCCAAAAACAGCAGTGTGAAAACGGTGTGAAAACAGTATAAACCCTTTTACACCATTTTAAACCCTTTTACACCATTTTCACACCGTTTTCACACTGCTGTTTTTGGCCCATGCGGAATCAGCCAAGGAGAATATAGTCAATGAGCTTTTGACCTGCTCCATCATAACTCCACCATTACAAGAAAGCTGGTCCTAAAGACATATTAGTTCTTTTCTGCAGCTTGTTCAGAATGGCCCTTGCATCTTCACTCACAGCAAGACACTCACACTATGATTTGGAGACAGCATGTGCATTTGGGCTCAGTCTTACACACTCAAAACAAGGACACAACATGCTGCTTCTCCTCCAACCATCCTAAGGTTATAAATATCCGAAGCCTTTTTTGAGTCTCCAAACATACAGTCGGAATGCTGGATTATCTGGTAACTTTGATGCTGATATCCCTCATGGATGTGGATATATATGCCTTCCATTTTCAGTTAGGACATCATCACTTATTGCATATTTTGAAAATAAGGTATGTTAATCTAGGTCTTGAATCTACAGGTCCAAAAGAGCTTAAGTAGAGCCCTACCAGATCAGACCAATGGTCCATTTAATCCAGCATCCCATTTCCACAGTGGCCAACCAGTTGCCCTGGAGGACACGTCACAGAGGTCAAAGTCTTTCTCTGATGAACAAGGAGTATCGTGCTATCTTGATTCGTGGCTCAATTTCAACAGACTGAGAAAACAGTGAGAACAGTGGTGTACAATCTGCATGGCTACTGACTTTCAATAAAGGGCAGACCAGGGAAAACAACCTATTTACACCAGGAACCCCCGCGCTTATGTCAGACAGAGAGTGGAGATACTGTTGTATCTGGTCTCTCTAAGCCTAAATACATTTTTAAGTCTCAGTAGAATTGACTTCCAAATCAATTTAGGTGCATGATTCTTCACTGTTCCTTCTCTCATATTAACAGGATTATTTTTTAGGCTAAAACAAATGTAGGAATGCAGATTGTGTATGTTTAAGGAAAGCATCAAAATTCCAAACAGCATTTAAATAAATAAAAAGACATCCTTTGCTTCTAGACATAATTGTAATTGCCTAAGGATGCTTCAGAAATTCTCAGTGTAAGAGCAGCATGCATGCTGCACTCTTGACCTGCTTTTAAAATTCTCTGCCTATTGACAACAGTAGTACAAGGAAATTTTCTTCCAAGGCTAATCTTCTTTAGCTAATGGGAATGGCTACTTGCGATGTTTTTAGTATATTCCAAGCAGAGGTAGTTTTATCACTGGGAGGGAGCTCTCAGCTGTCTTATAGAGAAGTATAAATTGCTGTGTTTTTGTTGCAGAAGAGAGATAGATTCTTCTGAATCTCCATTTTTGAATGATAGAGATAAATTTGCACAAATGTAAAGTATGCTGCAAAATGAGTAATTGACCTTAGATTGGGAGAACCCTCTACATTCCTTTCCCATGTGCAGCAAGTATTTCCCAAATACAGATTGGCTTACATACCAGGCAGAGCCTTAATAGCAGGTGGGACACAGGTCTTCTGTTCTTCTAGTATGGGTCACTTCATCAACTACTTCTGTTCTAATATGGCAAGGGCCATATGCATGAATCTGGGGGGTCTCAGGCTTTGGCACAAAACAAATACTCCTTTTCTGTGAAGACACAGGACAGCTGAAAAAGAGATATGCTGTTGGAAAGATTTTTGACAAGATCCTAAAAAGTCACATGGGGCTACTCAGAAATGTCTTCAGTATCTAGAACAGGGGTCTGCAACCTGCGGCTCACCATATGTTCATGGACTACAAATTGCATCAGCCCCTGCCAGCATGGCCAATTGACCACACTGGCAGGGGCTGATGGGATTTGTAGTCCATGAACATATGGAGAGCCACAGGTTGCAGCCCCTGATCTAGAAGAACTATGCCTTTGAGAAAAAGACAGCACTTGCAACCTTCATTGTGACTTGGCCTCTAGCCAGTCAGTACCAGGAAGGCTCCATAGCTGTTGAGTTTGTCCAGGAGAGATAGGGTTTATCTCCCCAAGCCTCTTGCTCATACACAACTTTCCATAGCTAGTTACCTTTCTGAGAAATTTGGGCTGATTTTACTACACCAAAAGCACAGAAGACGATTACAAAGAATTCAAATGTGAAGAGTAACAACCATCACAGCAAAGGCACACTGGGTTCCTTTGAGTGTGAATCAAAAGCTACTCTTCCAGTTACTGTCCTCACCAGACCTTAATTATCAGGGTGGAGTAGCACAATAAATTGTTGCTGTAATCCAGAAGAGCAGCAACTATGCAAATCTCTCCCTTCTCCATAGAACCCTGGCAGTCTGTTTCCTAAGTACATGCTGGTCTCTGCTAGGAAGCTGTCCCTACACTGTCTGTGTTGCTCATTGCTCTTTCAGAATCAGAATTATTCCCTGGCATAAGTCCAGGTGCTCAGTGGGTGCCAGGCCTGCAAAGCCTAAGCTAATTCTCAACATTATCATCAAGTTTTCTTGCATTAATATGCAGAAACTTGGGACTGTAATTCGGTGTCTTTTTCAGCAAACAGAAATACAATCCTGGACAACTCCTTTATTTGGGCAAGCAGATGAGTACCTTGACATGGGGAAAAGTGAATTTGGATAGCCAAGACACTGACAATCAGGTTTAGAAAATGAGAACTTTCAGAAATAGATGTGGGAAAAGTTGAGGTGGCAATCCTAATTGTACATTCCTGGAAACAAGTTCCAGTGCAATCAAATGGACATTACCAAAGACATATAGTTAGAGACTAGACTGAGGTACATTAACTATTATGAGTAGAATCTCCAGTTCAGTTCTTGCCTCCACCATGAATTCACTTGACAGTCTTAAGGGCAGTCTGCTGCCTCTAACCTTCAGCCCTTCTTGTCCATCTGCTATTTGGTAATAGTACTGCCAGCTCATATTATGGAATGGTTTTGCAAGGTTTACTAAAATTATTTATTTGAAAATCTTTGAATAGATTAGCATGGTGTAGCAGTTAGCAGCAGCAAACTCTAATCTGGAGAACTGGGTTTGATTTTCCACTCCTCCACAGGAAGCCTGCTGGGTGATTTTGGGCCAGACACAGTTCTCTTAGAACTCTCTCAGCCCCACCTACCTCACAAGGTGCCTGTTGTGGAGGGGGGAAGCAAGTGTAAACTGCTTTGTGACTGCTTTCTGAAGAGAAAAGTGGGTTATAAAATCCAACTGTTCTACTGAAAGTACTATATAACTGCTAAGTATTATTATATAGAGTGTCCTTTGCATAAGTGGATCAATCTTAGAGGGTATATAGAAGGTAATAATATACACTTATTTGTAAATTGTCATCTTTAGCTATAGCACATGCACTTATTTTGCATGGAGCTGTGCACATGAAATACGGATATCATATTAGATCAGGGGTAGGGAACCTTTAACACTCAAAGAGCCATTTGGACCCATTTTCCATGGGAAAGAAAACACATGGAGCCGCAAATAATTTTTGACATTTAAAATAAAGATAACACTATATATATAGGGATTTTTTACCTTTTACTCCACTCATTCTGAGAAGCGCATGGATGCGCCCGCCCTGCTGCCTGCAGGGCGGGCAAGGATGGGGCCAGTGGCTTGGCCTTGCTGGCCGCCGGGAAAGCGCCCACCCTGCTTGAACGGGGTGGGCGAGAGGGGAAGCCCACGGCACTGCCCAGCCGGCCATGAGCAATTGGTGCAGGTCCTGCTGCCTGCAGGGCGGGCAAGGATGAAGCCGGCGGCTCGGCCTCGCCATCCGCCGGGAAAGCGCCCACCTCACTCCAACGGGGCGGGCGAGAGGGGAAGCCTGCGGCGCGGCCCAGCTGCCTGGGGACAGTTGGTGCGCCCGCCCTGCTGCCTGCAGGGCAGACAAGGATGAAGCCAGCGGCTCGGCTCGTGGAGCCGCAGTGCAAGGGCAGAAGAGCTGCATGCGGCTCTTGAGCCGCAGGTTCCCTACCCCTGTATTAGATGATCCATACGGAAGTTCCTGCAGTGAAGCAATGTATGCAGCAAAGTACATACAGCGAAGTAATACAGACATCATATTAGATTATCCATACGGAAGTTCCTGCAGTGAAGCAACATATAAAGCGAAGTAGCCCATACGGAGCCCTTGCTTTTGATATTATTTGTCAACACTGGTGTTGGTTTTGCAATTACTCTAGCAAAGACATGAGAAAAAATTATACATGGATCCACCATCCATGTGGTTTTGTCAGGAAAAAGTTAGCTAGAAATCTAGTGTCACGTGCATAGTTCTCTCCTGATATAGTCAAATGGGTAGCCAGTTTCAAAAAGCAAACATTTCAGGGGGCCAATTCCAAAAACATACTGATCCTGGCTTTGTTCTTCTTACCATTCAAAGGCAATGAATTCCCATGATTAAACATGGTTAGAACAAGGACACCAGTACTTGATGAAAATTATGATGATGACCCTACTTTATATTCAGTTTAGGCACCACAAAGGAGAGTCATTGCTTAGAGGCTATATCATAAATCACAACATTCTGCAACTCTATTTTCCAAAATAAAATTTGAACTATAAAGAATCTATATCCCATTGCATGGCTCTAGGGTGTTCCAAAATAGCAGACTTCTTTAAATATGCAAGATATATGTGTGGCCAAAATTGTGTGCATGTGTCTATGGGTTGTGCCTCCCATTCAGCTCTTGCACCAAGGTTTGCAAACTCTATACTATGTGTCATTACTGTCAGTTTCCCAAACCAGGAAACAAATAGAGGGTTATAAATGAACTTGCTCAAGGTCATTAGAAGAACTGTGGCAGAGACAAGGGTTAGTGTTACGTATCTTGGCTGGGAATCTTTTCATACACTGGAAGGAGTTCATAACCATTCCCCTTCCCCTTGGGAATTAATATAGGGAATTGGAAGTTTTGGCAGTTGAAAACAGACTCAAAATTGCATTTGGTCAACCTTCTTTGGGTTTCTAGAAAGGAAGTTTGTGCCCAGCTGCTGTTTTTAATGTGTTTGGCCTCCAATTTTTTTAATCTTCTTCCCTAATCTTCAGTTGGAATGGCTATATATGCACAGTGGTGATTCATACCCTTCCAGAACATCTCTCATTACTCAAGGAGGACACAGAAGTTTATTTTTATAATTTCAGCTCCCTGAAAAGAGCTAATCCCTAACCTGGACAGCCCAGGCAACCCTGATCTTGTCAGACCTCAGAAGCTAAGCAGGGCTGGTCCTTGGGTGGGAGACCACAAAGGAAGTCCAGCATTGCTACACAGATACAGGCAATGGCAAACCACCTCTGAAAGTTTCTTGCCATAAATAGGTTGTGACTTCAGCAAAACACACACAGACAAACTAATAACAGGTAATTGCCTCTGGGTTTTCAGCCCAGCAGCATAGAACCTTGTGCTTGAAAGCATTTCAGGGCTTTATATGAACATTATCCAGGCTTTGAGTCACAGTAACCAAATGGTTGGAAGATACCCCAAAAGTTGGCCACCCTGGTGAAAGCACATATTCGTGGCATAAATGTATATTTTAAAATATTGTCATCTAACATATTGTTCGTTACAAGACTAATGCAGAGGTTGCACTAACCAGTTCCCAGCTATGGACAATGCCCAGCATAAGTCCTCAGCTGATTCAATGGGTGCAACTGGAGACGGAGTTCTACAATCAGTCCTCTCAGAGGGTTGAGACCAACTGAAAATAAAATGAACTAGAAATTCAATCTAGAGTGACCTCAGATTAATGGAAGTTCCCCTTATCATCATTTGGCAGCTTTCCCCCCTGCAGATGGAAAGAAAACAATGTTATCAGAAATAATGTCTGTCTTTCTAGAATTGTGGCAAAAGCAGATGGGGAACTCCAGATATTGCTATGATCAGGACCAGGCTCTGGTCTGAGTCCAACTCCATCCCTCCATTAGACCTAATTAATAAGCTCAGGCATTGCAGATGGCATCCTCTCTCCTAGTATCTTCTATGCAGAAACATGGAAGGAAACCACAGCTAGAATCCTGAAATTGTTTGTTATTCCTTTCATATCATATTAGGTTTTTGAGATTGTTAACAGGAGAACCGGAGAGGTCTGGCAAAGGGTTCCCTTCCTTCTGTTTCAAGCCACATGCGGTTTATTTCCAAATGTGTGCTGCTGGGCAGTGCAACCCTGAGGGAAGGATCATTGCAGTGCGGCCAGGATCAGAGCAACTGTGCCACCACCTAAGAGGCTTGCTGTGCCACAGCCAGCAAGTGAAAAGCATGCTGCCCCTTTCCCCATGCAAAAGCCCTAAGCAGCACAATGTGCCACGCCACTGATTTTGCTGGTGCAAGTGCACAGGCAAATGGGGGCATTCCCAGTCTAAAATGTCTCAGAAATTCTGCCACTGGGAATGCACCATTTGGCACAGGCTTTAGTGCCAGCGGAGTGCTGGTGCCATGATTGTGATGGTGCCAGGGCATCATACAACTGTGGAGCTCCCCTAAATCTCCATAAGTGCTGCTGCACTGGCGTAAATCCCCTGATGCTGGCATAAGTGGCATTCATGCTGGCACAGGGGTTACACCACCTCAATGATTTTGCCCCCATCCCCTGGATTGCAGTGTTAGGATCTACCTTTAGTAACAGTTCTTTGCAGTCAGCCTATCAGCAGTGCTTATCTTGTAGAAAACTTCCACATCTTGGGGGAGATGTAAAATGATGAATTAAGTTTCATGGTTAGCATTAAGAGAGATTATTTCCCTTTGTTATAGAGGACCAGGCATGTCTTTGTCTACAGTAGCAGCTCTGATAGCATTTACCTGCACTGATTAGGTTTTCACAGTTCTCACAGTCTTGGAGAAACTCAGAAGCCTTGCCCTGGGGAAAAACTAATTAATGTCCCTTTGTCCTCAATTCAAAGGTCTGTAGCCCATCCTTAGTCAGGTCCATGCAAATGTGTTCCTAAATGTACAGTTTCTTCATTTGGTGCAATCCAGGATCATTTTAAAACAAATGGGACTTTTTCTAACTACTTTATTTCATCCCTCAACATCAATAGGATTCATGTAGCTACAACAGAGACTTCCATTAAAAGGATTTGTACGGGTGCTACTCATAAGAGAGATGAAACTAAATGAAACTAACCTTGCAATCTTGAAGAGAGAAGAAGAATAAGAATTTGGATTTATATCCCCCCTTTGTCTCCTGTAGAGACTCAAAGGGGCTTACACTCTCCTTTCCCTTCCCCCCTCACAACAAACACCCTGTGAGGTAGGTGGGGCTGAGAGAGCTCCGAGAAGCTGTGACTAGCCCAAGGTCACCCAGCTGGCGTATGTGGGAGTGTACAGGCTAATCTGAATTCCCCAGATAAACCTCCACAGCTCAGGCGGCAGAGCTGGGAATCAAACCCCGTTCCTCCAGATTAGATACACGAGCTCTTAACCTCCTACGCCACTGCTGCTCCTGAGAACTTGGTTCTATCAATTCATATTCCAATGGGACAAGAACAGAGAGCAAACAGGGCCGGGTCTTTCCATTTGTAGGCAGTGATGAGAAAAACCTGATATTTTGTTCAGTTTTGCCCCACTAGTGAATTAATGTTCATTCTGTGCTTTCAGTTTAGGATACTTGTTACACCAGTATTTTGCAAAAGCAACCGTTTCAAAAAGCTGATTTCAGTATCCCATATTCTGCAGACACTATCATCTTTCCTTTCCTTTGGTTTGCCTTTATAAAACTGAAATGGACCTGTCATACAATTAATAATAATCATTTGCTCTTCTGTAGAGAGTTGTGCCTTCTCGACTTGTTACATACTACATGAATCTCCCTTGAAAGCTTTAATAATCATAGAATGCAAAATATCAATTAAGTATTTCCATGATAGCAAATATATCCTCACCTATTATTAGCAAGATTTCTAGGTTTGGTTATTTCCCAGGACTTAAAAGAGAAACAGACTAAAAAGGCTAGAAGGGCAGGAATGCTTCTTGTGTCTATGTACAAACATGTGTATCTGAGCGTGCGTGTGTGTGCACGAGCACAAGGTCAATGACAGTCCAGTGTAACTAGACCTTCTGGCATTATGAATGGAATATAATTGTCAAATGTATGATTGGGACTGAAGTTTTAGGTAATTCTAATCCTGATTCTATTCATGTCCCACTGAAACTGCAAAGCAGCTATTGATTTCAATAGAGTTTAGGTGCATTTGCCACAGATCTCTCTCCCTCTCCAATTTACTGGATGTTTCTGTTTGGCAACAGTCTTTGATCATATCTCTTGATGCAATGTTAGTTCTGGTCACTTTGCTGCCACAGGCCTTAGACCCTTTTGTTATGGATTTCACTGGCACTCTGCATTTCTCTTTATATACCCCTGTTATTTTTAACTCTGCCTACGCAAATCCCAAATCCGGAATGAGCAGCGGCTCAGGGCCAAAGGAAATGGACGCAGCACAAATTTCCTGCCCTTTTTACCTCTCTTCCTTTATAACTTGCTAACGGCAACTTTATTTTCTCCCCCTCTTAACTTTCACTGTTACAGGAAAGCCTGCCAAGTGAGTTTATGGGCAGCCCTCGGGTCCAAGTTGCCCAGGTGGAAGACAGATTAAACCAAACAAGACAGTCATTTTAGTTTCTTCGGGGGGATGTTTGACAAACAGAGATAGGAGACCCCACAGGCTGAAAGATCAGCCATTGAATCAACAGGTACAACCTGCACATGCACCAGCTCCTGTCTCTAGTCAAGTGTAGACAACATAGGAAGGCAAGCCAACAGGCACACACCAGTATCTAACATGGACAGGTGTGCTTTACCCTGTACAAACTTTTGTGTGGCTATCCAGCCCTGCCCAGGCCCGTTTGAAATCTGAGCTGTTCCTCTGGGTGAGTTGAAGGTGAGGTTGTAAGACAATGATAGCTGTATCATTGTGACTATTTTCCCAGGACCAGACAGGATTTCTCCTTAATGCAGGAAGGAGATAATCTCTAGTAATCTAGGGACCTGTTACTCAACATACAGAAACATTCCTATGATTTCCATTACATGTTCACCACATTCACAAGTACTTAAATATAATGAGCAAGGAAGAAACAGTTGCAGACTTCATCCAAAAATACATTCTGAAGACCTAAGGCCAAAACTGCTATTCCTACCCCTCTTCCCTGGTCACTAACTTTGAGGTTCCTCCTATCCTAGGATCATCCTATCCTAGATAAGAAGAAGAAGAGTTTGGATTTATATCCCCCCTTTCTCTCCTGCAGGAGACTCAAAGGAGCTTACAATCTCCTTGCCCTTCCCCCCTCACAACAAACACCCTGTGAGGTAGGTGGGGCTGAGAGAGCTCCGAGAAGCTGTGACTAGCCCAAGGTCACCCAGCTGGCGTATGTGGGAGTGTACAGGCTAATCTGAATTCCCCAGATAAGCCTCCACAGCTCAGGTGGCAGAGCTGGGAATCAAACCCCGTTCCTCCAGATTAGATACACGCGCTCTTAACCTCCTATGCCACTGCTACTCCTCTAGCCTGCAATATACTAGGTACATATGAATTAATCCTCCTGTTTTTGGAGATTGAAAATACCTCCCCCTAGAGATAAATTTTCCCAAATGTGATCTAATTCTCTCCTTGCTCAGAATGTTTTCATACATCTTGGTTCCTTTTATTCTCTGGTCCTTGTGCCTGGAGTAGCTCAGTCCCTATTGTGATATTTGAGAAGATATCAGGTTTGCCTTTTAATACATGAGTCAGTGTGCACACATGGGCACTACAGTTTGTCAGATTTCAGTCCACTCCTCTGTGCCTCTGAGTGGGACTATTCATCTTAGCTCCAGCACTTTGAGATTCACAAAAAAAGCATATGATTTACATTTCCTACATTCAAAAATTTCCTTCAAATTATCTCTGTAAAATTTACAACAATATGTGGGACATATTAACCTCATCATTACCCTGAGGTGTCTTGTCCACTAAAGAGTATCTGCCATGCCTTTGAGGGACCTACGATGGTTCTTCCAGTAATAGGAAGGGTTCATCATTGCCATTGTTATGCATTCCTGCAGTACTTTCATCTCAGTGTCCTCTTAACCTTTTCACTTGAGCCAGTGAAGTTCTCATGGTATCTTTTGTTCCAGACTATCTCCAGTGACCTTGTCAAATGCTGTGATATGCCTGTGACCTTGAGTGGACTATGCATGCAACACAATGATAAAGTGTTCCAGCAGGTCAGCGAGAGGAAAAAAGGCCACAATGAAGGTATGCCTTCAGATAAACCAGATTGCCAACCCCATCTTGGGAAATGCCTGGAGAATTGGCAGTGGTTTTGGGGAAGTAGAGTCTGGGGAGGGAACTCAGGGAGGATGTGATGCCATAGAGCCCGCCTTCCAATAAAAATAAAAATAAGGTGCTCACAACTGTGAGGTTTTCAAGGCAAGAGGTTATCAAATGTGGTTTGCCATTGTCCTCCTCTGTATAGCAATCCCGCTGTTCCTTGGTGATATTGAAGTACTAACCATTGCCAACCCTGCTTAGCTTTGAAACTCTGACATGAGCAGGCTATTCTGAGGTATCTCACCCTCTGCCGCTGCATTTGCCTCCAGGGGAAAAGCTCTATGTAGTCTGATCAACTTTAATTCCAGAACTCCAGGCACAAGCTGGATATTGGCAATCTTGCTCGCAACTGTGCACACTTAACTTTGGAGTAGTTGTGGGTAAACATGTGTAGGTGTTTTTAAATGGTGATGGAAATTGAGAGGCTGAGAATGAAAGGTACAAAGTTCACCACAGCCAAACTAAGATTGCCACTTTTATTTATTTTTTAAAAACATTTTTATCCCACTTTATGTTCTCAAAGTTAAGGCACTACGCAACGTTGGACTGCATAGACATGAAACATAACAGTCATTTTTAAAATGTACAGATTAAAAATGCACAATGTTATTTAAAAATACAAAAATTACAGTTTTAAAAATGCACAGCATTTTAAAATGCACATAATTAAAGCAACACAATTAAAGAGACATACGTATTTTTTAAAACACAGAATTAATGCAGCCAAATCTATTGAAATAGTTTATTCTCCATCAAATACTTTCTTGAGTAAAACTTGCTTTTTTGAGAGCACTAAGTCAATGCACCCACTGCACCCCTACTGGCAGGCCATTGCAAAGGACTGGATCTAATCACAGGAAAAAGCAATGACCTAGCTGTTACTGCACAAACAGTTCTAAGGGAGGGAGCCCTAAGGAAGTTTCAGGTGGGTAGTTGTGTTCATCTGTAGTGGGAGAGCTAAATTGAGTCCAGTAGCACCTTAAAGACCAATACATTTTTCCAGAGCATAAGCTTTCATGAGCCAAAACTCACTTTGTCAGATACCAAGGAGAAGATTGTCTATAGAATGTATATGGGAATATACCTGGAGATATTGTCTGATCCTTATTGTGCTTCAATATCTACAATTTTCCTGTAGTTTTTTGCGGGGCAGACTAGATCCCCTTATACTGAAAGGGAGGAATAGAGTCAGGAGAGGAAAGATGGATGAGAAACTAGAACAGGGTCTGTAAAAAGGACTGAAGAATAAAACCGTGTCTGAAGAAGCCTACCCTGTTTGTGTCTCCTCCTTGCCCGCATAAATCAACAAAAGTCCTTTAACAACTGTATGGTTAGAACATGCACAATCTTCCTCTTGAACTGAGAAATAGTGAAAGGTGGGAAACACACAGTGAAATTGAGTCAAATTCTGTGGCAGAGTCTGTGTTTAAAAAAGGTGGCAAGCCTATTCCAAACGCACCAAGAAATTTGAGAAGGAAGATTGCATGTAAAGGAAGAGACTGAGATAAAAAAGTTTTGTTTTGTTGTCATGCCTAGAATATGATTCATGGCTTCAGAATGACTCAGTCTATTATTAGAATTAGAATTTCAAAAGTGTCTTTTCAGTGAAAATGTATAGGAAAATGGCTCTATTGGGAGAAAGCAGAAAAACAGCAGAGCCAACCATTGATGATCACCTAATTGGGTAATGTTAATTGTGGGAGAAACCATATATAAGTTTCTCATCCTCCTCTTTTTAGCTGACACAAATTCTTTAGAGGACTTTCTCCATCCTATGGGAAATCCTGGATAAGGTTTCAAAAAGCCAGTCCAGCTTTTTTAAAAAAATTGATATTGGATTATTGGGCCATAACTTCATCCAAGCAATCGGATGAAGATTGAGACAGGGAAGGACCGCCAGGAAGACAGTAGAAAAGATTCTTAAGTGTAAAGATGTGTTGCTGGCAACCAGATCAAGTTAATTCGTGCCATAATATCCCTTTTACTATGTATAGGTGTGAAAGTTGGACAATTAAGAATGTTGGCAGGAAGAAAGTAGCTAAATTTGATATGTGGTATCGGAGGAGAGTTTTACAGATAAGTTTGACAAAAAGACAAGTGGTTCTAGATCAAATCAAGAGTGAACTGTCCTTAGAAGCTAAAATAACTAAACTGAGGCTATTGTACTTTAGTCAAATTATGAGAAGACAAGAGTCACTGGAAAAGACAATAAGGGTAGGAAAAGTTGAAGGCCACCAGAAAAGAGGAAGATCCAAAATGAGATGTATTGACTCTAGAAAGAAAACCACAGCCCTCAGTTTGCAAGACTGTTAACAATAGGATGTTTTGGAGGACATGAATCGGAAGCGATTCGTCAGATTTAACACACCCACACGTTTCCCTCTTGCATTGTACCCTACAGTATAAGGGGTCTGATCAAAATGTAACTATTGGGTTCTTCATGAAATTATTGCAAAGGAATCTATGTAAATATGTTCCTTTAATCCGGTTAATCCATCGCATGCCACAAAAACATCTGATGGAGTTGGTGAGTCTGTCCTGTGTAGTTCTGTAGCACTGGTATAATGTACTCTACAAGACTTTCCCTCAAAATAACGCACATCTGACTTCATAACACTGCAACATCTGGTTTCACAACTATTGGAGATGTCAACTATATTGGATTGCACAGAGATGATATATAAAACCCTGCATATAAAGATGATATATGAAACCTTTATTCCTATACATTCCTTCAGTTTCTTGAAAGGCCATGTGGCACATAAAGATTAAACAATCATATAGTATTATCTGCTGAATTTGCAATACTCCTACAGAGCAAGATATGCAAGCACACACCCACACTGCACAAACACGCTACATACAAGTCAGGACTTTTTGATAACTATAAGAAAAAGTCCCCAAACTTAGTATCAGAGGTATAACATACACTCAGGCATTCTGTATTCATATCACACACTAGACAGCCTTGCTCAGGCACCCCAAGTCTAGAAGGAACAATATCCTTCTCTTGATTGAGGAGCAAGTCTCTTTCATGTTGCATTACATAAAGCTTCCTCCCTGTGTTCCAGGAAGTGTCATTTAATTATCCAGCTTTCATATTAGTAAATAGGTTTGCTACACATCACAAAAGGGTTGCAATTTTGGGAAGCAGGTTTGTTCACTGTTCAGATTAGCTAATCTCTTGAGGCTAAAGTTCCAAAACAGTTTCGGTCGCTAGTTAGCAAGAAAAATAATAATGCAGAAATAACTAGGGGACACTCCATTTTTTGTTTTTGCATTTAAAAAAGAGATCTGATTGTTGCATTTTCCATCTTCCCCACCCCTTTCCAAGTGTTCATCAACAATGTTTGTGTCCTCAACAGTTTCTGGTGACAAAACTGGCATTATTCAAGAATGTTCCTCATTTAGCTCATCTCCTGAGCTCCTTTAGAAGAAAGGAGAAGGCTTTGGAAGGAAAGCAGAGAAGGTGTGCCTTCTGCTTCTGTCACCCTCAAGCTATCTACCACATGTCCTGTCAGAGCAACTCTGAATGTATGCGCATGAGCCCTTTTCATCCATCACATTTTCACTTGGGGGTTGCTTGGCTCCAGTCAGTTCTGAAAATATGATTGTGGCCAATGTAAGTAGGTTGACGGAAGCAGAAATGTCAAGATGACACAAGCCTGTTCAACTAAAGTGAGAAAGGTTTTCAGCAGTATGCAGAATTGGGCTAAACCAGGAGTGTCAAACTCATTTTTTATGAGGGCGGGATATGACATAAATATGACTCGGTCAAGCAGGCTTGGGGGGTGGGGCGGCTGCTGCCTTGGTTGGCCCCAGAATGGCACTGGGGAGATCTCACCAGGCCAGATCAGGAGCAAGGAAGAAGTTTGCCTCAGCAAGCTCAGGGGCCTTATAAGTCCCCTAAAGTGGCCGCATCTAGTCCCTGGCAATGACGTAGGTGTAGATTTTTTCTGGGGTGGGTTCGGTGAACCCAGTAGTCGTTAGACAGGGGTGGGGCTTGGGGAGGCATGGACCCACCCCAGAAAAACCCCTGCCTCTGGCCTCAGTGCTTATAAAACCCACCCCTGCCGCCAACATCAGTGCTTATAAAAGCAGCTCTCCGAGGCCGGGGACAGCAGTCTCCCCTGCCCCCTCCCCTGCTGGCTGGGGAGGCCAGATGAGACTGCTGTCCCGGCCTTGGAGAGCTGCTTTTATAAGCACTGAGGCCGGGGGTGGTGCTTGGGGAGGCGTGGCCCCCCCGAGCCCTGCCCCCCCACCTCAGTGCTTATAAAAGAAGCTCTCCGAGGCTGGGGACAGCAGTCTCTTCTGGTGGGCAGAAGGGCTGCCAGCTGCCGGCTGGGAGCCCAGCAGGGGGGCAGAGCCCTGTCTCCAGACAGGGGCGCCATTGACCCCCGGTATGCCTCTGCTTGCAAGCAAGCCAGACATGTAATGGGGGGGGGGTTGAACCCGTGAACCCACCACTTACCTACGTCCTGGCCTGTATGTTTCAAACCCTTGGGCTAGACTAGGGGTCTGCAACCTGCGGCTCTCCAGATGCTCATGGACTAGAAATCCCATCAGCCCCTGCCAGCATGGCCATGCTGGCAGGGGCTGATGGGATTTGTAGTCCATGAGCATCTGGAGAACTGCAGGTTGCAGACCCCTGGGCTAGACTGTTCATACAAATAATTCAGCAATCATGAGCATATTTTGGCACAATTTAAAAAGCAGGCTTCCCCTTTGCACAATGGCAGGAAAACTGCTCTCATCTTTACTTGTCAGGCACTCTTTTCTGAGTTTCTGAGGACCAAAATCTACTAATTCAAAATGGGGGAAAGGGGTTGTATTAGATTCCACTAGAGTATCTCTGTCTTTAGCTATCTCAGATTTGGATACCAGAAAGCCCAGAGAAAAATGCCCCATCCTTTTGAACAGAGGCTTAATGGGCAGCTGAAGTTTTTCATGGCATAGCATCACCTGAGAAATAACATCCCATTAAACCTCTATTAAAAGGACAGAACTATCTTCAGGCAACTGGCAACCCTAAAGTGATGCATTTCTTGGAGCACCTGAGGATGATGGTGGGTAGCACAAGACACCAGACTTTGGTAGGCTATCTGTTCCATATTTCTTTCTAAAACCAAGTTGCCTTCTTGCCACTTGAATGCTGATTACTGCTGAGATGAATGTGGTTACTGACTTCTACTTTCTGGTTTCTGTCTTAGACAAACTTGCATTCTTGCTGGGTTTGTCAAACTGACCTGGGCAGTAATTATAAAAGTGTCCTGTGTGAAAAACAAACAAATCAAACAGCCAATATCATTAGGGCTGTTTTAATACCAGCTATTATACCCATGCACTTAATCATGGAACATCGATGTAGTGACAGACATTTGGCTGCCTTATGGACCAGTTACAGCCCATGGAAGCCTACATTCACCCCACTCCTCACTTTGGACCTTGGATGAGCTGAAATAAGTCCTTTAGCTTCAACCAGCTTTTTAATTGCTGCCATCAAAAGAAAGGGGAACCCTTTGGTAAGACACAGTCACTGTCCATATGTTTCCTGCCCTCCAGTAAAAGAAGTACTTCAGTGTGAAGCTTTTAGCCTCAGGTAGCTATGATCAAGCTCCTGAACTACTGCAAATCAGGAAGCAGAAGTGATAACCTCTGCCATTGTGGTCTGCTCAGGTTGGCCCTGTTAGTAAATCTAGCTACCACAGCTGTTCTGTGTCAAATGGAGGATACCACCCCATTATCAATTCCACCATCCTTTCTTTGGGATTATATCCACCTGAATAAGTGGAAAGAAAAGAATTGGGTATCCACAGTTCATAAGAAGGCTTGCCTCATTTTAGGGTGTATGTCTTGTAGGACTGTCACCTCCAGTTTGGGGAATTCCTGGTGATTTGGGAGAAATACCTGAGAAGGACAGAGTGTAAGGAGGGGACAGAGCTCAGCAGGAATGTGAAGCTATGGGGTTCACCCTCTGAAGCTCCTATTTCCTCTGTAGTGTGGAGATACTTGTAATTGTGGGATAATTTCAGCCCACATCTTGGGGCTGGTAACCCTAATCTCATGAGAAGGCCCTGCAAGTGATTGCAGGCCTCCCTATCCCCTGAACAGCATGAAGAAGAGAGAGATGCTTGGGAGCAAGGCTTTTACATGAAAGCAACTCACAAGTGTCAGAATTCCTGTGGGGATCGGAACTCATGTGTGTCTGCTACCACAGGATCCCAAGGTGTCGTGATCAGCCCGTGTTTGATCCTGCCATATCACCTGTCTCCTACCCAGGATGTGGGAACCTAACCCTCAGGGGTTAGATTGTGTTAAGGCGGGGTTAATGGCAGAGGAGATTGAACCCATACCTCGAGAATACTGCGAGAGTGTTTTTGAGGAAACTGAGTGTGACATTCTTCCTCCCCATCGTAAGTCAGATTGTGGGACTGAACTGGTGGAAGGGGTGAAGTTGATCAAGGGGAAGTTATAAACCATGAGCCCAAGAGAACTGGAAGCATTGCTATAGTTCAGATAAGAACTTGGGGAGGGGGTTTACATGGCCAGCCTCTTCTTCCCTGGGGGCTCCCGTGTTGTTCGTAAGGAAAAAGGATGGAACCCTGCATGACCCGGCCTGTTCATGTTGGAGTGCAGTTTCAAAAGGGCCCTAGTTTCAATAGGCATGATTTTCTTAGAAATAGGTCTTAAAATAAGTCTCTCATGTTTTTCTCTCCCCCACCCTCTCTCTGTCACACACACCCCTCTTCTTCACAGTTTGCTTTCTCAGATTATTTCCCATCACCCTCACATTCAGTTTGCTTGGATGTGTTGTGTGTGTATATGTTATATGAATCTTAAAACCACAACAAATATTGCATTAGGTTTTAAAAAATATTTTAAAAACCTTGGCTGTTGAATAGCAGGTGTGGTTCTCGTTCTATGCCAAAATCAACAATTGTGGTATAGCAGATAATCATGTGAGCAAAAAAAAACACGTGTGTGTGTGGCAGGGGGGGGGAGCCATTAGGGAGATGGTAGCCAGTGAGGGAGGCAGGCAGGCTTCTCAGGAATGACTCTGAGTTGTGAGAGCTATCTGTGCCTTCAGCTGTCTGTCAGGAGATATAGCCCAAGTAAAAAGCAAATGTGTGGATAGAAGAATCTTACACAATACAGTTCGTGGCTGGGAAAATCTGTCCTGGACAACTTTACTTTCATCTAAAAACTCTTGAGGCAAAACAGTTGCTGTTTTTTTAACTCGTATTTAGGAGAAACCAAGAACATGGAAGTGCTTTGCCAGTGTGGCTCATTTCTGCTTTCCATCAGAATCATCTGTTCATTAACATCAAGATAACGTCCAGGTTGCTGGTGGTGGTTTCCAAACACATGGAGTACCTCCTGATCTAATGTGTCCACTATGTAAACGAAAGCACAGCCTTATATGCTGTTCTCCAGAATATATCCACTTCCTCCCCTCCCCGCAACTTACAGCACTGTTGTCCCTTCTTTCATGTAATCCTCACACAACCCTGTGAGGTGGGGTAGACTGAGAGAGAATGACTAGCTCAATACTACCCAGTAAGCTTCCATGGCAATGTGGGGATGTGAACAAAGTTTTCCTAGGCCCTAGATCAACACTCTAAACACTACATTATATGTGAATGTTTCAGATGCCTCCCCATTCTGTGTAGTTCTGTGGAACAGCAGTGTGATCAAATCACTCTGCCTTTACTTTGTTTTCTGTTCAACAGTGATTACTGTAGGCTGATAATCAGAAGTATGAGCATAACAGACTGATCAGCCTGGAATATTCCACATTCCTTTTTCATCCATTGTCACCAGCATTTCCGTGGCCAGACAGGAACAGCTGAATCTTTTCCATTTACCTCAAAACAAATACAGTCGGGCTAGAATTATGCAGTCTGTATATTAGGTCTAGAAGAAGACGAGTTTGGATTTATACCGCCCACTCCCCCTCTTTCTCTCATGTAAGGAGAGAGGGACTTACAAGCTCATTTCCCTTCCTCTCCCCATAACAGACACCTTGTGAGGTAGGTGGGGCTGAGATAATTCCAAAGGACTGAGATTAGCTCAAGGTCACCCAGTAGGAATGTAGGAGTGCAGAAACAAATCTGGTTCACCAGACAAGATTCTGGTGCTATGGTGGAGGAGTGAGGAATCAAACCTGGTTCTCCAGAATAGAGTCCACCTGCTCTTAATCAATACACCAGGCTAACTCTAATAAAGGAACATGAATATTATCTGTAGCCATTCTGCTGGTGTTAACTTCCCAATGCCAAACAAAATGGACCACACTTCAGTGGGCGGGAGGAAACTTTCTGAATGGTAGCCTCCAGGTATTTTGGGTTGTTACTTTTTAAAAAGTAGATGAACTATTTGTTGAGCACAGGAGCTCACAGACAATAAAAAAGGGGAAGTGTAATGTTCATTAGGACCAACCACAATGTCATAAGATAGTGAGTGCAAGCTTTCAAGTCCTCCAGAACTCTTCATCAAGTTGGTCTTAAGTAAAAGAAAAGATAAAACATCTATCAGGACATGATGAAAGGGCCCAAATTCTTCACTTTGTAGTTTTCTTAAAATTGAGACCAGGAGATATGATTGAATTAGAATGAATGGCGTTGGGGGCCAGCACCATGTTGTTCCATATTCTAATTTACTCGGAAACTTCTCCAGGTCTCATTTTTATCACTCACTAGCAGGGCACCCATGTTTTACTACGCATACTTCATCACAGGCTCTCTATTAATTTCAGGGTGACATTCAACATACTTGTTTACAGCCTGTTTGTGAACTTTGGGGTGACATGCAGCATATTTCCTCACAGCCTGCCTGTGGACTGATGGGTTTGTTTTCGCATATTTTGCAGCAGCTTCCTGTAGTTGTCTTTTTCTAATGCAATGTGTTATTGCTCTCTTTCACCTGGTGGGCTCCAAAAGACATCATGTGGAAGCAGCCGTTGTATTTTCGGGATGCAGAAAGGAAGTGTTCTGCCATTGGATGCTGATGAGTGAGAAGGCTGTGAAGAGGTTCAGGGCAGGGTTGAAGGGCAGGGAGCTAGACTGTACCGCTACTGCAGCACATTCCTGGGGACTCATCCCGCCACTTCAGAGCACGACACCAAGCACAGGGTGATCGGAGGCCGAGAGCAGTAAACTTGTCTGCACAGTAATCAATCTGATGCCCATATGCAAAACTTGACAAATGTTTAGTAGTCCAAGGTGATAGTATGGTTTGTAATCTGTTTTGATTGTATTTGGCTGTAGCGGTGTTGTTAACGTGAGGGTGGGTGGAGGAGTACTTTTTCACAGCCTGTCTGTTAACTTCGGGGTGACACTCAGCATGCTTTTTTGCAGCCTGTTTGTTGAAGCTGGTGGTGTTTAATTGTCACCCTTAGAATGTTTGTGCAGCATGTCTGTGGACTGAGGGGCTGGTTTGCCCTTAGAATGTTTGCGCAAATGGCCAGAGATGAGCAGTTAAAACAGTAAATGTGTAATAACTCGAGTAAAACTGAATATTTTGAAAAATCCTTTCTTAGTGAGCACCTAAACCACATAGTGAGCACCTAAACCACATAATGTGCCAAATTTCAACTTTGTAGGTTTGGTGGTTTTTGAGTTCTGTGCATGAGTCAGTCAGTGAGTCAGTCAGTGGTATTTCGCGTTTATAGATATAGATTTTGTAGACATTTTAGTTAGTTGTTTAGTCCAAATAAAAAGGTATTAAACAACATGATTCCCTACATTAAAAAAATTATGGGTTCAGTGTTTTACCAAAATCAAGCTGAAACACACATATACTATTCTAAATGTATTAGACAAGTTCCACAGATTTTGGTGGAACTTACATCCATATAAACACTTTTAAGTCTGTGGCCAGTCAGGTAAGTGCTTCTTCAAACACAGTATTTTTCTCCGAAGAAGCCATCTGCAAGGCTTGTGTTTTCCTGAATCTATATCACACCTTTACAGAGTCCTTAGAAAAAGAAGTGTAAAGGGACTGCACATTAAGAATTACTTATGGCAAAAAGGTATATGTGCTTATAAAGAATATCTTCAATGTACTCTGTTCTTTATAAGCACATCCATAGCTGCTCTACTCCTGGTATTTACTAAGGGACTACACACCCTGCCACAAGCAAGCAAACAGATTACATCTGGGGAGTCCCAGGCATGTAAATATAGTCCTCAGGTGTGGCAGACTGCCAGCTGGGAGGGGTAGCGTGGCAGAAGTTCACTACTTAAAATGGCTTTGACCAGCTGAGACACAAGCACTTTCTCTGAAAAGCAGATTTAGGAAAGCGAATATGGAAAAGGAGATTTAGGAAATACAGATCTAGGAAAAGCAGATTTAGGAAAAGTGTATTTTTTCAATGGTGCCCTGAACAGAGTGAGACTAGTCTAGATAGTAGGCTTTACTAATACTGAAATAGTGAGATGGTACAAGGCACATATGAGAGTATCTCTGAATATGTCCAAAGAAAAACATGAAGAAGAGTTGATTGGTTTTTATATCCTGCTTTTCTCGGCCATAAGGAGTCTCAAAGTGGCTTGCAATTCCCCCCCCCCCCAACAATCACCTTGTGAGGTAGGTGGGGCTGAGAGAGTTCTAAGAGATCTGTGACTACTAGCCCAGGACTACCCAGCAGGCTTCCATGTGAAAGGGCGGGGGGAAACAAACCTGATTCTCCAGATTAGAGTCTGCTGTTCTTAACCACTACACCATGTTGATTCCCAAAGGAGGATCATTTCTTAATGACTGAATGAACTACACCAGTTCCCCACATCAAATATTTGTGCAGAAAGCTTCTAGATCAGACAACATGAATCTCAATTTGGATTTCGAAATGACAAAGAGGAACATACCAAGCAGCCAATGATCATTGAGTCATATAATTAGGAAAAACCTATTGAAAATATTTGTAACCCAGGTTCTTTACCAAAGATTAGTGCATGAGGAAGCAGCTTACAACAACAAATTAAAACATTGAAAAGTAATTATAATCAAGAATAAATTTAAACAACCAAAATCACCAGCAACAACTTTAAAATTGTAGTTTGCAGTAGTTTCAGCCATTTCTTTCTATTTTGGCAGGATCTACCTTCCACTACCAGATATGACTTTGTTAGCTTCTTGAGTTATCTACTGTACAGGCACTGTATTGCCATTTTATAGCATGTCTGCTCTGGCTGTGATTGATTTTCCATACGGTTTGGCCATGGTCTGGTAGTTTTTGTTCCTAATATTTCACCCACATCTATGGCTGGATCTTCACATGGGAAAGTCACTGCCAGCTACTCCAACCTGAGAATTTAGCAGTAGCTGAGCATGCTCTAAATCAAGTTGGACACAGGATCTTATTTGAAGACATGAAAATCCTTGATAACTCCAGCAGTTACTATGTCAGACTACACAGGGAAGCCATTGAAATCCATAAACACCAGGACAAAAGGAAGAGAGTTTGAAAATAATCAAAAATTGCAGTATTGAAAAAGACCAAAACCAAACACCAGAGATATTCAAAGGCAACTGCAAATGAATTCCACCAAGACATATGCTAATACAGAGCAAGTGCAGCTACAGATGCAATTACAAATGCATACAAATGCAATTTGCAACTGCAACTGCAAATGAACTCCACCCGAACACATGCAAATGCAACTCACCCCCAAACCCCTCCACCCTTCCTGTGAGCTGGAGAAAATGTATACCCCCACCACACAATCACACTGTGTCACAGAGAGAAACACATCTCACCATGAGATGCCTCTGAAGATGTAAGCTATAGATGTGGGTGAAACATTAGGCACAAAAACTGCTAGACCATAACTACACAACCCATAAAACCCACAATAGCCAGTTGATTCTGACTGTGAAAGCCTTTAACAATACATGTCTGCTCTATTTGCAAAACCCTATGGATTAGATGAGGATGTAATTGCACCAGCAGCTAATTGACAGTGGTAGCTATTCCTACTTCACAGCAAGGTATTTGGACCTGACCAGGCTAAGCAACCCCTGGTACATGTGCCCAATAGTGGCCTTACTTGACATGAAGGGACAATTCTTCACTTAATGGATGAGATGAGCCACGAAATGGTAACATCTGCACCCAACAGAGTGGGAGAAGGTGATAGGTATGACCTATACCCATCATATCCTCCCTCACTCATATAGGGCTGAGCTCCTGAGGTGCTGGTAGGAACCTGCCTTGTACACAGTGTGTCTGGCCAAGTACAACCTTGGTCTTTCCCCTCCTTGTGTTTGATGGCAAACTGGCATCTTCACAAGCAGAGTGACATTGTATGGTGAGGGCACTGGGACCAAACACTGAATCAGATGACTTTTTGGCTCCTTCCAGTTCTTGCTTTCTTTGTTTCTGCAGACTCTCTAACCGATGCACATTCAGGCTCTCTTCTGTGGCTAAAAATGCTGTTCCCCCAAGTAAATTCTGTGATGGCCTACTAAATATTTGAAACATCTCTTAGCCATCACCTTTCTTGTAAGTGACTTAGAGATCATCCCATCTTCCTCATAATTCACATAGTTCCACTGCCTTTGTGTAGGGTTGCCAACCTTCCGGTGGGGCCTGAAGGTCTCCTGGAGTCACACTACAATCACACTAGGAATCACACTGGGGTCGCCAAAC
Source organism: Sphaerodactylus townsendi (assembly GCF_021028975.2). NCBI lineage: Eukaryota > Metazoa > Chordata > Lepidosauria > Squamata > Sphaerodactylidae > Sphaerodactylus > Sphaerodactylus townsendi. Next base: position 74,885,085 of record NC_059429.1, on the reverse strand, counting down.
TACAGAGATCAGTTTCCCTGTAGAAAATGGCTGCTTTTGGGGATGGACTGGATGACATTTTAACCAGCTGCAATCCTTGCCCTCCCCAGGAGCCCACTCTCATATGTTCAGAAATTTATCAGCCCAGAGTTGGCAACCCTACTTTTTGCCCTTCCTCTATGCATGCAACGTTCTGCCCTTCCAAAATGTCAAGCGCAGGCTCTCAGTCAGTTTGAAGCTTGTTTTCTTCACTCTCATATTTTATAGTCATCTTGGGAATCATACCATTATCACACCCATAAATAGAAAACTTGCCTCCATCTTCTGGCAAATAATAAAAGCTTTCAAGTCACAGTGTGCATTCAGCCAGGTCATTGGGTAGTTCCCAGGCACAGGCGGGTGGAGCAGTTCTTTCTTCTGGTCATGCTCATCAAGACATTCAGAGGTGAGTCTGGTGCTGCAGAACACCCAGGGGATGTGGCAGACAGGCAGTGCACTCTACTCCTCCCAGTCCCAAAAGGCTGATGAAAAGGAATGACCTGTAGCTGGCAGGGAGGCACCTTGCCTCATTAATGTAGGAAGGGCCTTGATAGCAAGTGATGCTGTTACAAACATTCTTGCCCACAAATTAATGGTGCAGTCCAGGCATAGGGAACTGCTGATTTTTAAGCTTTTGCTGGCTTTGGGGCAGTGGTAGGATTCAAATAATTTAACAACTGGTTCTGAAAGGACTCAGTGGTGGGATTACAACCAGTTCTCTGAACTAGAAAAAATTAGTTACCGGTTCTACCAAATAGGTGCGAATAGGCTGAATCCCACCACTGCTTTGGAGTCTTGCTGTAGTATCTGTGCTTCAGTGATTCTTGTTGTAGGCTGTGAGTCAACTGAATGTCAGAAAGTACAGCCTCTGCAGCTCTGCCGTGAAAGAATCGTCTTCTAGTAAGTCTACTGTCATTGACCACTACTGAGATGCTGAGAGAAAAGGGAGAATTTGCTGAAAAGACTAGAATTAATTGTATTTATTTATATGCTACCTCTCCTGCTTGATGAGACTTAGAAGTAAAAGAAACCCAATCCTACAAAACCATAAAAACATCACACAAATTATCAGTATAAAAACAAAACATGCTACTACTGAAAACAAGTTATTAAAAGCAGCATAAATAGCAACCATTGAGCAGCCTAAAAATACATAAAACAGACCTCAGGACACATTCATCATTTTAAAATCAGTAAATCCAGGTATTTCCAGGATGTGAAGTAGCCAATATCCCAATTCCATCAGAGCAATGGAAGGGGTGGCATGACAAGAGAAATGACATATTTGCCAGCTACAGCAATTCATGTAGTTCTGTCCGGAGGCCTTTTTAAAAGAAAGTACAAACCATTCTAGGTTTTATGTTTTGATAATCTAATGGTTGAGGGTGTCTCATGCCCACTCTAAGGGATCTTGCTTGAAATTGGATCTTGCTGTGAACTGTCTGCTCTTTGTAACAACTCTATCCTACTTTTCTGTTGTGTGTATAAATCAGCCTGATTGATGTGTACCTCATATAAAGTGAATTCTGACTCACAAAACCTTATACAGGAAATTTTTTAGTAATATTTAAGGTGCCTTGGACTGTTGTTTTATTCTCCTGCCACAGACTGACATGGCTACACATATGGGACAGTCAAAAGATTTAATTAAAATAGATTACATTTATTTAGACTTATTTATTGTGCTAACCGCTGTGTTAATAAGATTTTAGTAATTATTTTTAAATTGATGGAGCCTATGTAATTTGTAATTATGTATATGTGAATGGTTTTGCTCCCTTGTTTATTATTGTGATAGAATGTTATGTTGTACACAGCCCAGAGCCCCTTGGGGATAGGGCGGTATAGAAAACTAAGAAACAAACAGACAAATAAATAAATAAGTGCTATACCTTTCAGATGCCATCTTTGACCATCTTATATTTGAAAATATTTTCATACACCCCTAAAGCACACACACTCAAGGAAAAAACTGATTAAATCAGGAGCTGTCACTAGGGTTGCTAGCTCTGGGCTGGAAAATACATGGAGATTTTGTGGGTGAAGCCCGGGGAGGGACTTCGTCAGGGTACAATGTTCAGTCCACCCTCCAAGCAGTCATTTTCTCCAGGGAAACTGATCTGGTCATCAATTGTACTAGCTGGAGATCTTTGGGCCTCGCCTGGAGATGGACAACCCTAGCTACCAATATCTCCTCATGGGGGTGGGGAGAGTTCCGCCACCTTTTGGCACTTTTCCAGAATGGAAAAAAATGTAGCTCTAATGTTGCCTCTCCAGCTGAGAAAGCACAATCTCTCCGACAACACATCACGGGCATTTTCCCTCTTCATTCTCAAATGTTACAGGACTGGAACATCCTCCTTTGACTTTTCCCCACCAGCATCCAGACAAAAAGATAAATTTTCTGCCAATATTACAACACAATTGTGAGGTATGTTGCCTAGACATCTGCCCTCCACATGCCTCATTGTTTTGGAACAGCATGGGCACATGCTGTCCGCAACACACACTCATACAGACAAAATTCCATTTGCCCATTAAAAACTGAATTATTTGGAAAAATCATATTCATGGCCTGCAATGCACAGGAAATCAGATATTTGTTGACATTTCAGGAATAGCACTTCCAAATAGAGTGGGGTGAGGGATGGTTTCCATTTTGCAGTGGAACATTCTGCCTTGTTTATTGCCAGACTGAGATAGATCAGTGGGCCACACAACCTGATGCCCTTTGCCCACAAATGGACAGTCCAAAATGCTACAGAAAAAAAGTGAACAATGATCCAGTACCTAATCCTGGATTCTATCCCTGCAGAGAGCGAAGGACTGAGGCTGCATCTGACATCTCAGGACAGCTAACTGGCTCAGTAACAGAACATCTATTTTGCATACAGAATATCCCAGGGGCAATCCTCTGCATCTCTGGTCAAAAGGATTTGGTACTAGTTGATATGAAAAATCTCTGCTTGAGACTCTGGATTAATGCTGCTGTCAGAGTAGGCAATATTGCTCTTCATAGACCAATAGTTTGACTCAGCATAATACAGCTTCATGTGTGACCAATGCCAATGAAACTGATCATCCTTTAAATAAAAACGTGCCTCACCAATTTCAATCACATTTTTAGTCACTGCACATTAATGAGTTTCATGTGAGAAATAGGCATTTAATGTTTTATAATTTGCCCTATAACAGTTACCTGATTTTTAAAAACAGTTTTTGTGTGTATATTTTGTTTTTATGATAATGGATTATTTCTTCATTTTCTCCATTCATGTAGTCTATCTAACTGAAGCAGAATAATACACTTACAATCCACTTTCACAATTGTTGCAACTGGATTTTGCTTTTACGCACAATAAAATCCAGCTGCAAAGTGCATTGAAAGTGGATTGAAATTTAATTATTCTGCATGTGCAGAAGGGATCTATATGTTGTCTTTAGGGCTGCCAATTTTGGGGTTGGGAAATTCCTGGATATCTGTACCCTGCCCAGGGACTTTGGTGATAAGCGGGTAATAAATATATATAAGAAAAATAAATAAATAAATAAATAAAATTTTGACAATACTGCTGCAAGAATCTGCCATTTTGCCCTGATCAGCGGTATAGAACATGCATACTGTTGCCCTTGCAGTTGTACACTTGAGCTGTACAGTGCAGATCATGGGGTTCAGTTATGAAGGCCCACAAACTGCATTTGTGCAAAAAGATAAGAATCATTACCACACTGCATATATTACATAATACACACTCTGCGACTTGGCATATAGAATGACTTGCTATCCAAGCTATCCAAGCTATCCAAGCTATCCAAGCTATCCAAGCATTTCTTACTATCTAAATAGTAATGCAGCATTTCTTACTATCTAAATAATCTGCAGGACTCCCATGCAGGCCAAGAGGCATACTGAGGAGCTTATTCTGTATCCTGACCCTGATCCTGACCCTGGTCTTGCAAGAAGTTAGCCCAGTATATAAAAGTCTGCATGGGCATTTGATCATGTATGCAAGATTTGATGAATTACAATTGGAAAAGCTCCTCAGTGATTTTGACCAGCGACCCAAACAGTTTTACGTTCCCATGGAATTCTTAAGGATCCAGAATAAGGTCCTCACTGTGCCTCTTGTGAAATGCTTCCTGAAAGAGGCACGTGCACCACGGTCTTTAGGATTCTTGCCACAGTGGAACAGTATGATTTTTCCGTGGACATTAAGGAGCTATCAAGGAGGATGGAGACAAAATATGTCTTCGAATTGGGAACCACTTATCCTGGAGGATTTAATCAAGCTTTAGATCTCTCAGAATTTTTGTAACTCACATAGGTGTCCACAATTCGATGAACTGTCCCTTTAAATTTTACTAGGTCAGGCTCCTTGATGTTCCACGTTGAAGACTTTAGTGAAGCAAGAGTCAAGCAACTGAATCACAGTCTTGGCATGATTATAATATGTTCATTGTTGTTAGATTAATATTATTGGTGATATTCATGAAGTGTATATTGTTTACAGGGGAGCATATCAGCAACTTGAATTAGCATTGGAAGCGTTTTTGCACAGACTGCTTTTCCTGAAGGGTGCTACATTGTGAGTCATTAATATGATTTAAAATACCCTTTAAGAGACTTTCTATGGATATACTGAGTGCTTCTTATTTTTTGTTGTAGATTAATAACCCTCTTAAAGCTCTGAGGGAGCATTTAGAATTTAGCGTACTTACATACTCTCAGGTTACAGATCACAGTGAATCTCAGATATTCTTGAACTTTGGTTAGGAAGAAAAGGGTCATTTATTAAAATGATTTTTATTGTTTGTTTTTTACAGGAGTGAGGCTTGAAAAAGTGATTCCGTAATAATAACGTAGCCAGAGATATTGTCCTATATGCTCTGTATGATATAACTTGATGTGTATTTGGAAGCACAGGGATTGTAAGAGGCTTCTATTTAGTTTATGACTACTTTGTTGAAAACTATGCAAAATTTCTATTGTATTGAAAACAATACAAAACTAAAGAATATTTTCTTTGTTTATATTTCTTTAATGAAAGATATTGTTTTACAGTCTTCTGAGTTGTTGTATTTTCTTGTGTTACCTGTGAAAGAAGAACAAAAGGAATGTTTTAAGTTCTTTCATCATTTCAGGATTAACAGGTCTGACTGACGTTTACACATTTAGTGCAGTGTGGTATTGGGTTTATCTTCTGCCTCATTAGCATTATGGTTGAACTTCCAGGTGGTAGCTGGAGATCTCCTGCTATTACAACTGATCTCCAGGTGACAAAATCAGTTCACCTGGAGAATATGGCCCCTTGGGAAGGTGGACTCCATGGCATTGTTTCCAATTGAAGTCCCTCCCCTCCCCAAACCCTGCCCTCCTCAGGCTCTATCCCCAGCGTTTCTAGGTATTTTCCAGCCCAGAGCTGGCAGCCCTCCTACCAGGCAGACTGTTTTTCTTCTCTAAGTGATGTAATGATGGCATCCCCCTCCCCAGTGCTGGTTAACTCTTTTTCTTTTCTTGGCATGTATGCTCCTGTCCCAGGTGGAAGCAGTGTCTCTTCTTCTTCTTCTTCCACTTCTGCCAGATAGGCTACAGTGGTTGATGCATACTGCTGGCCATTGCACCCCGCTGCCATGCAAGCAATGATACATAGGAACTACTACTAGGAGCAGCAGTGGCGTAGGAGGTTAAGAGCTTGTGTATCTAATCTGGAGGAACCGGGCTTGATCCCCAGCTCTGCCGTCTGAGCTGTGGAGGCTTATCTGGGGAATTCAGATTAGCCTGTAAACTCTCACACACACCAGCTGGGTGACCTTGGGCTAGTCACAGCTTCTCGGAGCTCTCTCAGCCCCACCCACCTCGCAGGGTGTTTGTTGTGAGGGGGGAAGGGCAAGGAGATTGTAAGCCCCTTTGAGTCTCCTGCAGGAGAGAAAGGGGGGATATAAATCCAAACTCTTCTTCTTCTTCTTCTTCTTCTTCTACTAACCAAAGGTAGAAGACAGGCAGGCAAGCATCAGCTGCTGCTCTTACGGGCGAGTATCACTCACTGCATATACTCCCTGGTGGATAAATGAGACTGAACAATGGTGATTAGGAACAATAACAAAATGTGTGTGTGTGTGTGTGTGTGTGTGTGTGTGTGTGTGTGTGTGTGTGTGTGTGTGTGTGTGTGTGGTTTTCTTAAATGTTTTTCTATGCATACATATTCACTCCTTTAGTTTGGGTGTATCTTGGCTGAATTCCCCCAGTGGGCTTTCTGGGACTTAAAAGTTGACACCTTCTTACTAGACCTGCATTTGTGCCCTTTCACACACAGAAAACCAAACCAAACAGGTGAAGTTTTCTCCCAACAACTTACCTCACCTGCTGTAATTCTGTAAGCCAGACTGTTTTCACCAGCAAAGGAACACCACTAGTTAAAAATAATATGTGGCAATCTTGCCTGTGAGAGGAAAACGTGGTAAGCAGCCATGTGAAAGGCCCTCCCAATCAGTATCAACAGCAAATTAATGTTCTGAGCCTGTGGCTGAGACAGCTGTAATTGCTAGTGGAAATGAGCCCTATAAATAATAAGAATATGACAGGGTTTCACAAACCCTGAAGCAAGGAAACCAGGAAGAAAAGGACATATGATTGCTTAGATAACTTTTTGTCCAATAGGAGCTGTTTTGAGACATTTCATATAGTTATATTTTAATACTGAATAGTAGATTTAAGTCAAGTATAGTCATACCTTGTGTATGGATCCTTACAATCTTTATTATGTCTTGCCTTCAAAACAATCTTATAAAGTAAATTGCCATTATTCCTGTTTTACAGATAGGACACTTAAGAATGGTTATCCAAACAGCATCTAATTATAAGCAAGGATCTGAAACAAAGGTTTCCAGGTTCACTCTGAAGCCATTAAACTGATGATTCTCAGTTATTTTATAGGATTTCTGAACTATTTTTTGCAAGTCACATGCAACATATCTTCATCCTACCCATCCATCCCCAAATAAAACACTGAACAAGTGTATATGCTATTTTTATTGTACAATTTTATAAGTATGTAGTATTGCTAATCAACAGACTTATATTTTATGCACATTTCTCACTTTATGCAGAGGCAAACCCAAATTTGCCACTGAACCTCCTCTCCCCTTGTCTTTCCTCATCCCACAAGCCTTGTGACATTTTTGGGTTCCAGTCCTCAATTTGAGAGTTGCTGCATTAAAGTGACTGGGGGAGATGCTGAATTGCCTCATTTAGGTATGAATTATATACATATCCCAAACATTCTATAAACTGGATTTCTTTTCTTCTGCTTAAAATTCAAAATTCAGTGGTGTCTTGACTTTTTGCCAAGCAATCAAATTTATCTTAATTTCCAGAGTTCTTATTTGGGTTAGTGGTTCATTTCTTACAGAAAAGCCTTACATAAATAACTAATCAGAATAAAAACAAAGCTAGGAGACATAATTTTAAAAGATACCAGGTGTACATAACTTTATATATCTTGGTAAAATAATGTCAAATTTGGCAAAATAAATGAAAGTGTACTATATCTCACAGTGAACTTTTCTGGACAGCTGCTTCTTTAACTTTTGATTTATAAGTTTATCATCTTTTTGATGCTAGATATAATATCCTTGGGGATAAAATTATGGCAATATAGACGAAACAATCCAAATACAATTGTAACCTTGGTGACCTAGGTCAAAATTAAATTGTAGTACAGTTGCGCTTTATAGCTGAAGCCCAGGGAGGCATTTGTTACATACATTTAATTTATTTAGGTCTTTCTGACTACAATTTAATTTTGACTAAGATCACCATAATATTTGTATTTAGATATAATATCCTATGCAAACATATGTTCATTACTGTCAGTGGATTTCTGTGCAGCCATGGCCACTCAAGAATCAGGCCTACCCATGGGGCCCATTTGGTGCACTAAAATCTGCTAAAACCTGTTATAGAGATTCTAGAGGGAAACTTGTGTTTAATTATATTTTTGCTTGGTCAACTCAACTGTACAAAACTCCTGAACAGCACTTCTGATAGGAAACATAGCGAACCATGTGGCACATTTCAGTGGCACAAAGCATCAGTATTCAGCATTAATATTCAACATTAATAGTCAGCATTTCAATGGCAACAAAGAATTTAGCATTAAAATCAATTTGTTTCTAGAACGTCCAGAGACAGAGAGATAATTTTATTTTCTCCATGGAAATTCAGAATCCTATGCCAGCAGGTGACTATGTTATCTGTTCAATGACCCTTTCTCATTTAAGTAGTTCAGCTCATGAACAGATTATTTGCAGGAATGTTACAGGTGTTGATGGTGAAACATCAGAAAATCAATCAGTAAACCATTCATCCCACAGGACTGCTTGTCTGATCTGATCTGATTTCTATTTCAGCATTCTCACCTGCTCTAGTTTACATATTTACAGATAAAATTTACCTGTAAACTGGGAACTCTGTGCTTTCTTGCCAAATAGCTCTCCTGAATAAATCAAACCAATCAATCAATCCCCCACCTTTGTATGTATGCAAAGTGTTAAACAGTCATATCAGTCAAATAAATGAGCAACTGAGAAAGCATTTCAACATGTAAAGATAAGATCTAAATGAAAAATTCTGTTTTTGAAACTTTGAATTTGTGCACATTCAGCTGAGATTAAGTCCATCTACTGAACTCAGTGAAACTTGCTTCCAAGAAGGAAGAAATCTAGTACACACTTATTTGGGAATAAGTTCCACTCAAGTGAATGGACTCATAACCCAACATGTTTATTCAAAAGGGGTTTAAGTAAGTTTATCTGAATTTCCTCACAAGTAGATGTGCATACATAGCATTATTTCTGTATAAATTTGGACAAGATAGATCTGTATAAATGAGTTTTACAAATGCTGTACAGTGAAAAGGCAAATAATAAAAGCTAGAGAAATAAGAAATATTTTTTTAAAAGCTAGCAATTGCCTGTTTCCCATGGTGAAAGGGTAGGTTCAGACCCAGGAGCAGGAAACGAAAGTGAAACAAAACTGAAAGGTACCTAATGTAAATCATTGGCTCTCTTTATTCCATGTCTGCATGCAAACTGAAAAGAGTCCAATTTATGCTTTCCTCTTGATCTGAGAATGTGTTGAAAAAACAGGAGATATTTATGAGCAATAGCTCTGAAGAGAGCTAGTGTGGTGTAGGGGTTAAGGTGTCAGACCAGGACCTGGCAAACTCAGGTTCAAATTCCCCCTCGCAAACAGGATAATTTGTCTAGATATTTTATTTCATTCTCTTTCTAAATAACCCCTAATTAGATTGCTTTTCTTTAGTTGAGGGTTGGGGCCTTTCACAGATGCATAACAAGCAAATTGAACGGAAGAAGCTTTTCCTGATACGTAAATACAGGAGAGGAAAAACTTAATCTTTTGGATTCTGCAAGGTAAAGGCAGAATCATCCCACCCCCTGCCCCCGTGGCAACAAACCTGACTAGACATTTTTGAGGAAGGAAACGAAAAGAAAATATCAAAATGTCATATTTGTTAAGCCTATAATGTGCCCATATGTAGGATGCTCTGCAGTACAGATTAGCACTTCTCAAAAAAAAGATGTAAAACTGAAAAGAGGCAATTGAAATATAACTGGGATGTATCTTCTATGCAACAGAGAACAGTTGGAATTTGTTATGAAATGAAGAGGCTACTGAGGTTGAGCTTGGAGGGAACTTTAAAGTAATTAGTGGTATGAAGAAGAAGAAGAGAAGAAGAGTTTGGATTTATATCACCCCTTTCTCTCCTGTAGGAGACTCAAAGGGGCTTACAATCTCCTCGCCCTTCCCCCCTCACAGCAAACACCCTGTGAGGTGGGTGGGGCTGAGAGAGCTCCGAGAAGCTGTGACTAGCCCAAGGTCACCCAGCTGGCGTGTGTGAGAGTTTACAGGCTAATCTGAATTCCCCAGATAAGCCTCCACAGCTCAGGCGGCAGAGCAGAGAATCAAACCCAGTTCCTCCAGATTAGATACACGAGCTCTTAACCTCCTACACCACTGCTGCTCCTAGTGAAGAAAATATTTTCATCCTTTGACATCACAAATACTGTGAAATCAAACCGTGTTGAACTTTCTTTTTACCTGCCGTATTTCCAGTATAAACCACTCAAAGTATTTTCTGTTCTTAAAATGGTTACTGTCCACAAAGCATTTTTACTGTAGATCAGCCTTGTCCCAGTGCTTTTCTGCAGCATCAGACATCTGATCCTACACATCCAGAGGTGGCTGCAGTTTTTCCCACGGGGCTTGGTCAGCAGACAATTTTGAAGCGAAGGAAGAAACATCTCTTTCTGCCTTCCACATGTCCCTCATTAGGCAGTTTCAGCTCATGAAGAGCAGTGCTGTAATCAGAAAATTCCTGTGCCATGAATGGAGACTTGAATTCAGGGCACTGGAGATGTCAGTTGCAAAACAAATAGACTTTCCCCAGTCGACTGGTAACTCTTCTTATAGATGATAACTCCCAGCCACAGGTGACTGATGTAAATTTGTACAGGGCACTTTTACTAGTCCCAGTTGCATCCTGGTTTGGAGGTGAGGTCACACCACCAAGGTCCAGGGATATGGCCATGCAGGATTTTAATGACCAGGGACCAATGAACCATAAATAGGCATCTTAGAGCAGAAGATAATTTTAGTAGATAAGCTTTCATGAAATGAACAGTGTATAAGTTGTTTTAACTATATGGGAAACTTACCTGCAAGAAACTCATCTGCTTTAAATTTGCACTCTTCTGATGACAAAAATCTTGAAACAGGGTATATAATACCAGAGTCTTGTTGGTTGCTATATTCTCTGTTGTGTAATGGATTTGTATGGATGTATAAACAGTATATTAATACCATATCAGCAAATATGCTATATTTGTAGTGTACATTTTGACTTTGGGATTTTCTTTGTATACATATAATTGTATTTTGAATATTAATATGTACAATGTAGTACTGATTAGTATTTCATAATTGGTGTTGGAAAATTGAAAGGCATTTTTACCATGTGTTATTTTAAATTTGCTCTCAGGGATCAGACTGCTTCAAGGATCTGGAGTTGTAAAAAACAAATAAGTACAGCAAGACATTCATTGTATGTATCCCATATAATTCTGGGTACACCAATGCAGATCTAGTAGTACAAGACTCTCAAAGAGACATTGAGGGTTGAGCATGGCATATATCACAATATGTGCATGTGCATTATTCTCTATGTATTTGCTGCTGTGATGACCTCCTGTATGCAAAAGAACATTCACAATCTAACTATCAAAGGACACCCACACACTGGATTCCTTCATTTGTCTGAACCATTAGCAAAACTAATGCCCCTACTATGCACCAACAGCCTTATGGAGGAAAAGACACCAATAAGAGGAAGTAAAATTTTCAGTGATGGCTTTGAAATGGGATACCATTCAGTGGTCCTCTTTCCTCTCATTGTACATGTGAGGTCTGAAGCCATGGAACAGCTGACACTAGAAAGTTTACCTGCCCTTTACAGGGAATTCTGCAGATCACCTAGATGATGATTATAAACTGGTTATATTTGTTTGCTTTGCTGTGTGAGCCACTCAGTTTGTACAAGGGATGGCTCTTAAATGACTCTGCTGAATAAAAGCATGAGCTTCCTGATGCCGAGCAACAATAAGCCATCACTTGAGCATGTTCCCAGACTGACTCCTGCATTATCTGAGGCTTTGTAAGTTTCTTTTCTATCCTTTCTGATTTTTCAGTCATCTTTTCTGAATGGCTGCCAGCTATTATAGGAAATGCTACAATGTCAACAGAACTTGTTCAGTATTGCTTTATGCCAGTTTATGACACCCGGTTCACCCAGCTGTCTTGCTCTATGAACTGTGGCGGCTTCCTACGTTCAAGATCATGTGCTGTGGCATTAGAGGTGAGCAGCAATGGGCAGAGGCATAAAAGGCCAAGCTAAGATCTGCATACTCATAGGCAAGGGCAAAGGAAAGAGCTGTCAGCCTACTGCAGAACCATAAACAATCTCCAGTGACACCTGCTCATTAGCAGAGGAGACAGCAAGGAACCTGGCAGCCAGAGCAAGGCTGCTCCCACTCAACTGAATGAGCAACTTAGTTGAGTAACAACATCTGAAAGGAAACTCACTGCAGCAGGCATGATCCAAACCCCACGAGTCTGTGAGATTTCTCTGTCATATTCTTTCTCAAAAGCACCCCTGTAGAGCAAGCCCTAAAGAGTAACCAAGAGGGCAGTGGGGAAGTGGGCAACTGCACAGCAAACATTAAATCAGATGAGGGAATGTCAGAACACTGAATCATGAATACCATCCAACCAGACTAGTACATTACTGTTGTTTTAAGGGGGTATACAATAGTGAATGAAAGCTCTCCGAAAATGAAAATGTCACTTAGCAAGCATTCTTTCCATATCAGTTTAATCACTTCATAAAACAGGCCAGTCTTCTAAAATGTGGTTCTTCTAAACTGGCAACTCAAACATTAACCCAAACCCACCTAACACTAGATGTCCACTTTCACTGTCTGAAAAGGAAATTCTGTTTCTTCTTCCAACAAACCTTTTCCCTGTTTGTAAATCTTCCCTGAGGAAGAAAGGAGATGTTACACAGTTGAATCACAGGCAGAATGTCAATCAGTTCAGCTCTCCCAATCACTGCATCTCCACATGAAAAGACAATTTCTACTTTCAGGCCTTAGCTATAAGCAAAACTGGGAACCTCAGGTAATTTAATATGGATTACATAATCTCCATGGGGCCTGTCCACCACATATATGCATTTACATAGTTTTCCCCAGATGTTTACGAAGTATTGGAGATAAACAAGTTTAGTTCCCATAAAGAGAAAACCTAAATGACTTTCAATACAAGATTACTTGGCTTAGGTAGATGCAACTACACTAGACAAGAGAGACCAGCCCCACACTCCATTTTGCTGGGTTTCTATTGGCATAGGATGTCACATCTCCTTTGGACAGGAGGAGGAGCTGTATCTGATCCCTCCCATTTGATTTCCCAATTTACCCATGAATCCCTAGTGGCAATTACTGGCAGTGGTAAGTAATGCTGTCATATAGGTTTGTTATTTATTAGTTATACTCTACTCTCTTCAAATACTATCAAGCTTCAGTCTTTTAGAGCTGTTCATTCAACTTGGAAAAAACAAGTGGGAAGGGGAAAGGTTCACTTACAAATGGCTATAATTTTGATTCCAGTCTTTGGATTAATCTAAATGGGGCTTTCTTTAGCTGAACACAGAGGCTAATTCAGTGATACATGTACCCATCAGTGATTTTGCAGTCTGCACTGGTCCCAGCAGTGGGATCAGCACAGGTTATTCTGCTTGCGCAAACTAAAATATGATTAAAGGGCAAGATTATCCCATATGAAGTCTTACATTATTCTTCCCGAGTCTCCATTTGATGTAAATAATGTACGTGCACTCCCTTTATAGGATTATAAGCATGCCAGGAAAAGCTCCATGTGCTCAAATTCAGTTTGTAGCACAGCAGTAAAAGGCATGTAAGTGTGTTTGATGATATTCAGCAAAAAAGCTAAAAAAAATCCAAGAGATGTCTGATCAAATTCCAACTTAATCCTCAAACCACTGAAAGAGAGACATTAGAAGCCCAGATCTGATCTATTAGCAGACCTATTTGAGTTGATTTTTTAAAAAATCAGTGGCCCCCCACACATGTTGCTGTGGCATTAGAACAAACTGGTTTGTGTTCCACATGTAAATTAACAAGCACAGAACTGCCCTAATCAGCTTCAGCAACACACAGTCGCAAACTGCACTCTACTCTTCTCAGCCCAAGTACAGAGATGGGCCTACTTGGATCAATCCAGAGTTCCAAAAGAACTGGAATACTGGAAAGGAGCCTCACTTTCAGCCAGCATGAGACAATTCCAGGTAAAATGACCAAAGTCGGAAGAGTCATTGCCAGTTCATCAAGGAACATATGTGCTTGTGTGTAATCTTCACAAAACCTTATAAAGTTGATTAGATTCAAACAGAATAATCTGCCCAGCAAACTCTGTAGTTTAGCCAGGATTTTAATCTAGGTTCCTCCTAATCTAGATCAAAGCTCTAGCCTGCACTACATTAGGTATGTGGGAATTAACCCTCCTGCTCTTGGAGATTGAAAATACCTCCCCCTAGAGCAGGGGTAGGGAACCTTTAACACTCAAAGAGCCATTTGGACCCGTTTTCCACGGGAAAAGAACACACTTGGAGCAGCAAATAATTTTTGACATTTAAAATAAAGATAACACTATAGATATTGGGGTTTTTTCTACCTTTTACTCCGCTCATTCTGAGAAGCGCATGGATCCGTTCGGCCGGCTGCCTGCAGGGCGGTGCAAGGATGGGGACCCAGCGGCTCGGCCTTGCCGGGCCACTCACGGGGAAAAGCACCCCACCCAGCCTCCAACGGGGCGTGGTGAGAGTGAAGCCAGCGTACACAGACCAGCACAAACCGCGGGCAGTTGGTGCACCCACCCTGCTGCCTGCAGGGCGGGCAAGGATGGGGCCGGCGGCTCAGCTCGTGGAGCCGCAGTGCAAGGGCAGAAGAGCCGCATGCGGCTCTCGAGCCGCAGGTTCCCTACCCCTGCCCTAGAGATAAAATTTCCCCAATGTGATCTAATTATATCCATGCTCAGAATGTTTTCATACATCTTGGTTCCTCTTATTCTCTGGTCCCTGTGCCTGAAGAAGCTCAGCCCCTGGCCTATTGTGACATTTGAGGAGATATTAGGTTTGCCTTTTAATACATGTGTCAGTGTGCACACATGGGCACTACAGTTTGTCAGATTTCTACCTTCTCCTCTGTGCCTCTGAGTGGGACTATTCATCTTAACTCCAGCACTTATGCAAAACACCAGTGCCTTGCTTCCCTTCCACCCCACAAATTATGCTGAATGAGTTGCAGCTACACTATCACAACAACAATTAGATCCACTACAAGATTAATAGAGCAAGCCTAAACGGGTCTACTCAGAGGTAAATCCTTATTTATTCAGTAGTGCTTACTCCCAAGAAAATGTCCTCAGGAGTGCAACCTAAATATTCTGCCTCACTGCCTGCCTTTACAACGCTGTTGGTATGAAGCCTCTGATCATCTTAGTGAGAACAGCTACAAAATATCATGTTAAATTACTTGTCTAGAAGAGTTCTGATCTGATACCTCTAAAATCAATTGATGAACATAGAAAGGTATTTCAAGCACAAAATGAGAGCCACAAGAGTACCTCAGGCAACATGCTTTTTGGTCTTCCTGTTTTTTAGTTCTGGGTCCTTCACATACTTCCATATGATGGCATCAGCTTCAGCCTCCAGCAACCAAACTGAGATTTGGATGCTGCTAATTGAACTCAGACCAGAAGTATTTTGCCTGTCTATCAAACTACTAGATCCATTTTTATTGCTGACTAGGATATTTAGGACTTTGTGTGAGCATCAGTTTCCATATTGTAATTCCTTTGGGGCATTTTACTACCATGTCATGTGTGCCAACTTGTAAGCCTAGAACCATGGTGGCGAACCTTTGGCACTCCAGATGTTATGGACTACAATTCCCATCAGCCCCTTCTAGCATGGCCAATTGGCCATGCTGGAAGGGGCTGATGGGAATTGTAGTCCATAACATCTGGAGTGCCAAAGGTTCGCCATCACTGGCCTAGAAGGATGTGAAGGTTCCTGGACCAAACCCTTTGTTTTTAGTTTTGACTCTTCCTTCCCATGAATGCCCAATCTGATCTTGGGGAGCCCATTTGCACCACAAGCATAATTCCATATCATTGCTCACTGTCCCCAAAGCATCTTTGTTTTCTTCTTTCCTGCAATGTTGTCTGGTTCATAGTGAGACTCCAGTGCCCTTAGTGAATGGATCCTAAATTATAGGGATGACATGTAACATGCCAACTGGTGAAAGTCTGGCAGCACCTTCTCCAAGCTGGCCCTTTCCTAGTTACTTTCCAGTGTATACATGTCTGCTGTGACTGCAAGTTCTCTAGAAATTCAAGAACAGAGAGAGACCTAGTCAACAAAAGGTTGTCAGGTTATGTGATGACTCAGAGCTAAAGGAACAGGTCTTGGGCTGGTACTGCTCACTTGCTCATGTATGTGAGGGAGAACTATGTGGCCCCAATACATACCTATCCCAAGACTAAGCTATCATTCACTTGCTCTTTTTCTTCCTTCCTTGGCTGAAACCCAGCTCTTATTCTTGGTCTGAAATGTAGCACTGGGCAACCTGAACCAACCATCAGCTAAAGATAATTTGTAGACTCAGGAAAAAGGCCAGATCCATGACTTGTTGGATCAAGGCTTTCAAGTTAATGAAGAAAATTTATAGAGCTTTTCCATTTATTTATTTTAGCGTGTTTTTGTGCCACTTTTCTTTATTGTTTAAGTCAGTTTATAGTAGATCAGAGACAGCCAACCTCTGTAGTTTTGGAAGCTACTATATGTTTGTACCTCACAGGCAGTCAAAATTTTGTGACAGATCAGCTACAGCTTCTTTAAGGCTAGAACTAAAGAGAATAAAAATGAGAAATAATAAAAGAGAACAAATGATCATGGTGGGGAGGGCGGGCGCACATATGGGGGAGGGGGGACGCAAAATTCAGATTTTTTCCCCCTGGACTCCATTTTTCCTAGAGATGCCTCTGATTTCTCCTGTTCTCCAGGAGTTCTCAAAGATTATAGCAAGTGGTTCTGAGATTCCTTCTACCAGTTCTTTTAATACCCTGGGATGAGGCTCATCAGGGCCTGGAGATTTGAATTCATTTAAAGTAGCCATGTGTTCCTGCACTAACTCTTTATTTATTATGTGCTGCATTTCTCCTATTGTTTATTCTGTTTCATTTTCCCCTGAGAACGGTTTCCTTTTTGGGAAAAGACTGAGGCAAAGAAGGTGTTGCGTCGTTCTGCCTTTTCTACGTCTCCTGTTAGCATTTTGCCATCTTCTCCATGCAGTGACTCTATCCCAGTGGTGGTGAATGCTGGAAGGGGCTGATGGGAATTGTAGTCCATAACATCTGGAGTGCTAAAGGTTCGCCACCACGGCTCTATCCTATATTTTTTTCTTCCTTTTGCTATTAACATAACCAAAAAAGCCTCTCTTTTTTGTTTTTAACCTCTCTGGCAAGCCTCAGTTCATTATGAGCGTTAGCTTTTCTGACTTCCTACACATTCTGATTGTTTTGTTTGAATTCCTCTTTGGTGATTTCCCCCCTTTCCATTTCTTGTACATGTCCTTTTTAAATCTCAACTCAGTTGAAAGTTCTTTAGACAGCCATCCTGGTTTCCTTAAACACCTCCCATTTTTCCTCCTCATTGGAACTGTTTGAAATTGTGCCCTCAAGATCTCACTTTTAAGAAACTCTCATCCATCATGCACTCCCTTCTCTTTTAGTATTTTTGACCATGGGATCGCACCCAGTAGATTCTTAAGCCTACTGAAATCTGCTTTCTTAAAATCTAGAATGTGTGTATGGCAACACTTAGCATCCCCTTTCCACTGTATATCAAACTCTTGGAGAACATGATCAATCCCACCTAAGGATCCTGTCACTTCCACTAATATTGCCTGCTCAAGTAGGGTTTTGAGCACAGGGGATTTCCCTTTTGTGTGGATAGTTCTCAATGGTAAAAATGGAGGCTGAGACATTTTTTGAATTGCTGTTTCAATGTAACTGTGCAGTAATGCTGTGCAAATGAAAACAGGCTGTTCTTCTGCATCATGGATGACATCCCACCACCATTAGGAACAATACTTTTTCAGCAGTAATATGTCGAAGAAATGAAGCTGAAGAGACAAGAAGAAAAATGATAGGGGGAACGGAGGTGTGTGGAATAATTTCACAGGAACATTTCCAAGACACAAGGCTTGACTACTGGGAAAATCTGTAGTAATCCATGCCTGTGGAACAGGCCCAGCTCATATTTAAAGATAGGTATTTTCCATTCAGAAAGCAAGAGCTAGAGATTAATTTAAGGATATAACTCAGGTTCTTGCTACAAAACATAATCTAGAGACAAACAGCAAGTAGGAACATGAAATATTGCCTGGTTTTAGACTACTGTATATATAAAATGTTGGCTACAAACTTTTAATTTTCTAAACAGAATACCCTCTAAAGTTGTTTGTATCAAATATTAATGCATTCCCAAGCCAGTGATAACAGTTAGGACTGCCTTGCTATTGGAGAACGGAGGGTAGAGGGAATTGAGTATGGTGTTTCGGGTTAATCTATCTCAGTTATCTTTTCTTGGCCCATCTTTGCACTCTGTGACCTTTGTAGTACTTTCCATTTCTGAACTCTCTATCATGGTTGTTTTCATCAGTGCTTGTGCTATAGCCAGAATTGTCTTCTCAAGTTATTGTGAGGCTTTTGGGTTTGGGCTGCATGCTCAAGCACAAGCAGAAAATGTGTGAGTCATGGGCATGTGAGAACCACACCCTCTTGCTTTCACTGCTGAGAAGCAATTGCTAGCAATTGTTTCTCTACCAACGTTTCTTACAACATTATTTATTTTATTTTTTAAAAATGTTCTACCCCGCCTTTCCCCCGAAGGGGCTCAAGGCGGCTACAACATTTAAAACCAACAATAAATCATCATAGAATTAAAACAGATACATAATTTATAAAATACTTAGTTCTGATGGCGACTTATTAAAACCCTCATATCCCCCACGCCCAGGAGGCTGCCAGGGAAAGCCCAGCAGAATAGCTCCATTTTGCAGGCCCTGCAGAAACTACTTAGATCCTGCAGGACCCTAATGTCAGATGGGAGCATATTCCACCAGGTGGGGGCCAGGACTAAAAAGGCCCTGACCCTCATCGAGGCCAGCTGGATGGTTTTCAAGCTAGGGATCTCCAGGAGCATCCCCTCCGAAGAATGGTCTACCAGGGCAATATGGAGAGAGGCGGTCCCTAAGATATGTAGGTCCAAGACCACTCACAGCCTTAAAGGTAAAAACCAGTACCTTGAAGATAACTCAGTACTCGGCAGGCAGCCAATGAAGATGGAACAGGACAGGTGTTATATGGTCCCTACTCGAGGCACTGGCCAGGAGTCTCACGGCCGCATGCTGTGCGAGCTTCAATTTCCAGATTAGGTTCAAGGGCAGGCCAGTGTAGAGCAAGTTACAATAATCTAATCTGGAGATGACCGTTGCATGGATCACTGTGGCCAAATCAGAATGGGAGAGATAAGGAGCCAACTGTCATGCCTGGCCGAGATGATAAAATGCAGTCTGGGCCATTCTGGCGACCTGGGCCTCCAGGGAAACCCTGGAGTCCAAGATCACCCCAGACTGGTCACTGTCGAGGCCAGGTATAAGGCCTCACTGTCCAGCACAGGCAGACCAAAGTCGGCTGGCATCTCCCCGCGACCTACCCACAGGACCTCCATCTTTGCTGGATTCAGTTTCAACCTGCCAGTTCTCAACCAACCAGCCACAGCCTCCAAACACTGCTGGATAGCCTCAGGGGTCAAGTCCAGCCAACCCGCCATTGTAAGGTGCTTATAGTTCTCCGTTCATTCTTGTTCCCAATTTTGGGGTTTTTTTGTCATCTCTTGGTGTCATCACACAGCTGTTATTTTTAAGATAAGTCTATTCCAAGTTCAGGCATTATGCACAAAACACAGTGGCAATCTACTGCCCTCTGTATATCAGTCTTGTAAGGTGCCTTTTGCCCGGCATCCGTCTTCCATTTTCAAACAAATTTTAGCAGTTCTCATTCCCTTCCATTGCCCAGGTCAAGGGCAAAATAAATATCACCTATTCAAGGGAAGATTGAAGTCTTCATGCAGTCCTAAATTATCGTTACGTTAATTTTTCCAGATTTGTTGTTGGCTGGTTCACACAGGGTTCTACTTCCAGGGCCTCCTGTCCCAAAGATTTACAATTCAGCCAAAGTCAAATGCATATAAGGTCATTGTCCTCAATTAGAGTGTTAAGTCTGTGCTTAATCTAGCCTCAATCCAGCCCAATCCAGAGCAGGCAGCAGCAGGACATTGTGCCACTGGGGTGCCACCCCATCGCCTCCAGGAGGGCTTCTCGGCAGCACGGGAAGGCAAAAAACCAAAAAAGGCCTCCGTGACATTGAAATACTCTCCACTGGACTCTATGTTGTAAGCCCAAGCCCCTGGCGCCATCATTCCAGCAGGCAAATGCTGGGTTAAAGCCAGGTTCCATCTCTGGAATGCCCCAGCTATGCCGGTTGAGGTGGAGGGGGCATAGGAGTGCCAGCGCAATGCTCTGTGCCATGTCGGCCTGCTGTGGAGGGCCTGGGTAAATGCTGTGGGGAGGGTAAATCCACCAGCACAGTTCCACGTCGCCGCCTCCATAGGTGGATTCTGGGGGGCCCTCTGGATTTGTCTGTAAATCTCTTCCATTGGGATAAATGGGACTTCTGTCCTGTCAGTATACAATATATGGAGGAATTGTCTTCCTGTGGAAAACAGGAGGGACAGGACTGTACACGTTTCATAATTGTTTAAAAAAATTAGGGAAGATATATTCTTTATAAATGGAGAAGATTA
This sequence comes from Sphaerodactylus townsendi, assembly GCF_021028975.2. NCBI lineage: Eukaryota > Metazoa > Chordata > Lepidosauria > Squamata > Sphaerodactylidae > Sphaerodactylus > Sphaerodactylus townsendi. The sequence goes on along the minus strand of NC_059429.1, from coordinate 74,864,482 downwards.
CACAGTTTCCCAAAAACTAAAATAATTTTTTTAAAAAAACAGAAGAAACAAACATTTTCCCCAAATTATGGGGCATTTACTCTAGAGAGAAGGGGATATCTTTCTTTCTTTCTTTCTTTCTTTCTTTCTTTCTTTCTTTCTTTCTTTCTTTCTTTCTTTCTTTCTTTCTTTCTTTCTTTCTTTCTTTCTTTCTTTCTTTCTTTCTTTCTTTCTCTGTTTCTTGGTCACCAGTGTGTGAATGGTATAACAAAGGAATGCTCAGTCTCTAAATAATTCCACTATTTAATAAGTTGTAAAATTGCATGAGCATGAGGAAAGGATCAGGTTTGCTTAAACAGTACAAATGTTATAGGCAGACACTATTCAGTAAATGGTTATGGTCTCAATAACTGGTGATGAAAAAAATATATACAGTTTTTCCTGAGTTAGGTATTACAATTTGTGTTTTGGAACACCTTTGCAGCATAAACATAACTTTGAAAAATATTACACATAGCCACTGAGATTGTTATTTTATTTTATTATATTTATACCCTGCCCTATCCCAGCCATGCCTAGGCTCAGGGAGGCTTACACACATTGTGTGATTATTGTGTTTATTTTTTAAAAGACAGGAAAACCTTCCCCCTATTTATTTTTAGTTAAAATGTGAAGCATTCACACAGTCCTCTGGTTAAAACTTTTATGCATAAAACTGTGAGATTAGAGATGCAATAATTTGTATGGGATATCAAATGAGATTGTACCACCCAAACACCTGTTCTAAAAGAGCTCATATAATTGAACTGACAACTGTAAATCCATTGACCAAGACTCAGTTGAACTTAGAAGTAGATCAAATGCAGTTTTATTAAGAGCCCCATATCACACTTTTCAGAATAAACAAGAATATTTCCTCATGAATAGCCAAAATAAAACACAGTGAATGAAATCTAATGTATCCACGCAAATGATAGCAAAGTATGGTTAAAATTCAATAATAAATTATATATCACATATCATATGAGACATTGTCTGCTAATCATAAAATGTAGTAGTAGAAAGTCTCTTTAATGGTGGGTTTATTTTGGAGGGGTGGCTACGTCAGACTGTTGCAACAAAATTATAAAGAATGTTTTGCCTTGTAAAGGGCTAACAGCAATGTAACTGTTTAGGATTGGACAATGTAACTGCTTAGGATTGCACTGTTATTGTATTATAGACTTTCATAGAGTAGAGCCCCACATCATCAGATGCATATTTATTAGCTGGTTATATCTTTATTGCACTGGGGTCCTTACAAGATAAAAACCCTCTGTATGCACCACCGCACAACTATCATCATGGCAGGTGTTTTGCTTCCATAGATTTTCCATCGCTGGCAAGTAGATCCTTCTTACTAAACCTGTCAGCAAGAGTGTACCATGTTATCTCTCCCTCCTCTGAAGTCTCAACTGATGCCTTTGTTTGGGGCATTCTTCCCTTCCAAATAATTGCCTCATCCCTACTTTGGAGCAGCCAAACCAGTTTGCTACTGATTTAAATAGATAATCCAATTCCCTCTTATCAGGCATCCATGGCTTCATTGTCTTTGGCACAGTGGCACAATCTCTTCCTGCTCAGGAGTCTTTACATGCTCAGTCTTAGGCGTTCCCACACGAATTGCTTACAATTTATCTTGTTACCAAATGCTACATTTTTACTTGAATTCCACAAGTTCTTGCCTCTGTTTTGTTTTAGAACTGTTTTTCATTCATTTTCCCTCCATTGCTTTTAAAAAATTAGGAGGGTTGTTCTTCTGCATCATGGATGACATCCTAACACCACCAGGAGCAACGTTTTCAGCAGTAGCGTGTGGAATAAATGCAACTGAAGAAATCCCAAAAATTGAGGTGGGTGGGATATGTGGAATGATTTCACAGAAAACATTTCCAAGACACAAGATTTGACTACTGGGGAAAGCTGTGCATGCAGAAAAAGTCTTAGTCAGAAAGTCCTCTAGATTCTTGGAGAGGATCTGAAATATAGCTCAGTCTCAGCTCTGAAATATTCAGTCTCCTCCTTGCCCATTTCTCTTAAGACAATATACACATTTAGGTTTACACACTTTTTAAAACTCCTGGTTCTACACTGAAGGCAATGAATGTTGTAATTACGTATGTAGAACATCTAAGTGAAATCTTTTTGCAATTCAACAATTCCTGCTTGATTCTAATGCACTAGGTATGTCAGGACTAGACATTCTAATGTTTTCCGGAATATGCTAATATCTCTTCAATCACTCACATGTGCGATTCAGTCTAATTTTCATTGTAGATCAATTTCTATTTATATATTTACAAAATTTCTGACCCCTCTCCAGAGAACCTGCTCAAGGTGACAAAGTAAAATATGATAAAAATATGCAGCAGCATATAAATTGCTAAAAAACTCAGGAAGAGCCTAAAGCAGCATGACTTTATGTCCCCATTAACATTAGAAGAGCAAGTGATGCAAGGGCTGCCAAAATATAAGGGAAGGTGAAAGATGCCTATGGGCTCTGTAGGAAGGACGCTGAGTTCATAATGGCTCAATTTCAAGAATCATGTGAGACCATACTTTAATTAAGTTAGTGTGATTATTTGAATGTGGGCCATCCCACCAGCTATGCTTAGTTACCGTAGGTTCCGTCAGACCAGAAGCTGAAACTAACTGTGATTTCTCATGATTCATGAATGTAGATGTCCTGGTTTTATTTTGACACAATCTTGGTTTTGTTCTCTGGCACCATCTCTCCAGGTTACAGAGCAAAATCAGTATTCGTCGAGGCATCTGTAGACTGAATTCACAAATGAATAATGAACAAAATAAACCATTATTATGTGTTACGAATCAATCAAGCTGTACTTTGAGGACACATTTCTTTATTGAGATCAGAAGCTAGCAGTCAAGTAGACAGCAAAATATCGCAGCACTTTGTTGTAAGCCAGCATGTAAGGCATTTCTGCATAACCAACTTATTATTGCCCAAAATATTCGCAATAGTCTTCATCATTTTTAGTTCACAAATGTTTTACCTAGAGATGCCAACTCGGGATAGGGAAATTCCTGGAGATTTGGGGACAGCGGAAGGTGGAATTTGGAGAGGGAGGGTACTCAGCATGAAGGTGATGCCACAGAATCCATTCTCCAACACTACCATTTTTTTGCTTTGTGACATGGAAGATGGCAACCCTACTGGAGAAGGCCCTTGGTGATCCAAAGAACCATTTCCAGAGGTTGGGGTACACACAGATTATTCTCTTTTAAAAAACTATTTGATTGATCAACCAGCACATGGTTTCTATATCATCACAATGTTCTTGTACAAAAACCAATGGTTTTCTAAAGCCACATCAATATCTCATTGTTTCTAGGCTATTCACTGCTTGCATATTGTTTTATATATATGTTGACCAATTTGCTAAATAAAAGTTTCCAATTGAACAAGTATCTACAGAGAAAGTAGAAGAGAGATTGGATGGCATCCACAGTTGATCTATTCTAGATCAAGGGCAAATTGCTTTTGTGGGCAAACAGTTATAAAAGCACTTTATACTAGGATGTGTTTTGTAGCAACATAAAAAAGGCCCAGTTTGTCAACGCCTTTGCTGTTCAGCTACATTATTTCCTGTAGTTGGAGTTGAAGGCACTATACATGCCTGCAAACATGTTGGGTTTCCTTTCAGCAGCCTGTTCTCTCAGCTGCTGCACAATTCATATAAATAGTTAAGGTTCTGACTGCCACCTAATCTTCTGCTGGACTAGTGCCAAGTTTGAAGAAATTATCAATGGAGAGAGATATGGCCTGTGTGCATCATAAGTTGTGGAAATAAATATCATGTTTGCTCTACCATCGTGCAGAAACCAATAACCTCTGTCACAGTCCCCTTGGTCCAGCCATACACCCGGCACTCCTAACCACACCCTTCTCAGGTCGACCACTACTGCCACTGAGTCAGCATGGATATAAGAAAGGCTGATAACACACCCACAGTTTCTTTTGTACTGTTTGGTTTCCATAGATACCTAGCTCAAAAAGCAGACCTTTAAAGATTTGCTTTTAAGATTCATTGGTCTAAATCAAGAAGAAAAACTCCACCACATTTTGTTACCTGATGCCCTCCTCATTTCTTATCAGAATATTTGGTTCACTGATGAAATAGAAACTATGTCAGTAGGGTTACCAGCTATGGATTTCAAAAATTCTGTCTGAAGAGAGAATTGGGCAGCTAAGAGCTAAGTCTGAATTTTTGGGTCATGAGCAGAGCCTGATAGCTTTGTAGATGAAATCACTAGCAAAAAAAAAAAGTTTCAAGTTGGCTCTGACGTAAATATTTTTTTTCAGGCAAATGACATTTCTTACCTGCTGTATAACATGGTTTTAGAATATAGACCAATAAAATGTGGAGAGTCGGTAATTCCATATGTAGGTATCAGTAACCAAGTACATATAAAACCTTAAAAATATGAGGAAGCTGAATATCTAAGATAGAGATTAAATACACAAATGTGTGCCAAATGTAAACTTTCTAAAAGTTGGATTCTCTAGTATGTTTACAGTTTTTCCAGCTTGCTGGAAACATTTTATAAAACCTCTGTTTCTTTCAGTACCTCCTATTATTCAATATTCTCAGGTTTTATTCCATAGTCACCAATACTTGACTAAAACAAATACATCCAAAATGTTCTCTTTCCTCTTAGGAGAAAATAAGTCATCTTTGATGGCTCAGGAGTGATGGAAAAGTATGCAATCTTTTGTCTTTATTATTGTGTTCATATGTTTTTCAGAGATGGGCCCTAGAAAACAATTTCAGGGGTTTAACATAGGTTTAAATTAAGCTTTACCTATCTAATACTAGAAAAAGTAACTTTCTCAAATAGTATTCCTATTTTCACTAGAGGATGCAGCACCTACCAGACTCCCCACAGTTCCCAGGATGCATATGTTGCTTCTACAGTTCCTTAAACTCCTACTATAACATTCCACAAATTGTAAGAAGGCGTTGGGAGCTATGAACCTGTTCTCTTTGCTTAGAACTCTCCTGCCTACACCACTAATGAGCACCCTTGAGTATCCAATCACCCTGCAATCTTCCTTTGTTCTTACATGGTCTTGTTCCTACCTAGCAGGCTTGTTTGCATGAGGAGTAAGTGCCCCAATTGCTGTGGCATGCTCTGTCCTGTCTGGGCCTCACGTGGCAGAATTAGCCTCACTGCATTTTCCACATTCCTGCTGAGCATGACATAAGTACTTGTTTACTGGGATCACCTGTTCTAGAAGGGTTTGTGTGTGTGTGTGTGTTTCTCACTCGGGCAAGTTTTATTCTACTAACTTCCTCCACCAATCCCCCCTGCCCTTTTTGGGATATTGGCATACCACTATACAGTATACCTAATGGCAAGGAGACATACAAGTTCAAATATTGGGGGGGGGGGGGGAATATTGCTTCCTGAAGGAACCTCACATTGTACCTTCTGTCTGTTTGTTTGGCCTAGTTCTCATAAACAGAAGATGAGGTGGCAAACCTGTATCTCAGCCTTACTGGGCTGGAAACTTTCTCCCTTATATTCAGTTTGTGTGTGGAGAGGGTTTTATGTATGTAGAAGGATATTCATTTATAGCAATTGTCATATGCAGTCTGAAGTCAATAGTCACAGATTTACCACCTTATCTAGACTTGTCAGGTCCACCCACCCCCCGACCACCAGCAGGGGTTGGTGGGCAGGATTGTAAGATCCAGACTGGAGATGTGAGGGTGAAGCCTGGGGAGAACAGGGACCTCAGCGGAGTACAAAGCTATACAGTCTATCCCCATAAAGCATCCATTTCCCCCCCAAGGGAATTGGTCTCTGTAGTCTGGGGATGAGCTGTAATTCCAAGGCATCTGGAGGCTGTAATCCCTAATCTTACCTATTATATGCATTTATTTATTTGTTTGTTTGATTAAATCTAACCCACCCTTTCCCACCAGGCCAGGGGTCCATTCCATCAGCACAAATAAGGTGTATGGGGGACATCTTAAAAAGAGGCGACTTCTTATATTCATTCCACACACCCAAAACAAGATCTCCTGGGGACATCTTTTAAAAAAGCCATCTCTCATTTGTTTTTCAGACAGCACAAGCAGGAGAGGAGGGAAGAGGCTTTTTCCTGCTTGACCGGTATGTTCTATGGTCAGTTTTATCCTCTGCTTGAGCCTGACATTTTGTGTGCTGCTAAAGGAATTCTCCCTTCCTCCATTTGCTGAAGGTTGCCCCAGGATGTTTGCTCTGCAGGCTCTGATCCAGGGTGCCTTTTCAGCCCCAAAAGTACATGGTTGTACTCAGCTCTTCCTGCTGATTCTGGCAATATATAGCTTTCCTACAGCACCTGGTATTCCCAGGTGGTATCCCATCCAAGTACTAACCAGGCCCAACCCCGTTTAGCTTCCATATCAAATGAGATTGGGTGTGTTCAGTGTGGGATACTTCTCAATAGGTGGTAGACTTGCCCTTAACAGTCCCAATGCTCTGGTGCTGGTTGAAAACAGCTGGATAGATTTCAGACCAGGGACCACCAGTAAGCTGTTCTCAGCTGAACATGGTACTCTCTGGAGGAAGGTCTATCAGAGAGGTGGTCCTGCAGACACAAGGGTCCCAGACTATCATGGACTTTAAATGTTAGTCCCAAAACTTTGAACTTGATTTGGGACTCTACCTGGAGCTAGTGTAGCTGGCAAAGCACTCAACAGCTCCCTCTATCTCGCAGATATCTTCCTTTATTCCAAATGGTCATTCTAGCTCTTCCTCAGCAACATATACCACATAGCCTTGCATAAATCCCTGTTTTCATTCTGTTTTCCCCTCAAGTCTTTCTCATCTTTCTGCATTGGCTTCCACTGAGCTTATCAAATTCAGTAGACGGACCCAGGTCAAACCTACACAGAGTTAGCCCAGGTGCTCCCTCTTGAAAATACCTCCTGCTACTTTAGCTGCTTCACCACCACCTACCTTGCTGATCCAACAGGTCTTTGACGCACCTTCCTTCTCCTACAGCAGTGAGAGTTGTGTACTTTCTTGCTGTTTCTGAGCTCTTAAAGACATAGGCAATGTCTCTGAATGTGTGACAAATTTGGTTGAACACCATTCCTTTTGGTGTTTTAGCCATGGGAAAGTCCTCTTGAGGGTGAAATATAGTGTGGCTAAACCTTTTAAGTGCGTGAAATCTATATTCTGGAATTTCTGATCTATGCCAAATTTCTTGATGTGGATAGGCTTAAATCTTTAAGAAATGTAAAATTTATTTATGTTATCGAGTTTCTTCACTTTAAGCTATACAAAAAGAAAGGTTAGTGGGATGTTTCAAAAGACATCCCAAGAGAGGCAAGGATCATCTTGAAATGTATACAGCCCAGATGACTAAACTATACAAAAAAGAATCCTATGGTGTTGGCAGAATATTCTCTGGACTGATCACTGCTTTCTATTACATAAATCCCACTACACCAATAAATTTAGAATAAATATATTTAATGCAAAGTCTAAGGTCTCACAGCCCTCTACACACTTGGTCTGTCTGCTACACTGAAGGTTTTTCAAGTATGGGAGTTGATTTCAACTTCATCACTCTGAGAGATGAGGGAGAAAGAGATTCATCTTCTCATGAGATGGCATTCAAGAAGCCTCACCCTGGGCATGGTGCCAGAAACCAGGTACTGTGGAGAGAGTAAAGGAGAGAGTTTGATGGGGAAAATTTATACTGAAGCACCTATCCGTTACTCAGAACCATTGCTGGCTTTTCACCCATATTTTCCTCATCCCAGATTCCCTTCTGCTTCCAGAATTCCTTTCCCTGTCTTCTCATTTCTGTGAGTCAAGTGTTATTAATTTTCCAAAAGAGAGATGCTGAGGCTGAACTTTGTCTTGGACCCATCCACCTAAACAATCTAGTGCAACCTGTGGTTATTCAATTGAAAAAGGAAAACTCTCTGTTTATGCTTAAAAACGTCATCCTTTGTATCAGTGTTTCATTCAGATATTTCAAGGCTGAGCCCTGGATCTCTAAAAAAAGGTTTTGGGACAAAATCTGTAGACTTCATGTATGAGCACTGAATCAACATAAAGAGTAAGATCTAAGCCCACTGTACTAGTGGTTTCCTGAAGTATTTCCAAGTGGAAACTGAGCCACAATATTCCTGCCATGATTGGCAGGATCTTATTTGTTCTTGCATGCTGAATTCCTTGACAGGGCCAACATCCCTCTGGGCTGAGCAAAACCTGTCCAGGTTTGGTTTTGGCTGGGTGCCCAGTACTAAATCCAGATCTCAACACAACAGGTGAGTCACACCTGGGCCATGCATGTATGAACCAAATATATTTGTGTCAAATTAAGTTGCTTGTATATCTGCGACATGGGAGAGAGAGAGAGACTGTAAACCATCACTGGGTATGTGTGACTTAACAAAACAAACAAGCTAACTGACATGCCTCTTGTGGCTTCACCAAGGAAGCAACTAGTTCAATCTGTGCCCAGAGAAGCTGCAAGTAATAAGAGAACAGCAAGCAATTCTCTAAGAGGGCACCCTGGGGGCATGGCATATGATCTTCCCTTCCTATCCTCTGGAAGACTAGGCTGATTTACATATTACAGTTCAAAAATCACAAGGGGCTCTCCCAAAGGTACATAAAATGCTGATTGGGAAGGCTGATGCTTTGGAGGGACTGGATCCACTTTAGAGGAAGAAGGAGAGTTAGTATTTGCAGGGCAGGTTAAGAGATCTTGGGGAAGCTCATGGTCCCAGCCTGGCTGCTTGAAAAGCCAGTTAATATACTGGCCAAGTCCAAGAGTGCCTTTTGTTCATTTGGTTCACTAAAACTCTCCTTTCTGAGACCGGCTATGCTAATCCATGCTTTTTTAACTGCAGTTGAATTACTGTAATGTAGTTTATGCTGGGCAGTGTTGTAGCAGGGGTGCGGAGTGGCTGGAGCACTAGGCACCACTTTCTTGTAGATGCCTTGCAATACCATACCTCCCTCCAACTGCACCCCAGCCCTGAACTCCCTGTGGAGTTCAGGACAGGGGTGCAGTTCAATGCCGGCAAGCAGGATTCCCCTGCCCTGAACTCTACGTGGAGCTCAGGAGGAGCCATGTTCACGCTGACCCCTGATCTCCACATGGAGTTTGGGGGTGGGGCAGACTCATTTGATGCTGGCCACAGCTTGTCTTGACCAGAGGTGGAACTTGAGAGACAGAGCCAACAGTACAAAGCTAGAGCTGGTCAGCCCCCAGCGCTCAGTTTGATCCTGGCCGAAGAGAGTTTGAATCAAGCTTTTAACTGCAGACTGGAAGTCTTCAATTTAAAACTGGACCCACTCAAGCTGAGGCCAGCATCAAATGAACCCACCCTGCCCCCAATCACCACGTGGAGATGGGGGTAGGGTGATGCTGGCTGCCTGGCTCCTGAGCTTCATGTGGAATTGGGAGGCACAGCTTGGGGGGGGGGGCAGTGCCTAGGGTTACCATGGGCACCATTTTATAAAGCTATACCCATGATGTTGTGCTGTCCTTGAAGACAACGGAGAACCTGCAAGGGGTCCAGAATGAGGCAGGCCAGTTATTAAAGTGAAATTGTCATTCATTGTAACTGTGTGCATATATGTGAGTGTATATGTAAAGAGCTTCAGTCAAATTATGTTGACCCCATACAGTTCCCAAAAGTGATTCCTTCATAAACCTTGCTAAGTTTCTGAGACTGAACAAGGTTAGTTTATACCAGGGATGTCAAACAGGCTGCCCAGGGGCTTATCAGGGCCATGAGTCAGTTGAGGGGAAAAAACCTTGTTCCCGATGTGGCCTGGCAAGCCAGCTGTGGGTTTGCCATTCCAGGCACACATCCACTCCACTCTCAATGTGGCCCGGGAAGCCTGCTGCAGCTCCCCAGTACAGACAGCCACTCAGTTCACTGATCTGAGCTGGTGAGGCTGCTGCAAGCTTGTTAGTTGAAGCAGAACTCCCCCCAGGGGTGGAGTGAGGGGGAACTGCGCCCAGGGCACGCATATGCCCTGTGCCCCTGCTGTGGTGCCGCCCACCTCTGCCCTAGAATGCCCCCTCCACGCCCTGGCCACACCCCCACCATGGCGCACGCCTGGGACGTCGCACCCCCGCCCTATTGGCGCTATGCCACTGCCCCCCCAGTGCATACCACCTCCCTCAGTGTCATTCTGGGCTGGTGAGCCCACTGCAAGCTTGCCAGCCAAGATAGCTGACCCGCTAACTTCCTCGCCCAATGCTGATCTGGGCTTTTAAGGCTGCTGTGGACAGCCACCCCCTCCCAGTGCTAACCACCTCCCCCAGTGATGTTCTCATCTCACCAACCAAGGTAACCACACATACCCCCGCTAGTGCCAATCTAGGCTAGTGAGCCTGCGGCAGGCTCAACAATCAAAGCAGCCCCCTCCCCCCGCCAGTGCTGATCTGAGCTGGCGAGCCTGCTAGGGGCTTACCATTTTTACATGGTCAAAATAACCCAGGGTGAACAAGGAAAATATCCCTGTGCAGCTGGGAATTCCGCATGGCTCCCAAAGCTGCACAGGGTCTGCCCCGGTGTTCCCCTGTGATATTTACCGTAGTCCGGGATTTTCAAAAATCGCCAGTCTGGAGGTTGTTTTTTAAAATCCTGGTGTGATGCTGCTTGTGCCTGTGCCATGCAAAAACCAATCAGGAGCAGAACCGGTTTATTTTTCCTGCCCAGCCGGCTGATCTCCCCTCCTAACGTTCATTCAAGGTGCCACTCAAAAGCAACAGCCAATCAGGACAATCACTCTGTCTATTTTCCTCAGTACTAGCTTCATTTTAAATCAATTAGCAGACCTATTCACTAGTTTTCTCCCTCTGACAGCAAAATCTTATTTTAAACCAATATAAATACAGATCAATTTCTTCCATTCCCACAGCACATACACAGAAACACCAGTCAGAGGCAGACCAAGTGTATTGTTCCTACCCAGCCAGCTGATCTCCCTGCCTGATGTCCATTCAAACAGAGAACACAAATGGTGTAAGAGAACACAAATGGTGGCAAAAGAGAAGCAAGTTAGCTGTAAGGGAGGCAAAAAAGGATTATGAGGAACACATGGCTGTGAACATCAAAACCAGCAACAAACAGTTCTTCAAGTACATCAAAAGCAGGAAGCCAGCAAGGGAAGCGGTAGGGTCTGCTAGATGACAAAGGAACAAAGGGTGTGCTAAAAGATGACAGGGAGATTGCAGAAAAGCTGAATGAATCTCTTTGCATCTGTCTTCTTCACCCAAGAGGAGGTGAGGGGAAATTCCTGCACCTGAACCGTTTTTCTTAGGAGGCTTAACTGAGGAACTAACAAAGATCGTGGTAGACAAGGAAGAAGTTCTGCCAGCCATTGATAAACTAAATATTACCAAATCCCCTGGCCCAGATTGCATTCACCCAAGAGTTCTTAAAGAGCTCAAGCATGAAATTGCTGATCTTCTCACTTTAATATGCAACTTATCCTTGAAATCAGGCTCCATCCCTGAAGACTGGAAGATGGCTAATGTCACACCAATCTTTAAGAAAGGATCTAGGGGGGACCCGGGAAATTACAGGCCAGTCAGTTTGACATCTGTTCCTGGTAAATTAGTAGAATCTGTCATTAAAGATAAAATTATAAAACATGTAGAAAAGCAAGACCTGCTGAGAAAGAGTCAGCATGGCTTTTGCAGAGGCAAATCCTGTCTTACAAACTTACTAGAGTTCTTTTTTTGAGCATGTAAACAGGCAAGTGGATCAGGGGGAACCAGTGCACACTGTCTACTTCGATTTCCAAAAGGCATTTGAAAAAGTCCCTCACCAGAGACTATTGAGAAAACTCAGCAATGAAGGAATAAGAGGGGAAGTCCTCCTATGGATAAAAAAAACTGGTTGAGAAACAGGAAGCAAAGAGTGGGTGTAAATGGGAAATTCTCACAATGGAGAGATGTAGGGAGTGGTGTCCCCCAAGGATCCGTATTGGGACCAGTGCTCTTTAACCTATTCATAAATGACCTGGAAGTAGGGGTGGGTAGCGTGGTGGCCAAGTTTGCAGATGATACCAAATTATGTAGGGTGGTGAGAACCACAAAGGATTGCGAGGAGCTCCAAGCGGACCTTGATAAATTAGGTGAGTGGGCTAAGAAATGGCAAATGCAGTTCAATGTAGCAAAATGCAAAGTGATGCACATAGGGGCAAAAAATCCAAACTTCACATACATGCTACAGGGGTCAGTGCTATCAGTCACAGACCAGGAAAGGGATTTGGGCGTCTTAGTTGATAGTTCCATGGGAATGTCAACTCAATGTATGGCAGCTGTGAAAAAGGCAAACTCTATGCTGGGGATAATTAGGAAAGGAATTGAGAATAAAACTGCAAAGATTGTCATGCCCTTATATAAAGCTGTGGTGCGACCGCACTTGGAGTACTGTGTTCAGTTCTGGTCGCCACATCTCAAAAAGGATATTGAAGAGATAGAAAAAGTGCAGAGAAGGGCGACGAGGATGATTGAGGGACTGCAGCACCTTCCTTATGAGGAAAGGCTGCAGCGTTTGGGACTCTTTAGTTTGGAGAGGAGACGTCTGAGGGGGGATATGATTGAAGTCTATAAAATTATGCATGGGGTAGAAAATGTTGACAGAGAGAAATTTTTCTCTCTTTCTCACAATACTAGAACCAGGGGGCATTCATTGAAAATGCTGGGGGGAAGAATTAGAACTAATAAAAGGAAACACTTCTTCACGCAACGTGTGATTGGTGTTTGGAATATGCTGCCACAGGAGGTGGTGATGGCCACTAACCTGGATAGCTTTAAAAGGGGCTTGGACAGATTTATGGAGGAGAAGTCGATTTATGGCTACCAATCTTGATCCTCTTTGATCTGAGATTGCAAATGCCTTAACAGTCCAGGTGCTCGGGAGCAACAGCCACAGAAGGCCATTGCTTTCACATCCTACATGTGAACTCCCAAAGGCACCTGGTGGGCCACTGCGAGTAGCAGAGAGCTGGACTAGATGGACTCTGGTCTGATCCAGCTGGCTTGTTCTTATGTTCTTATGTAAGCTGCCACTTAAAAGCAACAGCCAATCAGATCATGGGACACTGGGCATATTCAGAAATGCTTCTGAAGTAAATACAGAAGTTTGGGTCATGTGGAGCAAATTAGAGCATTATTAAATCTGCTCCTGTGCAGAAGTAGGGAACTGTGCGTATGCAGAAACCTGGATAAAATAGCCCAAGTATATATGATCCCAGCTCAACCCTCGTGTAATCGTGTCATGCAAAACTGGCCCAAGTCACATTTATGTCATATCTGGCCCTTGTAATAGATGAGTGCAACACCTCTAATCTATACTATACCATTCCATATCTCCTCCCATTCATTATTGTCACAAAACAAAACAGAAGTCCAGTGGCAACTGAAAGACTAGCCAAGGGGTATATATCTTGCCTATTTCAAAACAGCTGCATAGGCCAGCAGTGTGTCTCTGAGGTTCTGGCTATGTCCTTTAAAGCTTTCATGTCCTAGCACATACATATCTAAGTGACCATGTCTTCCCATATGACCCTGTGTTCTATCTACAGTATTCAAAATGCTACCTTCTGGCTGTCTCCCTGCTTAAAGTAGCCCATATGGCATCAGAAAGACCCCCCTACCTTTTTAAATAGGAGTTTGCACCCTGTGGTTGTTGGTCCTTCAGAAGGGAAGCATTATCTGCAGAAAATTTTAGAAGGTGATGCAAGACTATTTTATAAACAGAGGTTTTAAGGGGCAAAAGCTGGAGGCTTTTGTGAGGAGAGGATTATTTGAGCTGCTACTATGCTATTTTTAATATAGAGAATTGGAAGCCACTTTGAGTCACAAATGAAAGGTAGGGAATAAGCATTTTAATTCTTAAATAAAAAATAATGATCCTTAGTAAAAATATCAGAAACAGACAACTTGTTTCAAGTCCCACAGTCTCTTCTTCGAAAGTTGTACAATAATACAAGACCATTATAATACATAATACAATTTATATTTTAATTACTACAGGGTTACTTCACAGCTTACAAAATAGTATGTGAAAACCTTTTACAGCTGCAAGCTATTTGTGTGGTGTACATCCTGGTGATGTGATAGAGATCCTGAATAACTGACTGGCTGAGGTAGTAAATTGGCTAAAAGTGAACAAACTGAAATGAAATTCTGAGAAGGACATTGTGCTCCTAACTTTTAGGTGGAATTCAGCTGACCCTTGTTGACTCAGTTAAACACCTTGGGGTTGTATTGGTGAAGAAGCAAGTCAGTGCAGCCTCAAAAAAGGGCTTTCTTCCAACTCAGCCTAACCCATAAGATGGCTCCTTACCTTGAGAAGGCTGATCGGGCCACCTGGATCCATGCCACAGTAACATTGAGAGTAGGCTACCTAACGCAGTGTGCATTGGTCTCCCCTCAAAATCATCTTGGAAACTCCAGTTGGTGCAGAATGCTGTGGCTCAGCTATTATCAGGAGCTTGACAGAGAATGCATATTACACCCGTTCCACAGTCACTGCACTGACTGCTTATCAGTTACTGGGCTCAATTCAAGATATTGGCTGCCACATAAAAAGCCCTTCATAGCCTGAGAGACTGCCTCTCCTCCATGCTCCACCATGACTGCTTTGTTCATCTAAGTAGGACTTTCTGCATGTGCCAACCTGCAAATGGTAAAATCAACAAATGCCCAATACACCTGGCTTCTCTGCTATGGTCCCCACCTTATGGAATAGCTTTGCTGAGGAAGCCAGGAAGCCTCCAACTCTCCTGGCTTTCTGCAAGCTATGCAAAGCTGAATTATTGAAGAAGGCTTTCTACACCGGGTTGCTCTATATAAAATGATGAGTTACTTTGATAAACGAACGGGAACTGTGGCCTGTGGTACTATATATAACTTGATATAAGAAGGATCGTACTGCATCCTTTAATGTGTCATATTAATACTTATGCTGTGCTTCAGTACTGTTTTTAGATTTCTGGTTGGTTTTACAACCCTAGTTTATATTACACTGTTTATTGGATGTCCCATCCTGTTGATTGTATTGACTCACTCAGTGTAATCTGTCTTGAGTTCCAGTGAAAAAGGTAGACTACAAATAGATAAAAGATAAAGGTAGACCCCTGCGCAAGCACTGGCTCATTACTGACCCATGTCACATCATGACATTTACTAGGCAGACTATGGCGTTTTCCCCATGATCAAAATATCCTGGGATAAGGAGGTGAAACATCCTGGTTCGGGCATGGTTTCTGCATGGCTTCCGAGCCTAACTTGGGGCCACCCTGCAAGATTTTTCTTATCCTGCAGCTTTTAAAAAACAAAATTGGCAGTTAGTTTGAAAAAGCCCATGCCGATCCCATGCAAACACCGCGGGAGATGGGCCAGTTTATTTTTCCGGCTTCGCTGCCTACTCTCCCCGCCCCTTAGCTACAGCCAATCAGAACATCGGGAAAACGGAATCTACATAAACTACGTAAATGTTCATGTGGAAAATGAAAATAAACCGGGGACTCGTGCATAATTCACTGGAGTTCTTCTTCCTGGCCTGCACACACTGACGGGCAGCCATGCAAAGGGAGAAACCGGGATAAAAACACCCTGGGATATATGATCCCAGGGCTATCCCAGGATATTTTGTCTGTGGGGAAAACACCTTTGTTTACAGGGTGGCTTGCCATTGCCTTCCCCAATTGTCTACACTGTATCCGCAGCAAGCTGGGTACTCATTTTACCGATATTGGAAAGATGGAAGGCTGAGTCAACCTTGAGCCATCTACCTGAAGGTTGACTTAGTCTTCCATCCTATAAATAGGTAAATAAAATAAATCAATAATATTGTGAGGATCTAATGCTTTGTCTTCTCATCTCCATTTATGGCTACCCACAGGGTTTTCACAGCAAGGGACTAACATAGGTGGTTTGCCATTCCCTTCCTCTGTATAGTGACTCTGGTATTCCTTGGTGATCTCCCATCCAGGTGCTAGCCAGGATTGACCCTGTTTACCTTCTGAGATCTGATGAAATCAGGCTATCCAGGTCATGGCCATCCATACATACCCCCACCTAAAAACCCACTGGGTAAATCAGTTTCTGTAACCACTTCTCGTGCCTCTTCCCTATCCGCCCAGATGCTACAAAATAGATCAGCTATTTCACTTCCACAGCACTTACATTGCTTTGCATACTTTCCCTGTGCTAGTTAAATTGGTTGAAGACATCTAAAAAGAAGAAGTTATGGAAAGCTCAGGTGGGACTACACAACTGATTAACATTTAAATTAGAGGCTTGTATATGTCTGTGCAATTGGGGCCCCAGTATCTTCCCACAGTGGACCAATGTGATCCTCCATTTTGGACATTACATAGCAAGGTAAAAATATGAAACACACTTGCCCGCTTTTTTATAATCCCTGTTTATCAATCTCTGGAGCTACTTGATCTCCACCTGAGATAACTGGTCCCTTGCAACATTTCTCTTTCTTTTAGTTGGTCTGCCACCCATACTTTGGGAAACCCTCTACATCTTAACAGTTTATAGCTCTGCAGCCAACAGGCCACTGCTAGTTTTTCCCAGAACCTAAGTCCTTTGAGCATACCAGAAACCATGTAGGCTGCATGCATGGAGGGGGTAGGAAGGACACATTCCATGGTTCCATATTCAAAGAGTAGATTCACTCTATATGACTATAAGTAGGTACATCTCTATGCTTCAGTCTGCACTGTTTCTGAATGTTAAAAAGGCTGTATTAACAACTGTGTAAGGGTGAGCATGTGTGGTGGTGGACAGCAAAGCCTCTAAACATTTGGGTGCTGTGTGGTTTCCGGGCTGTATGGCCGTGTTCTAGCAGCATTCTCTCCTGACGTTTCGCCTGCATCTGTGGCTGGCATCTTCAGAGGATCTGATGTTGGGAAAGCAAGTGGAGTATATATCTGTTGGAGTGTCCACCCTGGACACTCCAACAGATATATACTCCACTTGCTTTCCCAACATCAGATCCTCTGAAGATGCCAGCCACAGATGCAGGCGAAACGTCAGGAGAGAATGCTGCTAGAACACGGCCATACAGCCCGGAAACCACACAGCGCCCAAGTGATTCCGGCCGTGAAAGCCTTCGACAATACCTCTAAACATTTTTTTTGCTGTCAAGTCACAGCTGATCCAGAGGTGGTTTGCAATTGCCACCCTCTGCGATGTGACCTGGGACTTCCTTAGTGGTCTTCCATCCAGATACTAACCAGGACCAATCCTGCTTAGCTTCTGATGAGATCAGGCTAGTCTGGGCTGTCTAGGTCAGGGCATACATGTGTGGGTGAGTGAGTGATAAGAAAATACATGGAGTAGCATTGTGAACTCTGTCTATTGGAAAATAGCCTGGCAGGTGGTCCAACAGTACAAAAATATGAATTCCAAGAAGCAACTAATATTTCCCACATCACTTTCTAAGGCTGCCAACTCCAAGTTGGGAAATTCAGGTGTGGAGCCCAAGGGAGGACAGATTTGCAGAGAGGAGGGACCTCATTGGGATATAATGCCATACATTTCACCCTTCAAAGCAGCCATTTTCTCCAATGGACCTTATCTTTGTTCTCTGGAGATAACTCGTAATCCTGGGACATCACCAGGCCCCACCTGGAGGTTGGCAAGCCTAAGTTTTACACAGTTGGAAAAAGATTGACACATTGTTGATGCTCCTTTTAGGTCACTGTGTATGTACATAGACAATGACTTTCCTTAAGAACTGAGAGAATCATACCAGGGAGTGGTGAGAAACCCATTTCTCCTTAAAGTTCTTTCAGCCTTTAGCATTAACAGGGGCTATGGAAATATGTGGAATGTAAATAAGTGGAGGACAAAAATATGTTGGGATCAATGCTAGGACAGCTTCAGGTTGGGAAATTAATGGAGATTTGTGAGAGGTGCCTAAAGTTTAGTGATAGGTGGGAGCCCAGTGAGGTTGTGAAGCCATAGAAACCTCCCTCCAAAATGGTGATTTTCTCCAGAGGAATTGGTCTCTGTAATCTAGAAATCATTTTTGATTCTGGGAGAACTCTGGGCTCCACCTAGAGCTTGCTAAATCTATGTCAAACTCCCTTAAGTTAAAACTCCTTCCTCTTGCCCCCAGTAACACTTGGAGGATGTTTTGGTACTTCTCATGGGCAATCAACCCTGCCCACCAGTCATGCCTGCTAAACAAGCCATGTTGGAACTTGTAGTAGATTTCTCTGAGTTTCACGCCAACATCAGTGATTATTTGGGCAACTTTCTAGATGGCCCCCAAATGTGAGATTATTTCAGAACACAAGTAATACTTTATGTACTTACAATCTCTGCTTCCTGTTTCTAGAACTCCACATCAGAGCCCCTATTGGCCTAGAGAGCAAACAGCCTGTAGGTGGCACTGCCTTCCTGCCAGTTATTCTAGGTGAAGGCTGCCAACGGCCTATTCTGATTCCCTACAAAGCTCTACTCTCTGGCATGTGTACAGAGAATTAGTGGCAAAGGGGACGAACCAGCATCTGTATGAGCATCACCAACCACTCTCTTAGTCATGTCAAAAAGAACCCTGCCTTCTTGCCACAATGAGCAGCCAGGCTGGCTCAGCTGGTTCAGCCAGAACTGGCATCCAATTATATTATTCATTGAGAGTCTCTCTTGTCCTCCTCTCATGCCAGCCGTGTTCCATGCTTCAAGCACAAAGATAGAGCAGGAATTATGTCTTCCTTGCTGTTAGAAAATAATAAGAGAGGGTTGGGATAGAAAATAAAACAAACATTAATTTCATTAGTACTTAAATCATTAATGCACAACTGTGCCTAGAAACCTGGGAGAGCTGGAGTGTAAACACAAAGATACCTTTTTATTGGTCCAGCTTCACATAATATAAGATTACCTAAGCTTCTGAGTTTCACGGAACATTGAAGCAGAGCAGATTCATCAGCATAGAAGATGTTTAAAAGATTAGGATTGTTTAATTTAACAAAGGAAGGTGGATCCATGAGCAATCAGTGGTTTCAGTGGCAAGTTACCACTTGATTTAAGTGGAACTGTCATCTAGCACAATGCTCAGGTCACAACTCAAAATTCAGACACTCTGGCAAGACCATAGAACAGTGGTGGCGAACCTATGGCACGCGTGCCAGAGGTGGCACTCAGAGCCCTCTCTGTGGGCATGCGCACACAGAGTTCGTCATGTAGGGGGAGCAGAAAATCAAACACACACACACACACCCCGCACATACACATATCTAGACTGGCCTTGCTTTTGAGTAAACCCTCCTAGGGTCGTGATTCACCCATTTGAAGTGTTGCACGGTTGCTTCACCAAGCTTACTCCCAAGTAACACACGCCTCGGAGCAAACTGTTTTTTCTAAACTAAAACCTTAGTATTCAAGTTAAATTGCCATGTTGGCACTTTGCGATAAATAAGTGGGTTTTGGGTTGCAATTTGGGCACTCGGTCTCAAAAAGGTTCGCCATCGCTGCCATAGAAAGTCCACTAGAAAACTAGAAAGGAAGGCAACATCACCACCCCAAAAAATTCAGGGACAATTAGTCCCAAGGAAGTTTGTACAAAAATTCTCCGTGTGGCCCTTCAGAAACTCCTTGAAAACCAGCCATGTTGTTTTATTCCCTGAGGCATGCAGCAGCAGAGTTAGCGGGAGTCAACGCATCAGGGTGCTCTTGCCTCTCTGTTTATGGCCTGGAGCCTGCAGCATACCTCTTGGGAGAAGGCAGGTGACCAAAGTATACAATGTGCCTCTGAAAAAATGAGGGGGGGGGGGGGAATGGCAACACACTCAGTTACTGGGAAAGGTGCAGTGTTGACATTATTCTACAGGGAAGGCAGCACATAGGGGAAAATAGCAAAGGTAATATTCTAAAACATGAAATTTACCATTGATAAGCATAAATGATTTTAACTGCTCTTATGACGTAGCATAGGGAGGTGCACAAATAGATGGAACAGTGACAAAACCTGGGGTGGGGGGAGAATCCCAGCTCTTTCTCAGGGTGATTTTTTTAAAGGCAAACCTGTTCCCTAGGCATGTAAACACATTTTAAAAGCACCTGAAGCAGACAAAATCTGATATGATGGACTTCTAGAGTTCATCATATCAGATTCAAAGTGTTAGAACACCTCCCAGTATATGGAGCAATAAGCATTACTAGGATTTTTTAGTATAGGAGACAACTGAAGGAAACAACTAAAGCACAATGCAAGTGTGATATATAAAATTGATACTCCTTTCAAATAAGTGAATATGAAAAATGTGTGCCTGTTCTGGTTAGGAACCCAGCTTCACTCCTCCAAGCAATGCAGGTTTATTGTGTCATCTCATGGGATGATCTTCCTCAAACCTGTATATGGGCTTTTTCAGCATCACCTTTTTAGACTGGTCTGCCAGAGGAAAAGAGAAGAGTGCCATCTTTATTGCTGTTTAGAAAATGTTGTAAAGCAATTTGCTTTCGAAGGGCTTTTTGTTAAAGCTAGCAATGTGTATGTTGGTTGAGGCTTGGGGGCTTTTTGTGATACTGAAAGTGTTTCTATGTGTACTATTGATCATTATTTTATACATGTTTATTTGCTTTGTTGCATATTTTGTTAACAAGGATAAAAGGTCAAGTAGAAATATTTTAAATAAACCAAATAAATACATATTCTTTCTCCAAGAAGCTCATAATGGTATACATAAATGGATTCCATTTTATCCTCACAACATTCTTTAAAAGTGAATCCAGATCACTAAAATAATGTAGGTGTGGAAGACCCACTTAGTGAATGAGTATATATATATGGATTTGGCCCAGGTCATAGGCAAAGCTTACCCTACAGTGGCTCTACAGAAATCAATTGTATATGATTTCATATAACATTAAAATCAAAAAGCACCCCAATCTCATTAGTGCACACCATAATACACAATTTTATTTCAATTCAGCAAGGGTCCATTTGCAGATAAATCTCTAGCTGGGTAAAGAACCCCTGAGGAAAACACACACTGATCCAGCTTCAGAGCTGTTCATGCACAATCACCTTTTAAAAACTTTAAATTCCACATATTCAGGAGCACCAACAGGGAACTGGATTTTGTTCCTCTCTGCTTTCCCTTCCTTGATAAACACTTGATCAAAGAATTTCAGCTTTTTACAACTCTCCAGTTTTCTTTGGAAGTGGACTATATGACATCATTTCCCTTTGAAGCCCCTCTCCAAACCCTGCCTTCCTCTGGCTCCACTCACACACACAGAGTCTCCAGGTATTTCCCAACCCAGGGCTAGCAGTCCTACCTGGAGCACATATTTTATACCATCTTCAGGTAGGAAATCAGTTCCCATGTTACATGCCTTCTTTATGCCAGATTAGTGCAGTAATACACAGAGACGTTTTGTCATCTGGCATTGCGGATGCCCGCTATTGCCATTATTTCTTTGTACTAATAAACTCATTTTTGCCTGCCGATTACATAAAAGTGCCTTTTAAAAAAAACTATGAGGTAGATTCAATGACCGAATCAGCAAGGCTTCAGATATTGTCTCCATAGCTTCGAAGATACATCTCTCTCTCTCTCTCTCTCTTTCTCTCTCTCTCTCTCTCTCTCTGCGTGCGTGCGTGCGTGCGTGTAAAGAACCATTTTCAACTGAAATGTTTTATTATTCTGGGCTATGCAGACAAAACCCACAAAAACTATTATTTTCAAAGTGTTTCCAAAAGATTTGGAAAACATTTTAAATGCTTTGTGCAGAAATAACGATAGTTTCCTTTCTTCGTTTTTCACAAATGTTGTAAAAAAATAATTTGCATTTGACTGATTTCTTGGGCATATTTATTTTGAAACATAGTCAAGGTCCAAAACATTATGCTGCCAGGAGTTGTATATAACTGGCAGTAGCTCAACTCATTTTGAATAATGTAGTGTCTTGGTAGTGATTTCTATGCCTCTGTTGGGTGAGTGGTCACCTTCAAGAAATGCCTTTGTAGTGTCTTTTGTGTCTCTGCTGGGTGATGGGTCATCTAGCTTTGTGTGTTCATTTTTTTCTGATAATCTGCAACATCAGATTATGTATGTATGTATGTATGTATGTACGTACGTACGTACGTACGTATGTGTCAACCTTCCTCTTACGGGCTCTTCTTTTTTGTATCTTCTGAATCTTCTTCTTTGTTGATTGTTGAAGGATTGTCCCCATTTCCTTGTGGAATTTGTAGCAACTACTTTCTGTCTTCTGTTTCGTCTGAGTTTGTGTCTTTGTGATATGATTACTTCACATGAACAAGATGCTGCCTCCTGAGATACCACTGCTTTCTGCAACTACTGTTTGCCATCATAAATATGTACATGGTCATTTTTATGTAGAAGTGCAAGATCCTTGAAGTTTAGAAGAAGTAGTAGAAGAAGAAGAGTTTGGATTTATATCCCCCCTTTCTCTCCTGTAGGAGACTCAAAGGGGCTTACAATCTCCTTGCCCTTCCCCCCTCACAACAAACACCCTGTGAGGTAGGTGGGGCTGAGAGAGCTCCGAAAAGCTGTGACTAGCCCAAGGTCACCCAGCTTCTTCATTCCATGTTTTTTGTTTCACCTGATTGTCCCTCTTCCATATCTGCATACTCTGAATTCTGCATATGCATTCTGAGTATCCAAGACTGAGTAGTCTTGTTCTTAGTTTTCCTTTGTAGAAAAAGTGGGCAGAGGACATTCTGTTTTAATGAGGCTATATTTTCTACAAAGGAAAACTAAGAACAAGACTACTCAGTCTTGGATACTCAGAATGCATATGCAGAATTCAGAGTATGCAGATATGGAAGAGGGACAATCAGGTGAAACAAAAAACATGGAATGAAGAAGCTCTATAATTCAGGAGGGCTAAATAAGGATCAGCTTCAGATTCTTCACCTTTTAGCAGCATTTGCATGAATACTCATATTCCATTTTCAATCAGTCCATGAAATTGTGATTACTAACGCCTTGATGTTACATGCTTGAATCCATATTTGGCTATAAATTGTATAAGTCACATGCAGTGAATTATGGTGCATTACTGGTAATTCACTGTTAGGTATACCATGCCTTGCAAATTTAGATTTTATGTGATTTTTGAAAAGTGGTATCTTCTAGCATGGCTATATCTGGAAGGTGTGAATCCTAAACAAACATGTTTTTGTGTCCTGTGAATGTAAATAAATTAATGCCTACTTTGCTTCAAGGAGTCAAATTATCCTTTGTTTTGATCATAGGTCTTTTGACTGACTAACAATCTAGAGCCCCTGGTGGTGGGCACAGCGCCACTGCAGCACCATCCCACCACCTCCAGAAGGGTTTCTCTGTGGCGCATGGAGGCAAAAAACAACAAAAGCCTTCCCACTCAGAGGCGTTCCTTCCGTTGGGGAAAGTGGGCAGCTGCCCAGGGCGCCACCTTGTGGGGGGCGACAAAATTGCAGGTTCGTTTGTGGGGGGTTTTGTATTTTCAGTGTTTTTTCCGTTTTTGGCCTGCAGGGGGTGCAGATTTTAGGCTAGCAGCACCAAAATTTCAGGGATTTTTTTGGGAGACTCTCCTGATGATATGACCTGGGTTTGGTGAGGTTTGGTTTAGGGAGTCCAAAGTTATGGACTCCCAAAGGGAGTGCCCCATCCCCCATTGTCTCCAATGGGAGCTAATAGGAGATGGGGGCTACACCTTTGAGGGTCCATAACTTTGGACCCCCTGAACCAAACTTCACCAGACCTGGGTGGTATCATCAGTAGGGTCTCATGAAGATACTCTGAAATTTTGGTGCTGCTATCTTAATAATTGCACCCCTGACAACAGGCACCCCCTAAATTTCCCCAGATTCTCTTTTTAAATCCACTCCCTTCCTGCAAATGCTTGTTTTCTTTCTTTCTTTTATTCTCTCAATGCCTAATAAAGGTTTTGTTGTTGTTGTTAAATCCACCTCCTTCCGCATGGATTTAAAGGGGGAATCTGAGGTCCCCAGTTTTAACATTGAAAGGGATACTGTTTCAGGGTGGGGGAGAATCCACCCCAAAATAGCATCACTTTCAATGTTGTTTAACTAAGGGACCCGGGTCTTCTCAACTTTAAAGATTGGATTTAAAAGGAGAATCTGGGCTCCCCTAGTTTAAAGCACCATTGAAAATGAAAGTGCTGTTTGGGGGTGGATTCCAGCCATCCCTTGTTTAAACTAGGGGAGCCCATGTCTCCCAAATCCACCTTAAAGGGAGAATCTAGGGTCCCCCAGTTTAAAGTAAAACGATGAAAGTGATGCTGTTTCCCCCAATTGGGGGGACTGGATACAACACCATAAAATGTTTTCATAGCAATAATAAAACGTTTTGAAAGCATTCTGAAAATGTTTTCCAAAAATTATTTCTGCTGTGTGGCTTGGCCCATTGCTGTGTTCAGATTTGTGAGTTGGGGGATGTTCTATAATGTGATGGTGACTTTGAAATGATCTGGTGTAAAAAAATCATTGCTTGGTCACGCTGGGGGAGGGCGGCTGACCGTGGGGGGGCATCAAACTCAGGTTTTGCCCAGGGCTCCAGTTTTCCTAGGTACGCCTCTGTTCCCACTGCTAAAAAGCCCTCCACTGGGCTCTATGGGCTTATGCCACCCAAAAGGGTAGCAGATGCCCAAGCCTCTTGTGCCTTGTTCCAGCAGGCACATGCCGGGTGAAAGCCGACTAATGTCGTTCCACCCCTGGCCACACCCCCACTAGGCTGGCAGAGGTGGTGGCAGCCACCCTCCAGCGTATTTGCCCCTCCACCTCCATAGGCAGATTTGCTCCCCACATTTGGACTGGGTTAGTCTGTGTTTCTGTGTTCTGTTGGTCTGTGTTTCTGTGTTCTCAATATCAGCATTCATCTGGGGCTGATATAGGATTGTAGTATGTATTTCTTTAGTATTATTTCTAAATGCTCAAAGTTGTCACATATGTTATCTAAGTAATTTTTACAACAGTTCTACTGCACACTTCAAACTCTTCAGCACTTATCTGCATACTCTTTAATTCTTATGGTGACAGACAGCCCTGTGAGTTTTACTTAAGTGCATATCAATAATCACATATCCCCTACAATGTTCATCATATAGGCCCACATGAGCCAAGGTGCTGTCTTAACAGTGAATAGTTCTGTAGAGGGCCATTTATATTACTCTTCACATACAAATGAAACCATAGGTTAGACTCAACAAGTGACTCCAGGCTAAGTTGAATCCAAGACTGCCAGTGGTACTATAGTTTATAATACATCCAGTGCCAAACAGCAAGCTAGCCTGTCTGCTGGTATTATATTTTATTAGAATATCTTGATGCATTCATGCATTCATATATCTAATTTGTTTTCTTTACTATTTCTTCCTTTCCTGTTGTCAACATTTCTCATTTGGGCATTATATTACTGGGCTTTCCTACACAGTCACTTGAGGTCTATTTTTCAATTCAATTGAATTTTCTAATCTGGCTCAGATTGCTTGTTTTTTGGAATATAACATGATTCTGACCCAAGAACAGAAAATACTGCTAAACCCATAACGAGTTATGCTACACAGGTCATCATGAGCAAGCCAAGCAACTTACGTTTGCGGCAAATTGCAGAGGGCACATTTATACAAATTATTCACGAGAAACATCTGCCTGCATTGAGAAATCAGCCAATAAGTGTTTGCATTAATTGACACAACATGAATGATCTGAAGAACCAGTTTGGTGTTGCAAGTAAAGATTGTTACTCTGATAATAACTCAGCCAATCACGCTTTCATCATCCTTTCACAGTTGAAGGCTGCCCTAGACTTGTACTACAAATATCCTCAGGGAAGAAGCACAATAAAGACCAGGGTTGGATCCTATAACTCTCTTACACCAAGTCTTCCTCCAGCAAAGAAAGACTTCCTTCTACAATGAAAGATTGTTCTCCATGACAGGAAGCTTTTCTCCAACAGAAAAAAAGTGATAACCAATTGAAGGAAGTCCTTCTGCCTTGGAAGACAATTTATCAGAAGAGATTCAGGGGATTCAATTCTATAACTTTTAATCAGTTAAATAATGAATACACACAAAGTTACTACCACATTCTTGATTGTTCTTATAGTCAAGAAGACTCAGAATCACCATTTTATAACTTGCAAGAGTGGGGGGAAATCCATTATTTGATGGGTTCAATCCATTCCAATTATTATCATAATGAAGAAGTTAAAATGTGCTGTGGGAGTAGCATGGGTAAAGTATCTAGGAGAGCCGGGTTTGCACCCCTGATCAGCCGTAAAGCTCACTAGGTAACCTTGGTCAAGCTCTCTGAGCCTAACAAGAGTAGTGTAATGAGGATCCCACTTCATGGGGTTGTGAGGGTTACATTAGGAAAGATGTATCACCCTAAGCTCCTTATAAAAAGGGCAGAACAAAAAAGTACTCTACTGTATAGATCTACATTAAATGCTCTTGACTATGAGCCCTTTGAACATTCTGCTGAAGATTTGTGGGGGGCTCAGGAGCTGTTGCTCCATCATTAATATACTAAGGGGATACCATTATATTTTATTACTTTTATTGCAATGCCTTACATTCTGTTCATCTGACATGCCTTATGATTTAGGGCCACACCCTGCTGATGCTGCACTGTTGAACCTCATAACCCTTTGGCAAGTATCCCAACTCCAACAGGTTAGGTTAGATCAGATGATTCTGCGTTGACCTGAATAAATGCCTATATTTTGAATAGACGTGTATGGTGTCAGCACCTGCCCCACATGACAGTCCAAGAACGTGTGGTAACGTGTTTTCTTGAACACAAATGGACAGACCTGAATGTGTTGTCTCTGGGAGCCTGTTAAGCAAGTGTTGCTGTGGGTAGATGCTGCTGACATTATGGGGGTTGCTTTTGCAATGAAATGAAATGCAGAGTTGAAATTGGTGTTTCTCTACTATATTGTCGTGACAGCTAGTTTGAAAGACAAATACTTCAATCTCTGGACTGAGTTAACAATGCATGTTGCAGTGCCTTGGCAATGTAAAGGGCAGGAAAAAATCAAAAGTATCTCCACATAGTAGGAGAGGGGTACACAGCAATTAAATGAGATTGAATAAGAATAGATGTCAAATGTTTCCCACAGAAAGAAGAACCCAAGACAGAGGGATAATGACTAACAGTTAAGTGGCATTCACTCAGTATTTCTTTCTGTGTCTGCTTTATCAAAAATAATTATCAGCACTAATTATCTGAAACATATTTCAGGTCAAATCTGTTTGTGTAACGAAACCCTAATGGGTTTTGTTGAATGAAAGGGACCTTGAGGGGCTTTGATGATGAGCTGTGGAATGGTAGGAGGTATGGTGATCTTTCCTCTGCCTTCCATCTTGGTCATCAAATTTTTCTCCCTAATATGTTAGCCACTTTCCCCTGTGGGAGGGTGGGGATGGAAATACAGTATATTTTTCATCCTGGGGAAAAGCAAATTTTGACTGAAAAATAGGTTGATTCTGCACAGCAAAATAATAACTGGTTACATCCATTATTTTTGAATTTGGATCCGTTGTGTTCCATTTTTGTCCTTTGCATGGGTGCCCATTTTCCATGAAGGCAATAATTTGTTTCCTTTCTGCCCCTTCACACAAACCTGCTATTTTTTTTTACATGCAAATGTGCAGGAGCAAACATCCTGTTTTTCCTGTGTTCTGATTGGCTGTTCCACCACTACTGTCTCCCTTCCACCCGCTCCCACCCTCTGCTAAGGAAACACTTCTGATTGGTGTAGAATCTTCAGCAACGAACATGGAAAAAAGTTTTGGGCTTTAAAACCATGACACATGTAAACATGAAACATGCAAACCCCATCCTTAACATTGTGATATACAAAAATAATAACGTCCAAAAAGGGAGCAAAGCAATATGTCCCATCCACATCCAAAGGTGTGCATCTGCCTAGAATTTGCCTAAAAAATAAAAAGGAAAGGAAACAGGGCCATTGCTCACAACACCCCCATTTGTTGTGAGCCTGTTGCTGTACACATTTTAATGAAATGGTGCTCACAGTCATTGCTAAGGGGAGAAAATGTACTTGGGGGACGTTTCTGAAATGGTGGGCTATCACACTGGTCGGCAGCTCAGCAAAAACGAAATTGGAATGACGTAAGGCAGGAGAACAAGCAACAGGGCAGGAAAAATAAAGCAGTTGGGCGCCTGTGACATTCCCGTGGAAGTGGGTTCAACCTGGGATTTTAAAAAAAGATTGCGATTTTTGCATTTTTTGAAAAACCCGGATTGAGGGAAATATTGATGATCAATCCCACTTTGGGGAAGGGATTCATGTGAAGTTCTTGCCCGAACCAGGATATTTTCCTCCATCAACCCATTATATTTGTGCCATGCAGAATCGACCATAGTTAGCCTGGGGAAAATACTCTCCTGCCCGCCACTCCTCTGTTTGTTACCGCGCTGCTCAGGATAACACTTTCCGTCCCAGAGGTATCCCGCTCTCGGCAGCGCCCAGGAACCCAAGCAAGACCCGACAAGGCTCGGATAAATAAAAGTGATTTATTGAGATGCTGACCTAAGTGTCAGCACCTCCCTTCCGCACAACAACTGCGCTGCCTAGTAGCCTTACAACACCTTAAGTACACTTTCTCCATTCCGGAGCCCGGGAGAATCAAAGACGAAAAGCCCACCACCATTTCAAAACAACCAATCATTCATTTTACAGCATGCAGGGAACCAATCAGTGTCAGATAGGCATCCCTCTTCTCAAGTTTCGCGGCAGAGCAGGCGGCGATGGCGATGACGTGTCCACTGGCCCGGGGGGACACACAAAGGTTTTCTCAAGGTGTCCGGGGTCAGGGGAAGCAAAAAGCGATGGCGGTAAGGTCCCCTTATCTGCCCTCTGACGAGATTAGGCAGGGCAACGGGCTTCGGCTGAGGTTATCCTATCTCCGCGTGCATCAGGGGAATTTACAGAGTGATGAATGGGATAAGTCCGGGTGGGGCAGAGATGGCTCTCTGCCCTTTCAGGCCAAGGAGGTTCAACCTGAAGAAGCACAAATACAGGGAAACTTACAAATCCTATTTCTACCTAACGGCCACAAATCAGTTCCTACCTAAACAACAAATGCAAGACTGGAATAAATTTGCCAATGGTTTTTTAGTTCTGAAGACATATTATTCCAGAATGAGTCTCTCCTGGCTCCGCTATCATTTCCCCAACTTTCTGAACTTTCGTACCGTAGCCTCATGGCATGGATGCTGAGACAAATGAATCACCACAGAATATGGGGGAGGGGGCTCTGGATGCACCGTGTAATCCAGTGGGGTGAGGAGCATAATGGGCTCCTCACCAATAGCGGGACGGGCGGGGTCCTTCTTACAACAAGCAATACATAAATGCGGGAAAAGCCGGACACAACAACATACAAGTAAACATACGATCAGGATTTGGAAACCCAGAATTACCAAGGGTCGCAACCAGGAGATATCGGGCAACCACCCCAAAAGGGAATCCCAGAAGGAGGACTATTTGGCCGAACGTCTAAAGGGGTGAACAAGGTCCCTGCAGCTCCAGCTCCACATTGGTGGTGATATTGCCGCTTAGATCAATGTAGAAACACCATATACTCACACAGCATGGCACAAGTCCCTCCCTACTGGAGCGGTAGGGATGTCAAGCTACGCCGACTGTTTCTACCAAGAGACCATGTAGGCCACCGATTAATGTACTTCGGTCTGCAGATTCCGTCACCCAGCGGAGGCGGTGGCTTACAAACCAAAATCCACTATGGCAGGAGAGGGTTCTTAACAGCATCCTCCCACAACCATGCATGTCTGGGGGAAGGTATGTACGAAGGAAGGTATCGAACCAGGGATGCTATTCGCCGTACTAGAAGGGTTCTCAACCGCTCTGGGGTGTCTGCTGCCTAGATTCAATGCGGGACGACCTGCGTAACGGCTTGTACTGCTGAAGTTCGAGGACAGCAATGAACCCGAATGAACAGAGTCCCCGCCAATCGTGGTGGATTATCTTTCTCCCCACCGCCCCACACACAAAGTACAGGCCTTGCTCACTCAACAACAATGCCCTAGACTGGGATGGGTAGGCTGATTCCAAAAACTTACAGTTAGGTGATTCCAAAACATTCCCCTTCTCCAGTTTTAACACAAAGTTACCAAAAGCGGCTATACGGTAGAATGGAGGTGGCGGCTTCCTCCCATGTGTTGTTTACAAACCGCCACACGTGACCCAAAGCACCTGCCTCATGCACTGGTATTCTTAAAGGGTATGTGAATCCGTCAGGGGATAAGGCGCTTTTAGGGGACTTGCCGGCTACCACCCGAGGAGAGGAGTGCAGGGCGGACCCTCCCTCCGGGATCCACCCCCCTTCGCATAAGCAAGGGCCCCCGGGTGTTGCACCTTCTCGGAGCATTTGGGCTAGGGTGGCGGGAGTAGCAGCAGCCTCCTCACCCGAGGCTGGCATCTCACCTCTCCCGATCCCTGCGACCTGAACCCAGGAGAGTCTTGTTCTTCTTCTTCCACGTCTCCCCGGTTTGCACTAGGCAAGCCTGCAGGACTCCTGATCCCCATTGGGCCAGAGGCTGATCAGCATCCTCCACGGAAACCACGAGGAAAGCTAGACATGTGTCCTGGTTGGAAAGCTCGAAAACAGTAGTACGAAAATGCGGGCAGAATCCAGAGTAGTACGCCGAGGCGTCCGATGCTCTCCAGTAGCCTACCAGCCCGAAGCAACTAGGACTGGGTAGAGGGAACATCCGAGGTGGGATCAGTCGCGGTCTTCGTTGCCCTCCGCTCCGCTCCCATCAGCTTCAACCACAGACCCGGGGTCCTCAGTAACCTGGCGGTGAAAACGTAGGCAGAGTCCCGGGCCTTGCTCCGAAATCCAAAGATCCGCCGGATCAGCGGCTCGGTCTTTCCTTCGCTCCTCAAGTGCAGGGCTGCCTGCGCTTTAAAGGCGCTATATATAGTGAATCAGAATGCTTGACTCCGTGGAGTTTTGCTACAGAAGAGAGTAGGTTGTGAGCAAGGACCTGGTAGGGGCGCGTTTCCTACACTGGCTTCAATGGGACCTTCTTCCAGGACTTGAGAGTAGGCCAGTCCCAGGAGGTTGATAATGGATGTAAAGGGGCGTAGAGTCCGGTGGGCTTCAGCTCATTAAGGTCTCGATGTAAGGCGGAGACTGTGGCTGCCAAGCGACACAGAAATTTCGCAGTCAGCGTGTTTCTGACCTCCCCCGCATCCTCTAGTCCTGGCCTGGTCAAGGGATAGGGGCGGCCAAACAGGGCTTCAAAAGGGCTAACCTTGAGGCGGCCCCGGGGGGTCGTCCGAACGCGGAGCAACGCTAGGGATGCCTGTGGCCATTTTAGGGCGGTCTCCTCTACAATTTTCGTCAAAGCTACCTTCAGGGAACGGTTCATCCGTTCCACGATCCCACTGGACTGGGGGCGCCAAGAGCTATGCATCTTCCAGGGGATATTCAGGGCCCACGTTACTGCCAGCTCCTGCATGAGTCTGAGAGGCGAAATGAAAACCATTGTAGGAATCTATGCCCTCCACAGGAAACCCGGAGAATACGGAAGGATGTCGTTAAGGAGGACCTTTACCACCTCCTTAGTTTGGGAAGTGCGGCAGGGGAAAGCTAGGGGCCATCCGGTCATGGTGTCTACAAATACCAACAGGTATCGATATCCCATAGCTGGTGGGAGCTCCGAGAAATTGCATTGCCAGCTCGCTCCCAGGTGGCTTCCCCTAAACACCGACCCCTGCTGGCGGGGCTGGTTCCCTGACGAATTCACACGCTGACAGTTAATACAGTTCTTGACAATGGCTTCTGCTTGCATGCGCACCCTCGCCCCAATAAAATACGTGTCGAACCAATTGGCTAACCCCTCCCTCCCCACGTGAGTGCCTTCATGTAGTGCTTTCAGCACCAAGAACACCATCCCTCCCGGGACATAAACCTTCCCCTGGGCAGTCACCCACCATCCCCCCTCGTTGCGCTGCATCCCTTCTCCCTCCGCAAACCGATCCTCTGACTGGGTATAAACCGGGTCAAGGTCCGGCATGGCAGGGATGAGGGGGAGGAGCGTTCCTTCTGGTCCCTTGGCGGCCCGTTTGGCAATTAGGTCGGCCCGTCTGTTCCCTCTACTTAACAGGGAGTCCCCCCCTTGGTGGAAGCTCTGCAGTGGACAACAGCCACCTCCGCGGGCAGATGAACCGCGTCCAGGAGGGCGCGGATTTGTGGGGCATTTTTGATCGCTCCCCATTGGAGGTCAACATCCCTCGCTGGGCCCACATTTCCCCGAACGCATGTAATACCCCAAAAGCATACCGGGAATCTGTATATATATTAACCCGTAAATCCTTCCCGTGAATGAGGGCCCTAGTGAGGGCAACCAGTTCCGCGGCTTGAGCCGAAAAGGAGGGGGGTAACGCTGCAGCCTCAATGGTGAAGATTCCTCTAGGAGATTTGACCACCGCGCCAACCAGCGGTGAAAGCGCAGCCCGGATTCCATGAAGCTGCTGCCATCCGACCAGAATTCCCGGTCGG
Organism: Sphaerodactylus townsendi; assembly: GCF_021028975.2. Lineage (NCBI taxonomy): Eukaryota > Metazoa > Chordata > Lepidosauria > Squamata > Sphaerodactylidae > Sphaerodactylus > Sphaerodactylus townsendi. Next base: position 74,831,895 of record NC_059429.1, on the reverse strand, counting down.
GATCTGGCAACGGGGCGTCCCGGAGACCCACTCTAGCTGCATAGCTGAGATCTAACGTTTGGATGCAATCATGCTCCGGTCCGTCTGACGAATCGGGCAAAAGCGTGGCAGGATTTAGCCTGGTGGATAGCTCACAATGAACCCCGGGGCTGTCTATGAGCACTGACTGGTATCGTGTCATGCGCTGCTGTGTGGTGAGCCACTGGGCCCCTTTCTGTTCCAACACAGCGGAGACAGCGTGGGGCACATAGACCGTAAGGGAAGCTCCCAGCGTGAATTTCAACGCATCCTCCACCAGTGTGCACGTGGCCGCCACCGCCCTCAGGCAGGTTGGCCACCCAGCCGAGACCAAATCCAGCTGTTTGGATAGGTATGCTACCGGCCTGTGGGTATCGGCAAACTCCTGGGAGTCCAACACCCCTTAGCCCACCCCAACTGTTCGCATGTCGAAGAAAAGGAAAAAATGGCTTGGTGGGGTCCTGGTAGCCCCTAAGCCAGCAGGAGGAGAAATCTATCAGTGCCCGCTTAATATCCCGGAAGGCGGAGCCCCGTTCTGCCGTCCAATCCATGGAGCCTGTGTCCGGGCCCTTAAGCATGTCATAGAGGGGTTTGGACAGAGCAGCGTAATTAGGGATCCAGTTACGTGTGTACCCCGCCACTCCCAAAAATTTTCGGAGCTCTCGTCGCGTGGCAGGCAGTTGGATTTGGGATACCGCATTCTTACGAGAGTCCGTGAGGGCCCTCTCCCCCCTTTGAAGGCGGTATCCCAAATACAACACCGAGGTCTGGGCGATTTGAGCCTTGGACTGGGAAACCCGGAAACCCTCCGCAGCCAGAAAATTCAAAAGACTAATAGTACCCGCCAAACAAGCCTCCTCCGAGGGGGCAGAGAGGAGGAGGTCGTCCACATACTGGACGAGACGCACATCGGGCGGGGGAACCCAGAGCACAGCTCCAATGTGGTGCCGAAAAGAGTGGAAGGCTATTCTTGAAGCCCTGGGGGAGGGAGCACCATTGGAACTGAGTTTTCCGGCCATCAGGAAGGTCCATTCAGCGAACAAGGGCGGGGACTCAGAGGCGTCGCCACCCGAGAAAAGCGTCCTTCAGGTCAAGGCAGGAGAAATAAAAGTGGTCCGGAGGCACGAGGGTCAGCAGGGTGTACCCAGTTTGGCACCACAGCGTGGAGATCCTCAGTGATCTCATTAATCTTCCAGAGGGTCATGCACCATTCGGAAAGAGCCATCCCGTTTTTCCACCCCAATAATCGGGGTGTTAAAGGGGGAGGGGCACTCGACCAGAATACCAAGGCGGAGGAGGCGATCGAGGGTGGGCTGGAGTCCCATGCGCACCTTCTGCGACAAACAATACTGCCGTTGCCGCACTGGGTAGGCATCCGGCTTAAGCCGCACAGTGACGGGGGGCACGTTAGGAGCCTGTATAATGTTGTCAACATCCCAGACCACCGGGTCCACAGCCCGTAGCACAGACTCCGGGATGGGGACAGACGGGACCGTCCCGAGGAGAGCTAAGACTCCCTCCACCTCAGGATCCAAAACCAGCGAGCAGCCAGAATCGGAAAACGAAATGGAGGCATGCAATTTTGAAAGCAGGTCGCGACCTAGCAGTGAGATGGGGCAGTCCTCCATGTTGAGGAACGAGTGCTCTATTGCCACAGGGCCAACGGAGACGGGGGTTGGAGCTAGCCGGGGAACGAGCTGCACCTGCCACTCGCCCCCACGGCGCGCACCTCTTCCCCTGTCGTGGAAGCGGGCCGGTGGGAATTCAGGACAGAATAGGAGGCTCGGTATTCAACCAACATGGGAATAGAGAGGCCTCCCACCAAGACGGGGATGATGGGGTCAGAAGGGGACAAGGAGAGCGAGGTGACCGGGGCCACCACGGGAGAAACAGCCACCGACCAGCGGGCAGCCGGGGCTTGCAATTCTGACTCGGTCGCATGCGCCGAGACCACGGCCGGGGCAAGCAGGGCGGACTGGCCATCCGGAAGGGAGCAGGGAGGAGCGGGTGTAAGAGGGGAACTCTGCGCTTGCTCTGGGGCATCAGAAAAGGGCTGGGCAATTTGCAAGGGGGCCACAGGCCGCGGAGGGTGTTCCAGAACCAGCGGGGGGCACCTCGGGTGTACGAGGGGGGTGCTGAGGGCCCGGGCAGTCTCCGGAACCAGGGTGGGTTGGAGAGCCCCGGCGACCACCGTGGGGGTGGTAGGAGGCAGGGGAGGGGGTTCGGAAACAGGCGGCAGGGTTTCCTCCTCGGCGGGCTGGGTGAAGATCTGCGTGAGACGGCAAGACTCCACCCGAGCCGCCCGTTGCTGGACTGTAGTAGGGAAACGCGCTAAACATGCAGGGGCGCTCTCAACCCGGGCAGGGGGAGAGCTGGCAGTTCGTTCAAGCCCAAAGATCCCAGAGCCTGCCTGTTGCTCCGGTCTCCAGGTCCGGACGCCCGCGTTGAAGCTGGGGGCTCCGTTCCTGGGAAAGGGACCCGGGCTGTCCTAGCGGAGATTCGGGGAGGCCCGGAACTGGGGGTCAAAGTAGGGGGACTGAGGCCTGAAAACCGGGGCTGAGGCCCGTCGGTAATCGCTCCCACGCTGCTGAGGCTGGCGGCCCTCCGACTCCACCCTGGCAGCACACTCGCGGCGCCAGTGGCCATGTTGGCGGCAATAACTGCACTGATCTCTATCCAAAGGGGCGTTGCGTGGGGCTGGTGACGGGCTGCGGGAGAGTCCCTGGTAACCCGAGTTCCCACCAAAACTTCGATTCCCACCTGCGGTGGCCCGTAGGGCACCCACTACTTCCCTCAACGAACTCTGAATCTGCTCCAAGGCCGGGGTTGTTGAAGCATATGGGGGAGTCCTGGGAACCTTCCTATAGGACGATTCAAAACCAGGGTCCCGGTTAGTGCCCACGGCTGCCTGCAAGGCTCCCACTAGCTGGCGGTGGCGATTCTCCTTCGCCCTCTCCTTCGCATTCTGCGCCATCTCTTCTCGCTCAAAATACACAGTATTGGCCGTTTTTAGGAGATCAGCCGGATCCTTAAGGGTATTATCCGGGATCCGATTCAACTTCTTTCTAATATCCGGGGCACTCCCTCCGATGAACACGCTATTGATTAGGGGGCGGTAAACAGGGTCAGCGGGATCCACCCGTGTCCATTTACGACACTCAGAACGAATGCGTTCCATAAAGGCGGCGGGTGACTCATCCTTATTCTGAGCTAGCTGGTGGAGTTTGGACAGATCATGGCGGCGTGGGGCGCCATTTCGGAGACCCGAGATTATAAAGCGCCGATAGTTCCCCAATTTATCCCGGTCTGCCTCTCTGTTCACATCCCACCCTGGGTCTAACTCGGGGAACACCTCAGCCAACGTGGCGGGGTGCGCTCCTTCCTGATGGTCATCTACATATTGGGTGGCTTCGATTCTGGCTGCCTGCATAACCAAAACCCTCTCCTCCCCAGTCAAAAGGAGTCGTAGCAGTTGTTGAATATCCGCAAAAGTGGGCAAGTGAGTCGCAAAAATGGATTCTACCAGTTGGGTCATTGCTAAGGGATCAGCGGTGTACGGGAGCAACCTCTCCTTCCAATTATACAGGTCCGAGGCAGTAAAGGGGACATGGACGTAAAGGAGAGCTGGCTACGGTTGGGGTCATTCCCATCTGAGTGCGGATGGGAAACAAACCCGCTGATGCCGCCTGTACCTTTGATTTAACCCCCACCTGGAGGCGGTCGAGGGGCATGCTCCCTGGCGGGTAGCGGCTACCACTATCTGAAGCTCGGCAGACCCGGGGGTGGATGATGGGAAAAGGCAGGGGTTGTCGACCATCTCGGTGGAGGGGAGGCAGCCAACCGATGGGAGAAGACCAGGCTGGAGGCCAGACCCGGGGACCTCCTGAGGGCAGACTGCAAGAAGCTTTGAACTTGGGAGGCCGACGATAGTCCCAGCATCTGAGCCAAATGCGATTGTGCTGGGGAGTCCACGTCAGGGAGGAAGTCCCGGAGGAACCTGAATTCCGACTTGGCAGGGATCGAGGGGCCAGACTCCCCTCTGGGGGAAGAGTTGAGTCCGTGAGCTGTGGAGCCAATTAAGAGGAGGGGCCATCCCCATCCGAGGAGAGGCGGAGGGGCACCACCCTCGGGCTGGCGCTATCCAGCCGCGTCGAGGAAGCAGCTGACCTGCTGTCCAAATGCTGGGAGGGCTTCACGTTTACTCATGCCACACTTTCGGTAGAGGGTTGAAGGCCATGCTTAGCAGCTACTGGGAAATCCTAATAGATATCATCTGGGGGAGGGGGCAGGGATCTCCATGTGGCCAGCCCCTAAAACTACTGGCAATCCAGCTCGGTGGGCGCCTGGCTCCCACCACTAACATAATCTTGGTTTCACCTGAACACAGGCATAACTCTTAGAGGGTTTCTGTAAACCTCCATAAAGTCCTCTCCAGTCCCATAGCCTGTTTCTTTAACCCAGTACTCCTTGGGACCTGATACAGAAATTCCACCTGGAGGGACTGGCCAGCTAAGCTGAGCCCGTTACTGCACCCAAGGCAGCCGGCGGACAAATTGCTGATGGTGGTCCATTAGGCCCTGCACCACGACTCCAACTTTCTCTTAGACACCGGGGGAAATTTTGCGACTGAGGCTTATTCCAGTTATACAGGACATGCAAGCCTTAAATAGCGGGGTGGATTCTGGGAGAGACTTTGGGGCTTCCATCCTTAGACCCACAGGCTCCCATTTTTCCTAACTCCAACTCTGCTTTCGCTAATTTCGGAGCCTGGAAGCTTCTGTTCCCGTCCTTTGCCGGACCAAAAACCCGTTTGCCAAATTCCCTGGAGCCCCTAAGGAACCAGCGCTGGGTTTAAACCTGACCTGGAGATTCTTTCTTGTCCTTCCCGGACTAACCCCTATATAGCGCCGAGGCCCTCCGTTCCTTGCTTTACTCCAGGCTCCCGCGGAGAAATCTCTCTCTCTCTCTCTCTCTGGGATCCCCGTTCCGCGCTTCTCCCTTCGCATGGAGTCTGTCTCACCTGTCCTGCAGAAGCGTCCACAACCTCCGACCAAAAGCGAGACCTGCCGAGTCTCCGAACCGCTGCATACCCACTGCCGTTCTTTGGAACTGCACTCCGCCATGATCCGGGTCAGTTCCTCGAGAGCAATACCCGGTTCTCCCGTAGGTTCCGAGAAAATCCCGGACGAGGCCCCCCCAACTGTTTACCGCGCTGCTCAGGGATAGCACTTTCCCTTGCTCCCAGAGGTATCCCGGCATTCTACGGCAGCGCCCAGAGAACCCAAAGCGAAGACCGGCGACAAGGCTCGGTTAAATATAAAGTGATTTATTGAGATGCCTGACCTAAGTGTCGAAGCACCTCCCTTCCGCACAACAACTGCGCTGCCCTAGCAGCGCTATACAACACCATAAGTACACTTTCTCCCGTCGGGAGCCAGGGAGAATCAAAGACAGCCCACCACCATTCCGAAATGACAACCAATCCATTTCATTTTGCAGCATGCAGGAACCAATCAGTGTCAAGATAGGCATCACTCTTTACTCAAGGATTTAAAGCGCCAGAAACAGAGCTGAAGCGATGAAAGCTGATGTCCACTGGCGGGGAGACACACAAAGGTTTTCTCCAGGTGTCCGGGGTCAGGAGGCAAATAGCGATGGCGTGGAGTCCCCTTATCTACACTGCTGGCAAAGAGATTAGGCAGGGCAAGGCGGCTGGCTGAGGTTTCCCTTTGTCCGCGTGCATCAGGGGACTTTACACGTGAATGGGATAAGTCCGGGTGGGGCAGAGATGGCTCTCTGCCCTGGGCCAAGGAGGTTCCATACAAGCACAAATACAGGGAAACTTACAAATCCTATTTCTACCTAATACAAATCAGTTCCTACCTAAACAAATACAAGACAGAATAAATTTTCCAATCGTTTTTAGTTCAGACATATTCCAGGAGCGGGATTCTCTCCTGGCTCCGCTATCATGTTCATCAATGCAGCCCCCGAAGCTGCTTTTCAATAAATTAACAATCCTATTAGAGTTTAATTACATGTATTTCGAAGTAGTGTGCATTTTTACACCTTAGAAGCTAAGGTAGATAGTCAACAATATTATGTTGTGTCATTAAAAAGTTCCATCCTGGACAGAGTATTATATGTAGGTTCAAGTCCCTACTCAACAGTGAAACTTGGTACATTTGAACTAGTCCCTGCATCTCATTCTAATCTACTTTCACATTGTTGTTGTAAAGAAGAATAATGGAATAACCCCATATATGTTATACTGGTCTTTTGGGGTGGGTTACAAATTACGAAGGCAATTATGATTAATAATAACCAATATTATTTCATTAATAGAAGACAAGACTGAGAAATAATAGAACTTTTATACTTTAAGTATACGTATTCAGGAACTGTAAAAGGCCCATAGGCTGTTGGACTTTACTATTACAGGTCATATCTCTCTGTAACAGTAAGATAGGAAATTTCTAGGAACTAAATTAAGGCATGTTTCTAGAATATGCAACCTATTAAATTTTGTTGCTGTAAAAATAATAAATTAATGTTCTGGACAGCAGAATTCAAGAAGAATTTCCAATAGGCAAATATTTCATACACTTGTGCACATATATTTGTGTATGAGAGTTTTTACCCTCCACTTTTCTCCCCAATGGGGATCTAGGCTTGAAACCGGAATTTACATCATTCTTGTTTCTAAAGACGTTTCTACGTTCTCACAACAGCCCTCTTGCGTAGATTAGACGAAGAGGGCATATTGTTGATTGGAGAATTGCAAGGTTCTGCAGCAGAATGGGATTCAATCCCCGGTTTCTCAAGTTCTAGTCCTAACCAAAACATCCCACTACCCAAGATACCTGAGGGAATTTTAAGGATGTCTGAATCATATCAAAAGTAGGCAAAGCTCCTCCTGATACTTAAACGCATTATTTAATATATCTCTTTCCACCAAAATAGGAGTGCTGGATCAAAATTTCAAATAAAAAAAATCAAAATTTCAAAGAATTTTCTAGCATTTTGATGTTCTGAAATGGCAACATTTGTTATGTCTTGCGGGAAGAAATGATTGGAGCTGGGTTGGTGAATGGAAAAAGAGAAGAGGGTGGAAGGAAGAAAATTGCAGTGCATTCAGAAGGGTATTAGCAATAAACTAAAGGGATACAATTTTAAAACAACCCCAGAGACTCTCTAGTAAACTTGTAGATTTCACACACAGCACCAATGGCATATTTACAGGGAATAGGGGGAGTCGATGCCCCAGGCACCATTTGTATGTGTCAAGTAGGTGGGCACATTCAGCCGCCCCCTTCCCCTGAGCAAACAGCTGCATTGGGTTCCTGCTGTTCCGCCACCACCTCCTGCAGCCCCACCCACTGGCCTGAGACTCCACTGCCTGCTTCCTAAGGCTGCTGCTGACAGGGCCACCTGCCGCTGCTGGCCACCCACTCGCCTGCCTCTTCCCCAAGCTCAGAGGCCTCCTCTGCGTGTGCCAATACCAACACAAAGGATGGAGGAAAGCACACAAATGAAACATTGCTCACTCCAGCACATCCCCTGCTGTGCAGGGAGATCCTCTCTGCTGAACGCCCCCTGGGTGCTTGAGACCACGAGTGAAAATCTGGAGGTGGCCTGCAGGCTCCTTAGCCTGATGTGTGGCACACAGAGGAAGCCTGGGATTCCTTGACAGAGCCCTGACTCAGCCTTGGGATAACCCCTTTGAGCAAAGCAGGCCCCAGTGGTGAGGCTCCTGGGTGGCCTATCCCTCAGCCAGCTGCCCCCTACAGATGGAACAGAGTGAAGGAGTGGACAGAACTGAAGGCAAAGAGGTGGTGGCAGAGCAGTGGTGCACAGGGAGGAACTCGGCGACCCGGAGGCAGTCCCATCCCTCCCTTTCCTAAAAGGCAACCGCGGCCCCCACCCCAGGACCCTGGGCATCAATGGTAAAGGCAGCTGCCAAGTGTGCGAGCCAGAGCAGAGGTGCCTCTTTTACATTGCCCCCTCCTTCTGCTTGCAGTTGGGCTGGCTCTGTCTGTTTGGGAACGAACAAGAGGAGAATGAGCGAATGTGATGAAGTGAAGCAGAGGCATCCTGTGTCTGGCTGCTAAGGTATGCAGCAGCAGCCCAGCTCAATGCTGTGCCCCCTGCCCTCACCTGTGCACTCAGCCTCTGGTAGGCCACCTCCAAGCTCAGGGGAGAGGCAAGCAGGCAAGCAGCAGAAGCCTGAATGCAGGGCAGTAGTCAGCAGATTCAGCGGCACACCTCCACCTCAGCTGCTGAGGTCTGCAGCAGCAGCAGCAGCCCGGCTCACTGCTGTGTGGTGCCATCAGCCCACATGCCCAACCCCCAGTCCCCATTTAGGTTAAATGATGGTGAGATTCTTTGATCCCAGGCCCCACAGGCACTGTATGGCCTGTTTTTGTTGTCCTCCTCCTCCTCAGTCCGCAGAACTCAGGTGCATCTCTTTTGTCAAGGCAATGGAAGGAAGGAGTGGGAGATGCAATTTCAGTTCTTCCCCTAGGGACCATTTTCTGTAGATACACTCCTGCACAGTGCTCAATATGTAAAAAGGAATTATTTAATAAAGGAAGTGAGAAATCAAGGTAGAAAAATCTGTACAAAAATTCACCCTTGTGTAACACAATTACAGCTCAAACCACAGAAGTGATAAAAGTTATTTTATTTTTTCTCCCTTAGACCTTCCAGATGTTTTTCACCATCTTGGTTGCAGGCTTTCTGCAATGCCACTGCTGTTGATCTTTGGATGCCAGAGTTATATTTTATTTTCTCACAGAGCTTTTCTGTTCTCTTCACAGAAATCACTTCTTTCACCTCATAGAGTTTTGAGGGAAAAGGGGTGTGTGTGTGTGTGTGTGTGTGTGTGTGTGTGTGTGTGTGTGTGTGTGTGTGTGTGTGTGTACCTTTCTCCTATAAACCCTCTTCTCTCTACTTTTCTTTTTCAGCATTGTTACACAATTTCCCCAGAAATTCACCTGAAGGTCCAACCCATGTGTATTTATTTTAATTATTTATTTACCTTATCTAAAGTCCTCATAGGGACTCAAGGTGGATTACACATGGTGAGTCAGTACAATTGATAAAACTGGGCATTCAATAAACAATGCATTAATATATATCCTAAAATATGGGAGATTTTTTTTAGCAAAGGATTTTCCATAACACTACCCCATATTCACTATCGTCACGGGATTCTCTCCTTGCTGCTATCACACTCCTTTTCTTCCAAGGTATCTTCATGATACCTCTAAATGTATTAGAAGAACCCAAGGATCTTATCCTACTGCAGTACCAGTCCAGAAGTGAAGCCCTTCAGCACCTTCAGCCTAGGGCTTTCAGTGCCTTTGCCCCTAACTTTTTGCATTTTAGAGGGAATTTCCCCAGGGAACGGGTCTACTAAAAAGATGCCTTAATGAATTATTTCTGAAAGGTCTCATTACAATGCTTAACATTTTCATTTCCATTGGTCAATGTGGAAAGTGAATTGTGAATAAGAGACAAGAAAATGTCATAATGGCTAATAGTTTCGCTTCATACAGCCCATTTTCAGTCAAATAAAAAAAAGAGTAGTGTAATTTTTACTCCAGTTTTATCCAAGGCCACTCAGTAGGGGGGATTTTACAGTATTTGAGAATGTCAAGAAAGTGACAAGATTTCTGGTTTAAAATATCATAGGGCACCAAGGAGAAGAATGACACATAGAAGATCACATAATACAGTTGGTATGAGATCTCATACAAAGGACAGGGCTCCTTTAATAGTTCCACGGAACAGAAAACGCAGATGCAACTTTCCCTCGCAAGAAAGTTTAAATCTTGTCACTCTGAGTTAGTTCCAAGTATAGGGGATTCAACCTCTCCCCCTAGACACAGTCTAATATAGGTAAGAGCAGTAGTGGTGGGTCAAATATAGCCATGCAGGAGAGACTGCAGAGTGTGTCTTTCATTGATGCATAGTCAAAGTGGTTGCAAGATATTCAGAACATTATACTGCCAGAAAACTTACTGGGTACATCTTATTTTTTTAAATCAGGTCCTTTATGTGGACATGGTTTATCTGCATAAACCCCACTAGTCAAAGAGGCAGGGTCAGCTCCCCATGGGGTTTCTGCAAATCAAACTACAACACCTTGTTAATGATGCCCCTCTGGCCAGTTTCTCGCTTCAAAGTCCTGTTAGGGACAGGTGGAAAAAAGGGGAATTGCTAGGGATTCAATTTCTTTGGAAGAAAATTACAGGTTCTCAGCAAATGGCAGGCCCTGGGTTACCTGCCTTGTGCTCAGGTGCAGGGCAATTAAAGGTCTGCCTCCTGCTGGGCCTTATTGAAGCCCTGTGGTTAGGCCTTTGTAAAGACAGGCAGCCCCCACTAGGTAGGCCACAGGTCAGGTAGCAGCAACCCCCGGTAGGCTACAAGCATACTAACCCTGCCTAGCTTCTGGGGATGACTAGAAAGGTTTCAGACAGGACCACAAAGGAGCTCCTGCAGAGGGTGAATCAGGCTGGACAATAGAGGCAGCAGGTAATAATGGTTGCCTATAGGGCCCTAGTATTTCAAAGGTGCAGCTGGTTCCAGCCAATTCTTGGCAAGTTATGTTGTGTAAAGAATATAAATACGTGAATCAGGAAACCCCAGCTCACTTGTATGTGTGTTAAATGCTGTCAAGTTGCTTTCAACTCATGGTGACCCTATGAATCAATGTCCTCCAAAAAGTCCTATCATTAATAGCCTTGCTCAGGCCTTGCCAGCTAGGGTTGCCAACTCCAGGTTGGGAAATCCCTGGAGATTTTAGAAGTGGATCTTGAGGAGGGTGGGGTTTGATGAGGGGAACAGAGGGACCTCAATGGATAGCCATATAGTCAGTGGTAGGATTCAAATAATTTAACAACCGGTTCCGGTGGTGAGATTCAAATAATTTAACAACTGGTTGTTTACAAGCACCATTTTAACAACCGGTTCTGCCAAAGTGGTGCGAACCTGCTGAATCCCACCACTGCATATAGTCCACCTTCTAAAGTGGCAATTTTCTCCTAGAAAACTGATCTCTGTAGCCTGGTGATCAGTTGTAACAGCAGGAGATTTCCAGCTACCACCTGGAAGTTGACAACCATATTAACAACCCTACTTTAGTGGTTACACACAGGGCCTTTCCGCACATGCAGAATAATGCACTTTCAATCCACTTTCACAATTGTTTGCAAGTGGATTTTGCTATTCCGCACAGCTGCAAAGTGCATTGAAAGTGGATTGAAAGTGCATTATTCTGCATGTGCAGAAGAGGCCACAGTTATGCCTTGAGAGAATTCCTAAAATACTATACTGACTTCAATGAACTTAGTGCTCATGATTGCTTTGTAGGTTATAAATGAGTGGTGACGTTTAAATTTGAAGCTACTGCATTAGATATAAAGGAGAGTTGGAGCAAGCCAAGCAAGTTGTGAATCTTCTTGGAGTTACTGACAGAAATCAGAAGCTGTGATTCTCAGCCACAGGAGGAAAAAAAGGCTTAAAGAGATGCTGTTTACCAGGGGATGTTACTTACCTCTATGCCATTAAAAGCTTCACTTGTCCCTGATCACACATTAAGCATCTGATGAAGGGGCAAGTTTTTTTCTGGGCTGTTGGCTGCCCTGGCTGTGCCAGTTGTGTAGCAGGAGCCACTGTTGGATGGATGCTGCCCTAAATTGGCAGGGCCTCCTAGGCCTCAGCATGGTTACAGCCACAGGGCAGAGGTTCAGCAGAAAAGGGCTTTTCATAACTCCCTTTCTGAGCACCAAGCTGTTACAGCATCCCACAGAGTGGCGAACCTGCAATTTTGTCTCCATATAACAAAATCCTGTCAGTTCCTCTCTTCCACCTGTACTAGCCCACACCCTAGCCAGAGCTTTGAAGTGAGGATTAGCCAGAAGGTAATCATTAAGGGACAGAAGATTGATTAGCATAGAGTGTACAGACAGCAATAGTCAGGTAGTTGTTTCAGTCATCCCATTCATTCCTCCCTTGTTTTCACAAAGGTAGAGCATCTCGCTTCCTTAACGGACTGCAACAGGTCAAGGGAAGCAGTAGGTTCCTAGGTCACTTGGGGCATTTGAAAAAATTCAGATAAGCACCAAGTCAGTGGATGGCTTTCTCCATCTTGCATGATATTCTTCATGACAAACAGAAGCCGAATAACATATATGTAAACACATTTTTATGGCAATAAAGGTTCCAGATTGATTGATTGATTGATTGATTGATTGATTGATTGATTGATTGATTGAATAAACACATGTTCATTTTTGATTTAAAAAAATAGTGGTTGTAAAATCCAGTTGTTCTTGCAGTAGAATTAGGGAAACATTGTCCAAAAAAAAATAATCCAGGGTTGTAGTGTTTTGTTACTGCACACTGCACATGAGACCATGATGTGTTGCTATAACATTGTATCATTATTGAGCTGCTCTTTATATTCAGCTGGAACATAAGCTGCCACATCAAAACAGGAACATCATTTTCTCAGAATTGTGGATTATCAAGGCTTTTTTATAGCTGGGATATAAAAGTAAGAAGTGGATATCTTTATTTAAGAAAAGTTTTCTGTAAATGGTGGAAAAGAGAATAACAACCCCACTGAAGTTAGACCTCCAAGCATCTTGGGAACAGACTCTGTTTGTGCAAACTGTTGATTACCTGGTTGCTTTTTTTCAGTTGGTGGCATCAGCTGCCCTCACCTGAGAACTGACAAGACCCCTTGATATTAAGAGGACTACTGAGGAATAGGTTTTCAGCACATTGTACCATAATCCATCATCAGAACTCTTCTAGAACTCTGAACTTGTAGCCACAGCTGTCTGCACCAGGCATATCGTTCTCCCTGGGCTTAACTTTAAGCAATATTCTCCGGCCTTGCCACCCAGCTTTTATACTGGGTTTAAATGCATGGGTTGTGCACCAAGCAGGGGCATCACTGGCTGAACAGGAACACAATGACAAGCAAACAGGTGATCTGGAGGGCAGACTTCCTGTACGTCTTCAGCCACTGGCCAAAAATAAGCCCCGCGTGCTCTCCCAGTCTCCCTGGGTGGTGTCTGTTTATTTTTCTGAAAGTGATCCTACAAGGAACAGGACTGCTGCCAAGGCTTCATGGTGGGAGAAGGGCAAACTATACTGAGGTCATTGCCAGCACAATGCATTTTTCAACAATAGGAAAATCTTTTTTCCCCAAGGGGAGAACAACGCCTGACTCAAGGTTAGGGCTGCAGAAACCATCACAAAGCCTACATGACATGGACATTTGCAGAAGAATTTGACTTCTGTTGCCACTGAACGTATGTGTATGTTTGTGCAAAAGAGAGTATATTTATGTACATGTGTGTATGTGAGTGAGCACAGGAAGCCAAAACTGTTCTTTTAAAAACATCTACAAGACATTTTATTTGTGTTGCGTGAATGGACCCTTCACTGGTGAAAGCTAGAAAATGGGGGGGGGGGGGGATATAGATAGAATCCATCTAATTTCTCCCCTTGTGCTCCTGCTTTAATTTGTGACAGACCTGTCCAATCTAATGTTTAAATGTGAAACATTAAAAAAAAGATAGATTCCAATCCTATATACACTGTCAGAAGAGAGCCCCACTGAATAAAGTGAAAATTCAATTTTAAGGAAAAATATTTTTTCCTGCCTTTCTCACTGAGACTCAAGGTGGATATAGTAAACAATGCAATCAGACACTAAAAGACATCCCAAAAACTATACAATAGAATTAGGATTACAAAATGAGCAAGCAATTGAAGCAAAAAAAGTATAAGACATGATATACAATAAACAATGCAGAAAAGGGAATTACATCAGTGCAGTAACAGCAAGAATACACATACAACAGTCTTTTCCCCTTAATTACTACAGTTCTGTTCCCTTTATAAAAGTGCCCACCTGAATCATTCCATTGTTTTACTGTTCTATTACTTGGTTAAAAATGTCCTTCTGAACAATTCTGCTTTACATCATCTACAGAATTATGGAAGTACTAGCGGTACCCGGCCACACATTGCTGTGGCTTATTGTGGTGAAATGGGAAAGGAACAGTAGCAGCAAATCAATTGCAGAGGCCAGCAGTACGTGCTCATGCAAACACGTAGCCTGATACTGTGTGATGTCATTGATGTGTGCCCGCATTCCTTGGGGGGGGAATGGAAAGACACCCCTCCCACACATCTAGGCTGGCTGGTCATGATCCTTTACCTGGGAGTAAGTTTGGTTGGTGGCAATGGGTGTCGCTTCTGAGGAAACCCTCTGAGGGGCACGACGCAGCCATTCAAAGTATGTCACGGTTGCTGTACCGAGCTTACTCCTGAGTAATGCGTGCCTGGTTTTCTTAACTGTAACTGCAGTATTCAGGGAATCTAGACTGGCTGGCCCCTCCCTCTCGTCCCTTGCATGTCACCCCTCACTCTCTTCCCTCCCTCACTTCTCTTCCCTTGCATGCCACCCCTCCCCCTCCCTCCCTCCCTTCCCTTTCCCTCTGCTAGGGTGGGTGTGTCATATGAAGATGCTGGGCCCCCTGCCTCCCCTCCCTTGCATGCCACCCCTCACTCTCTCCCTTCTCTCACTTCTCTTCCCTTGCATGCCACCCCTCCCCCTCCCTCCCTCTCCCTCCCTTCCCTGTCCCTTGTGTGTATGTGTGTGTATGTGTTTCACTTCCACTCGAGTTATTGCCTATGTACTGTTTTCACTGCTCATATCTGGCCATCTGAGCAAACATTCTAAGCTGCACGAACATTCTAAGGGTGACAGTTACACACAGGCAGCTGCATGTCCTTCATCATGGAGCACCAGGAAAAAGGCGTTTTACCTGGGCCAGGTGTGAAATTTCAGGTGTGTGAACATCTAAAAACACTCTTGCCTGGCTGACTATAGTGGCTAGGAATTTTCAGAGGAATTGGCCCAGCAGTTACTGAGTTATACCATCACTAACAAATACACGGTTAGCTTTTAATATATATATAGATGGGAGCCTTCCTGACCTCCTCAGGCAGGCTATTCTACGACATGGGAACTACAACAGAGAATGCACATGTAAGGGTAGCTATTAATCTCAGCCATTTGGAGGGCAGTACCATCAGAGTCAAATTCCCATGAAGTTACTTACTGTTGCGAGAGTTCAGCAGCCATGATGTCTGAATTGTCCCAAGAAGAAGAACTTTCCTGAGCGTTCAGGCAGCTCTACAGGACAGCTTGCTGAGCTACTTTGAAGGAGTCACCAAGAGGGAAGGAGGGTCATCTCCTCCACCTTCTGGGCAAGGGCTGCAACACTGAGGCAACTGTAGATGCCATGGCCACTGCCCTTGAGTTTTGCTTACCGGTTACCAAGTATCTCCATAGCATGAACAGCTTCTGTCTACAAATATATTAGTAAAAGTCTGTACCATTATAATAAAATGCTATTCTAGTGAAACTGCAGTGCCCACGTATATATCTGGCTTTGAAATCTGGTACATTTGGAAACTGGCTTAATTCCAGGTGCACACAAGACACCCAATGTACATCAATATGGTGTACTTCCACTTGTCACCACCAGAAGTGACTAGAGTTAGTGCTTTCATTATGGCATAATTCAGCTTTGGCAACAGTTTTCTGCTTCTGAGGACTGGAGTCTTGTGATTTCCATATAAAATGTTGTTTTGTATTTGAAAATAAAAATGGTTATTTTTACATGTGTGGTGGGGAAATTTGAAGGTCTGGTAAAGTTTTAGTAAATAAAACTGCCTTCCCCCAGATTAAAAAACAACAATAAAATGACATTTGTGTGATTTTAAAAAATCACTTATATTTGAGATCAAAGCCATGACTTGTTTTAAAAAATACAATGCAGCTCAGCTGCTTATCCTGTTCTGATCATCACACCAGTTCAACTAGTCATGAGAAAATGAACAGCTTAGACTACATGTCACCAGCCTGGCACCCATGGCTGAAACAAACTGCACCAAAGTCAGTGTGAGTTCTTCTGTGATGGGATCTTCTCTTTGCTTTCTTGCAATACATGGCTTTATTTTCTTTATTGCAGGGCAGGTTCTCAAGAAGAGGAAATAATGAGCAGTAGTTGCAATCACAGGGGAGCCAGGACTGCTTTGGAAATGAATGTGCTACAAAATGTGGTACCGTTGGGTTGCATAATAACAGGGATACCTTTTATGTTTCAACTTTTATTTCGAGTGAGTCTGTCTGGCATCTGGGGTGTAAAAATGATATGTAGTTGGAATTTAGGCAGTCCTTGTGGACCTATAACTAAGGACTTTCTCTTGCATACATTCATGTTACTAGAATCATGCAGTACAATGGCAGAGAGTTTGGACTTGAGCAACCTATGTTTAAATCCCTCTTTGAGTCACTCCCTAATACATATATGCTTTGTTTGTTTGTTTGTTTTGCTTTCTTGTCCCATTTCCCTGCACCCACAAGGAAAGCATTTTTCCTTCTACTAAAAGATGGTGGCAGGGTGCCCCTGAAGCAGCAGGAGTGGACTGTATATCTGTATCCTCTTTGACCTGGACTTGGCCACACAGCCCACTCCGCCATAGTCACCATCCACAAACATTCCTTCTGTCTCGGGTAAATATTATTGCTGGGCAAATAAAGTGTGAATCAGCCCCTTTTGTTATGCAGGCCCAGCTTGTCAGGCTGCTGTTTAATGACCCTCTTGCTGTGTACCGTAGGCTGTTCATTAACCTCTAACCACAGATGGTGAGGAGCTGGCACTATGCCAATGGGAACAGTTTGCCAATGCCAGCCATGAACTGCCAGCAACCTTTACATCAATCTGTCTGAGAGCCAGAGGACTTCAGATGGGTAGAGAATTTCATAAAATTGTCTAGGGAATGTCCTGCTCTTAACATAGCCTGCTTGTTTCCTTCCTGCTGCTCCACATTTTTTTTCTTAGAATCCCCATTTTTTCACAGTCTCAAAGATATTTTTAAGCGCACTCCAGGGGAAGCACCCCATCTCTATTCTGTTCCCAAATGCCAAATTATATCAGTACTGTGTTGTACAGGACCACCAATATATTGTATGGAGTTAGCTGGTTCCCAGTATCCAGCTGAACATATGTGTATGATATCTTATAGTGCAGGAGGGGTCTTTGCCCTGTTATTGTTCAACGACAGTGGTCACCTGCAGGCTGCGCTGGACTTTGTTGCCAAGCCATCTTCTCCCCAATAGAGCCCGAATGTGGCTTATATCTCCCCTCCTCCTTCACAACAACCCTGTGAGCTAGGTTAGGCTGAAGGTGTGTAAGTGGCCCAAGGTCTCCCAGTAAGCTTCCATGGCAGAGTGGGAATTTGAACCTGGGTCTTTCAGCTCCTAGTACAACACTGTAACCACTACACATAGTGGCTCTTGCCATTGACACGAGTTGACAGCGTAGGTGCAACTGAGCATACACAGAGTGCGGCAATAACCACTGGAGCCAGGGAGTTCACTCAAAGAAAGGATGTATTGGCATTGATACAATATATACAGTTTAAACGGACAGAGCCTTCGGCTTAGGTCCTGTCCCCAGCAAGGAACATGCTTAACTGAATTAGCTTACTTATATACACTATGATACATTAATTAGCCTATGGCTAGTACAGTCAAAGGTCACATGACTCATATATATAGCTGATGCAATCATGCTTAGTCATTCCCTTTGGCTGACTGCTAACAGGTGACTGTAGTTGGTCCTTTGGCACCCCCCTATGGAAACACCATACGATTGTGCTATATCGCAGTGCACCAAAGCGAAAGGGTCCTTAGTTACCCTTGGGCTTTGTCTTGCCACTGGATGCATTTTCACTTTCCCACTCAAACACACTTTGCACTCCAGAAAACAATCACATTTGGCAAATTGCACACCACACATTTGTGCTGTTTGTTTGAGTACTTTGAAGCTCACATGCCCACATTTCCTGTGGAAGTTGTGCACACAATTAGCTGGGTGCAGTGGGTCATTTACCCCACACACAGTAGTTGGAACATCACATGTCACAGGGGTGTTACTGTCCACAGTCAATTTATAAAGTCTGTTACTTAATACACCCTGTGCCACAATGTCCCCATCCCTGGCTATGGAGCACCCTGTCCCAGTAAAAGTACATACATACCCATCCAGTGCCAACCTGGACACGCTTAATAGATTATGCGCCATACTTGGTATGTGTAACACGTTCTGCAGGGTAATCCCATAGCTTGCAAAAAAACACTTCTCCTTGGGACTGTACAACAGCTGCAGAGCTGTCAGCAAGAGTCACCTCTCAATATCCGGTGTCCTCTTCTTCTTACAGCGAACTTGCCCTTGCTACTATATGTTCTGTAGACCCGGTGTCCAAAAGCCACGTCGATTTCGGTGCTTGGGTACGTTGCACCAGAAAGGCGCTTCCTTTCGGTCCTCTGCACAGCCTGTTGCTGACGTCAGGGGTCGGCTGTCGCCCTGGCTGGCAATTCCTGCTAGGTGGTTGGTTGCTCCACAGGTGTAACATCTCGCGAACAGCATTCGCCTCTGCCAATTTGTCACCTCGGTCCTTGCTGATGCTGTTGTTCACTGGAGGCTGAGGGTAGGCACGTAAATCCCTTTGCCCCTTCCATTCCAAAAGCCTCCCGGACACGTAGTCCAAAGTTAAATCATCCTCTGGCACACTTTGTAGGCCATCCACTAATGGGTCCCATTGTGTGCCAAGAGAAGAGAGCAAAATCAAAGCTTGCAGATTATTATCAAAAGCCAAACCTCTATCGGACAAATCAGCAAAGAGTGCTCTCATTTGTTGCAGATGGGAAATCACATTGCCTTCATGCAACTTGAGATTAAAGAGTCTACGCACCAGAATCAGCTTGGAGCCCGCTGTTGTCCTCTGGTACAACTCTTTCAGGGCAGTCCAACACCCCAAAGCTGTTGTTTTATCTCGCAGGAACACCAATTGGCTGTTTTCCACTGCTAGAACAATGGCTGCTCTGGCTTTCTCATCAGCCTCCACCTCATCATCATCGTCCATATCTGGAGCTTTCTGAGCAGCTTTCCAGAGTCCTTCCCGGATGAGGTAGCATTTCATTTTCTCCACCCATGAGATGTAATTGGACTCATTGAGCCTTTCAAACAGCAGCCCATGAGTAGGACCCGTCATGACTTCACCACACTCTTCGCTCCGCCCACTAGGCAGTGTTACTCACCAGTGGGTTGTACGACGCCTAGCAGCAACTGGGCCCATAACCTGACACGAGTTGACAGCGTAGGCGCAACTGAGCATACACAGAGTGCGGCAATAACCACTGGAGCCAGGGAGTTCACTCAAAGAAAGGATGTATTGGCATTGATACAATATATACAGTTTAAACGGACAGAGCCTTCGGCTTAGGTCCTGTCCCCAGCAAGGAACATGCTTAACTGAATTAGCTTACTTATATACACTATGATACATTAATTAGCCTATGGCTAGTACAGTCAAAGGTCACATGACTCATATATATAGCTGATGCAATCATGCTTAGTCATTCCCTTTGGCTGACTGCTAACAGGTGACTGTAGTTAGTCCTTCAGCAGTCCATTAAGGCAATCAAGGGTTTTGCCATGCAGCTGTTATACCTTCAGCTCCTGACAGCCATATCAAGAAATGAACCTCAGTGTCCTGGTGATCAGTGGCATTGATGTGGAATTAAGATGGGACCCAGAATGGCCGGAGTTATGTATATTCTATTAAATAGTCAAACTGCAAAAAAAAAATTCTGAATTGAGTATGCTGAGAACCTCATATTTCAATTTAAAAAACCACAAACAAGATTATAGTCCTTATGGCTCTGTTTGGAAGTTTGCAAAGAGCAACACATCTTAGAAGATGTCTGAAGCTAAAAAAGATTTCCAATGCTTTGCTTGGCTCTCAGCCCCCCCCCCTCCATTACCACCATGCATAACAAAACAGAAAATGTTATACAAGAACAGCAGATAGACCTGAAGTGGTTTGATTTACATAATTGTCGAATTCATCTTTACTAGGTTTCTGTTCTATACATGCCTTGCTTTACATGCTGTACACCACATGAGCCAAGTGCAACTGAGCACAAAACCATTTCCTGCACTTGCAATGCAAATAGGTGTGGATGACAGCAGATATAGCAGCCAAAGATCCAGCTATGAAATGGTTTTCTGATAAACCTAAATTCTCCACCCAGGCAATGGCTCCAAACTAATTGATCCTTCATTAGCAGGAAGAGGAGATAATGATCCTGTTGCCTGACAGCAAGCAGATGCAAATGAGCAGACTTCTGTGAGCACCACAAGGAAACTGGCAGCACACACAGAGAGGTGGGACCCACTCATGCTTGCAGAGCGTCTTACTGGTCCACATGAGATGCACTATGTGTGGAGAAGGCAATGAGGAGGCATAGAGGGCAGGAGTTTTCGGCCCTGAAGAGGAAGCTTTTGTATCTTCCCCACTTCTCAGAACTTATATGATTAGGATAGCAGTTTTGATGACTGTAAAAAACTCAGCTGCTGAAAGGAAGATGACTTTCTTGCTCTTCAAACTCATCTCTCCAGTTTCTTTTTTGCCCCTATGTGGGCATCCAATAACAAAAGCCACTTACTATTCTTTATCAGGAACTTTAAAAAAATGCTTCCTATATTGGGAAGAGCTGGAAACAACCTAGTCCATCACTAGGTTGAATGACATCCTAGACCTAAACCATTTGTCAAACACTGCCCTGATGCACTATGGGAGTATGAGTCCTCATTGGAAGAACAGGGCAACCCACTATCAGCCCCTGCTGTAGCAAGACCTTTCTGTGAGGCTGAGGTCTCAGGTCCTCCCCAAAGGGACCCTGAGCCAGTGCCAGTTGCATCCCTGAGCCAGCAGGGCCCCAGCATGGACATACGCACAACCAGTTCCACCATGATCTCCCGACACACAGGGCAAAGGTAGTGAAGGACCAGGGCTGAGGCATGGACAAGGTGCAGGAGTGTATGCAGTGGCAGTTCACAATTTCTTCTATGTTAAGGAAGAGCTACAAGAGTCACCACAATATCCGGGCCCCAGTATTCCTCATGAGTACAGGAGCTGACTCAGCTTGCAGGGAAGAGCATAACTGTGAGAACCTGCAATAGCTGGAGGAAAACTCCTTATATAAGGCTGCAGCCAGTGTGGGATCAGCTTGTCCACAGTCTTGCTGGCAGTCTCACCAGTTGCTGGACCTGTTCTGTAGTCATACTGGTTACTTGATCCTTGTCTGCTTTTGGACTCTGCATTTGAAATCTATGACCTGACTCTGGACTGAGACCTTGGACTGCCTTCTGACTTTCCCTTTGACTGTGTTGTTGGACCCTGTGGGATTTGCCTTATGTCTGGTGGCCAAAGCAGCCATTCCCTTCAGATTGTTATCTAGGATAATCTTAGTAAAGTTCAGTCATCTAAGCATTCTTTCTTGGAAGATAACTTCTTGAAATCAGTGAGATTTCAGTGCAAGTATAGCATAGAGATGTAATTCTGCTATGTTTTTGTTGCTCCTTACATATCTATCACTGCACTGGAAAATATCTGTTCTCCAGTCTTATTCCTCTAAATATAGCTGTGCTATCAGCAAAGAACAGTCAATCTTCTTAGAAACAAAGGCGTTTGTGCTTTTGGCATGCACAGCTAGTAGATAGGTTTGTTTAATTGTTTTAAAATAATGGACAAGCAGGGTGCAAAGGGAGAAAGTTGGCTAGAGATATGTGTGCTCCTGTTGCATAATCACGTCATGGTCCACAGCACAGGATGGAGCACTTCTCCCCTCCTTAACTGATGCCCCTGGTTTTAGTTTGTTTGAAACATCTGAAGCCGTCTGCTCTGCAACTGATATTTTACAGTACATTGCAGCTTTGCTTGTAGCTTCTTTGAGGCTGCAATCCTAAGGACATTTTCCCACAATTAAGCACCATTCTCTTGCCTCAATTTTCTTTTCCCCAACTCAAACACTTCTCAGTTCTTCAGGCTTTTCCTTACATATCAGTCAACCCAAACCCATATATCTTGTTTTTTTCTGAATCTTCTCCAGCATATCTAGATTATCTGTTAAATGCTGTTCTCATTACAGCAATAAAACAGTAAATTCAGAATTAAACATTTTCAGAAGGGGGGGGGGAATCTACAGCAGAATGATGTTACCTCTATGGAATACATATCTGGAATACAGAATTATGCAATTCTGATAATCCCATCAGCGAAGTATACTTCGCAACTCAAGCAGGTACAAAGCCAGGCAACTAGAACAGAGAACAAACTAGAACAAAGCCAGGCAACTAGAGACAGAAATACTAGAACTTGAAATTACCCAGTGAAACTGATTGGCAATAGGTAAAGGACAAGCACCGTACTTCCATAATCAGCTTATGGAATTCATTTCAAGATGCTATGATGGCAACTAAAAAGATGGCTTTAATTAAGGATTAGACTCATCCATGCAGGGTGTAATTGTTCAATGACAATTAGCCATTCATTATATTTAAGAACTTGACCTCTATGTTAAAGCAGCAGCATAACTTTGAGTACCAGATGCTGGGGACAAACAGCAGGGAATGACTATTTCCATCAGACTGTTATCTTTACAAGTGCCGGTGGTTGTATACTGTTGGAAACAGAGTGCTGGGATAGTTGAACATGTAATCTGACTCAAGAAAGTCTGCTCTTCTATTCCTTTGATCTAAACATAGGTCTTTTCAGCTTGAGTTGTTTACAACAGTTCTTGCCATAAAAATAATTCTGCACTTTTTCCCTCTGGTTCTGGAAACAGTTTCCCTTCATTTTTCCTCCACTGTTTTCCTGAGCGCTTTTAGTGCAATGTTGGTTTCTCTGGGGTTTTGTTTTGTTTTGGGGGAGGGGCAGTGGTGGGATCCAAAAATTTTAATAACAGGTTCCGATGGTGGTGGGATTCAAACAGTGGCACCGCCGCACACACGCACCTCCAGTCCCTATTGGGCAGGGAGGTTGCTTTAGTGACCCCTTCTTGGCACTGAGAAAAAATTAGTAACCACTTCTACAGAAGTGGTGAGAACTGGTTGGATCCAACCTCTGGGGAGTGGGTTTGGTCCATTTCTGAGCCAGCTTTGCTTAAGCATGTGATCATGTTGAAATGGTCTTTATTTCTCCAGCCCACCAAACACCTGGCTGTTATCCACACCCTTGTGCAGTTGTCCAAACTCCCCTTCATCCATTTTCTCCTCCCACTTTGTTTTCGAAAGTTTTATTCTCTCTGTCATATGATATCCCATTAGTGATGTAATGTTAGAGCAAAGACACAAGGCAGATTGATTGTATCAGCTTTGTCAGTTTCCTATCAAATTAGCGATGTTGCATTAAGGTGAAGATACACTGTGTATCACAGGGTATACACTGTGTGGGCAGGCAGGAACAGGTGAAATTGATAGAAGCTGCTTTTGCAGAAGGAAATTGACAAGGGACTGTTGCAGTAATGATGGGGCATTACAGTAGCTCCAAGTTGGCTGAAAAAATGTGGGGGATTTTTGGCAGGGTTGGGGGAAGCTACATTTTTGTACCTTCTGGTAATGAGAGCCAGCATGGTGCAGTTGTTCTGGTGAACCAGATTTGTTTCCCCACTCTCACATTTCTGCTGGTTGACCTTGGGCTACTCACAGTTCTTTGGAATTCTCTCAGCCCCACCTACTCACATGGTGTCTGTTGTGGGGAGAGGAAGGGAAAGGAGCTTGTTGTAAGCCTCTTTGAGTCTCCTTACAGGAGAGAAAGGTAGGATATATATCAAAACCTTTTGCTGCTGCTCCAGTGGGGAGAGGGTTGACTTCCATTTTGTGTGGGTAGTTCTCAGTGGTAGAAATGGAAGCTGAGACATTTTTTGAATTGCTGCTGCAATGTAATTCCTCAGTTTTGCTAGAGCGCTTGTGCAAAAGAGAAAAGGGAAAGTATTATTCTTTTGCAACATAGGGCGAATCCCCACAGAGAAAATAAACCGTGTTCCCCCCATTCCATAAGATAAGCACCTTTTCATCCCAGTCTCTGCCTCCTCACTGCAGTGTGTGTCTGTTGAGGGGGTCAAAGTTAGTCTCAGGATCAAAAACTGTAACTATTTCCATGAGCCCGTGATCTGCTCTGTGGATCTTTCCAATTGGTTGTTGTATTTATTTATTTATTTATTAAACTTATAGGCCGCCTCATCCCCGAAGGGCTCGAGGCGGCTCACAACATGGCTGTTCCAATGAGCAGCAATCAACAAATCAATTCAACAATCAACGAATCAGCGCATAAAAACTTAATCTCTTAAAACCTATGCAGCAATAGATTAAATAACCAAATATTTTAAAACAAAGATTGTTTAAAACAGGCGCCCGAACCAAGGCCAAGGGAAGGAGGAGATAGGTAGGGCCCGCGATGTTATCAATGGATCAGGCCCAACCAAAAATAAAAAGATGGAGACAGGCAGCCTCAGCTTCGGTGGGGGGCAGTAGGACCACAGCTGGCCTCTCCAAAAGCCTGGTGGAATAGCTCCGTCTTGCAGGCCCTGCGGAACTCACCAAGGTCCCTCAGGGCCTGGACAGCTGGAGGTAGAGCATTCCACCAGGCAGGGGCCAGAGCCGTAAAGGCTCTGGCCCGGGTCGAGGCCAGCCGTATCATTGCGGGGCTAGGGGTCACCAGCAGTTCTGCCGTTGCCGAAGGCAGTGGCCTCTGTGGGACATAAGGGGTGATGCGGTCCCGTTGGTATGAGGGCCCCATGCCGCGTAAGGCCTTAAAGGTCAGTACCAACACCTTGAAAACAATCCGGAACTCCACTGGGAGCCAGTGCAGATGGCATAGCACAGGGGTGATATGATCTAAATAGTCACCCCCTGTCAAAAGCCAAGCCGCTGCATTCTGGACCAGCTTCAACTTCCGGATTAATCGCAAGGGAAGGCCCGCGTAGAGTGAGTTACAGTAATCCAACCTCGAGGTGACCGTCGCATGGATCACAGTGGCCAGGTTGGACCGGGAGAGATAGGGAGCCAGCCGCTGTGCCTGGCGAAGATGGAAAAACGCAACCCGGGTGACATGGGCCACCTGGCTCTCCATTGATAATGAAGAGTCCAGGCGGACCCCCAGGCTGCGCGCCAGGGATGTCGGGGCCAACGTAACCCCCTCCCAAATAGGCGGCTGAAAATCCCTCGGTCTCTCCCCCGGGCCCAGCCAGAGAACTCCGCAGCCCCTCCCCTCTGTTTGGGGAAGGTTTTTTTTTTTTTAAAAAAAATGGCCACGCAGCTTCACAGAAATATTGGATGTTTTTAAAATTTTTGGCTGTAAAGCTTCATTGGTACACACACTCTGCACTAGCTCTCCTTCTCTTTGCAGGGTCATGCCTACGAAGTCACAAACAGCACACACACAAAAACCCTTTCTCTGATTGGTGCATGCCTTCTAGGGCGGGAAAAATAAACTGGAATGCCTTCTGCTGCCACTGATGCGGCCTCAGCCCGTGTTTTTAAAAAAGGTGTACCTTCCTACCGGTTTTTGAAAAACATAGGATGAGAGTGAGAGCGCCCGCCAAGGCCAGGATGGAGCTGAGTTGGGCACTGAAACCATGGGGACTCCTTGCTCAAATCAGGACTTTTACCATTAGTATCACGCAATTTTTTGGCAGTGGGGATTCCCCCATGGATGACATCCCACCACCATCAGGAATAATACTATCCTAGCTGTAGCATGTGAAATAAATGCAACTGAAGAGATAAGGGGAAACCTGTGGAGGAATGGAGGTATGTGGAATGATGTCACAGAAAATGTTTCCAAAACACAGGGTTTGACCACTGGGAAAATCTGTGGTAAGTTGTGCACACAGAAAAGGCCCTAATAACAGGTCTGAACAGAGGAGGACTATTACTTCCTTCCTATGTCTTGATTTCAACTCAACATGCTCTCTTCCTCCAGCATCTTGCAACTGATACAAACCAATTTTGTATTCCAATTAGTCTTGGAAAGGAGACATAACAAGCACACACTCTGCATCTCTCTTTCTCACTCTCCAGGGCTAATAGAAGTACACAGGGTGTTTCTTTTTGACTGGCAAAACTACGTAGATGTATAAAGGTTAACCCCTTCTTATAGGGTTACCAGGCCCCCCAGCCACTGGTGGGTGATGAGGATAAGGTTTCCAGATCCAGGTTGGGAAACTTCTGGAGATCTGGGGATAGAGCCTGGAGAAGACAGGGATCTCAGTAGGTTACAATGCCATAGAATCCACCCTCCAAAGTATCTATTTTCTTCAGGGAAACTGACCTCAGTAGTCTGGAGCAGCAGAGCTCTAATTCTGGGGACTCTCCAGGTCCCACCTGGAGGCTGGCATCCCTACCTTCTTACCACCAAACTTGGGCCTGCTACAGCAATTAGGCTTTTTTTAAAGTTAGGGAATAGCCAATCATGGATCCTCTAGCATTTGTCTATTGGAATCTAAGATATTAATTAGTGCGGTTAGTTCATTCTTATACCATCTAAACACCTATTCTCATATCAGGTCACTTCCCAGTTAACAGGATCTTGGTCTTGATGGAATTAAGCTTCAGTGTGCAGGAGCAGCAGTGGTGTAGTGGTTAAGAGCAGGTGTACTCTAATCTGGAGGAACCGGGTTTGATTCCCCGCTCTGCTGCTTGAGCTGTGGAGGCTTAACTGGGGAATTCAGATTAGCCTGTGCACTCCCACACACTCCAGCTGGGTGACCTTGGGCTAGTCACAGCTCTACAGAGCTCTTTCAGCCCCACCCACCTCGCAGGGTGTTTGTTGTGAGGGGGGAAGGGAAAGGAGTTTGTAAGCCCCTTTGAGTCTCCTACAGGAGATAAAGGGGAGATATAGATCCAACTCTTCTACTACTAATGGCAGACATTTATTCAAGACCTCTACTAACTCCCTAGAATGAAATGGGAAGGGGTAGCTCATTGTCATCAGCATACTGATAATACAATTCCCCAAATCCTCAAAATAACTGAACAACTGGATTCTTGTAAAAGTTAAACAGAATAAACAGGTGGAGGCACTAACCAGAAAGCACCAGAATGTAACATAGTATGCCCCCATCCCATCTTGACAAGGGGATCTATAAGGATACCATATTCAATTGCATCAAAAGAAGAAAAACAGTTGGATTTATATCCCCCTTTCTCTCCTGTAGGAGACTCAAAGGAGCTTACAAACTCCTTTCCCTTCCTCCCCACCACAAACACCCTGTGAGGTAGATGGGGCTGAGAGAGCTCAGAAGAACTGTGACTAGCCCAAGGTCACCCAACTGGCCTGTGTTAGAGTGCACAGGCCAATCTGAATTCCCCAGATAAGCCTCCACAGCTCAAACAGCAGAGCGGGGAATCAAACCCGGTTCCTCCAGATTAGAGTGCACCTGCTCTTAACTACTACACCACTGCTGCTCCTGAACTACTGAGATATCTGGAAGGACCAACAAGGGTGCACTCCCCCATCCAACTCCTTGCATTAGATGTCCCTCATGGCAACCAGTCCTAAAGTCAAGTTGGAAGCCAGACTGAAAAATGATCAAGTATTCATCAAAATTCTTCAGAATTATATTAGCCACCAACAACTCATTTCGCATACACAATGGAATGCTGAAGACCAAACAAGTTGTTCAAATTAGCATAAACTGCCAGGCAGTTCGCTTTAGAAATGCTCTCACCACAGCTTCTTTTAAAGGTTTACATCCAATTTTTAAATGAGTCTTCTTTCCTTTCTGTCCTGCAGTAGAAACATTAAGAGCCACACACAAATAGCATAGGAATATTTTTAATGTTAAAAGCTACCAGAGAAATTCTGGAAATCCAGAAAGACCCAGTTTCTACTACAACTGACACTGATGGCTAAGAGCCTTTTCAGGTATATAATAATGTTAGTTATTTATAAATTCTTTTGAAATAAATGGGACACACTAGCCATTACTAATTTAAAATGTCTTATTTATTTCAATGGTAATTTTGTGCAATAATCTATCTTGGATTGGGCCCTAAATTTATTTATGTATTTATTGTTTTACTTAATTTATAGCCCACTTTTCTCACTGAGACTCATGGTGGATTACAAAATATAGAAAGCCATTCAGATAGTACAAGATATCTAGTACAGAAACAAGCAAACAAAATTGTGTAAATGTGTGCTCTTTACGAATTTGTTGAGAAGAATGCAAGTGCCTTCCCTTCAATACATTTTATGACAAAATTACTATTTTCTTGTATTCAAAACACAATGTTTTGTTATGTAAATACATTCTTCTCCATCTGCACGCAAAAGTATCACAAAGTTGACCACATACTGGCCAGTGCCCATAATACCATTGTTGGTGGGAGTCAATATTCTTAAACTTATGCCATTCTGGACTTTCATATACTTCTATTTCACTTTGAGTTCATTTTTGTTACTTCAGATGGTGAGTAATTGCTTGCTGTATCATTTAATTATAGGCGTGCCCACAAAGCCCTTTAAATTTGAATCTTTAACCATGGGCCTAATAGTAGCAAAGCTGCTCTGTTACTCCTATGTCAATGTACCACCAATCTGAGGAAATTTTTTTGGTGACTATCCCTTACAAGTTTTATGATTCCTCTCTGACATAAAAACAAATGTCTCCCACCCACACCCCCTTTTAAGAATTAAATGCAGCAGAGAAGCCACTGCAAATAACAAGACTCTAAGTCTCATACACCCTTCCAAGGCAACTATATAAGCTGTATTTCATGTAGAAATGGGATATCATGGTCCTGGCACCAAGTTCAGAATATATTTTAAATGTGTGCGTGTGTGTTTTTCTGTTGTCCAGAATTGGAAAGGCCCTAAAAAAAGGCAAATTAAGATTAAATCTGGAGGGATTTCCCAGTGTTGACACAAATTAAGGTGTGGAAAAAACATCAGTGATGACACAGTTCAAGGCTATTATTCACTAAAACAGGTAGGCAAATTCTACTCAGACCCAGGCGTTCCTAAACCTACTGAACTCTCAAATGCCTAGTTCTGCTTATTTTGTAAGTCACATTAAGGATTTTTGTAAGTCACATTAAGGATTAACCAAACGTAAATATTGGACAAGAAATAATACTTAAAATTTGAACAGAGATTTCAAGGTTCAAAGCACTATGTATGTATTATCACCATAATCACCAACAGTACTACAGACTAGAATTATTTATTCTCATAATACAGAGTGAGGGCTGAGATCAAGAGAGAAAGATGAAATAACAGCTTGCTTCCTCATGGGTTTATGAATGAATTGAGATGTGAATCACACCTTGATCAAAATTCATTTTTATACTGGTTCCATGTAGACTGGTACATTGATTGCAACAACAAATGTCCTTAATTGCTTGTGGCTGGTATATAACTTGGAGGAACCTGACTGCCTCTCATTTCATTTCCTATATGTGTACCCTCTGCCGCCTTCTCTTTTCATGGAACATCTATTGCTTGGAAAATATAGTTCTACATGTGCATTTATCATTCAGAGAAGAAATCAGGGGTAAATGGTTCCAAAAAAAACCTAACCTTCAATCCATCAATGAAATATGACAGCATATTTGGAAAGTCTATGGCAAGAATGAAGTCCTGCATAAGATACTTCTAATGATTCACCTGATGAGAGCTGACAGGAACATCTTGTGTTTTGATACTGTCAAGAATGGAATGACAAGATCAAGGGTTCCCTTTTGTGGTGGCTGCTGCCCTCTCCTGGTGAGCCTGAAGTGGCTGCTGGGAGTGGAACAGGTAAAACTTTAATGCTTGGTCTCTATACATTGGAGAAGAGAGACTTCAGTTTTCCTGTGTTGAGCAGACAGGAAAATAATAACCAGAGACTCCAATAAAAGGTGTTATGACTGTACCAGCTTTACAGAAGTTCTTTCTTCATGCTGAAATAGTGAATATTATGCCTGAAGCAGTGGCATAGTGGCTAAGAGCAGTGGCTAAGAGCAGGTGCACTCTGATCTGGAGGAACTGGGTTTGATTCCCCGCTCTGCTGCTTGAGTTGTGGAGGCTTATCTGGGGAATTCAGATTAGCCTGTGCACTCCCACACACGCCACCTGGGTGACCCTGGGCTAGTCACAGCTTCTCGGAGCTCTCTCAGCCCCACCCACCTCACAGGGTGTTTGTTGTGAGGGGGGAAAGGCAAGGAGATTGTAAGCCCCTTTGAGTCTCCTGCAGGAGAGAAAGGGGGGATATAAATCCAAAATCTTCTTCTTCTTCTATTAATAAGCCATTAACAAATTAAAAATATTGTGAGAGAATAACAGGTGAACTTTGAATGGCTGATTCCAGATTTTGTTAAAACAAAAACTACAGGGGTGTGGCACCTTAACATTATTTATTAATTTTTAAAAATTGCTCCATCTTTCCACCCACTCAGAGTTTACAAAGAGAACATTAAAACAATTAAAAATAGAGTTGAAATGACAAAATGCTATTAAAAATATGTAAACACACAGCACTAGGATAGCCAAATGGGGGTATGCTAGATGAAACAAAAAAATTCTTCACCTGTGGGCAAGACACAACCATAGAGGAAGACCGATAAATCTCCTTGAGAAAGGAATTCAATGGCTTTGGTGCCACAATGGAGAAGGCCCTTTCTTGGGTCATCCCCCATCTAGCCCCAGATAGTGGGGACAATTGAAGTGGGGTCTCCAATGATGACCAGACCACACCTTCCTCTCATCAGTAGCACCTCTATTTTGTTGCGATTAAATTTCAACTTGGATTAGGAAATACCGAGAGATTTTGGAGTGAGAAAGGAAGGGTTGGGAAGGGGAGCGATTTCAATGAGGTATGTAATGCCATAGCGTCCACCTTCTGAAGTTGCAGTCTTCTCCAGGTGAATGATCCGTGGCACCTGGAGATAAGTTGTAATTCCAGGAGATCTCCAGCAACCATCTGGAGAGTGGCAACAAGTGCAGAGATCAGCAGAAGTAATATGGAACCCATGCAGATTCACGGAAGATGGGAAATCGCATTCAGTCGCCCATGCTTCGCCTCCTGATTTGGCTTTTCATCCTGTGCTGCCAGTTCCCTACTTCCCTCCCCCTTTATCTCCTCCTCCCCAGTACCATTTGGGGATGGTGTAACAACCCAACATGCCTCCCTGTTTCAGGAATGGGGGTGCCCTACAGTGGGAGGGATCAACCACAGAGCCCCATTCTTTGGCAGCAGGCTATTCTGCCCCCTTCAGCTTCCAGCCTAATTTTTGAAGGCTTTCCTTTTCTAATTGGGGGGGGGGGGGTCAGGTTACCCTCCTCCTCCTGGCATTCCCCTGACTGTATTCCTTTTGTTGCAGGGTAGAACTGCCTAGATCAGCCACCAGGTCATAGGTATATGCTGAACCCCAGCAATTTTAAAAGGTTTAAAGATATTCAAAATAGAAAAAGGTTTAAGATTATCAGGCAAAGAAATGGAATAAAAGGTTCCCATATACATATGAACAGAACATTTTCCTTGATAGAACTTACTTGACCTTTTAGTTCTTTAGGACAGGATGGCATGGCCCATGCTTCCTCAGCATGAGGACACACATATCATAGTGTGGACCAAATGGGTTGTATGTCTGGTGTTGTATGTCTGGTGTCTATTGATGGGCAATAGATTCAGGATGGACAAAAAGAAATGCTTCTTTACCCAGCAAGTGATTAAAATGTGGGATTTGCTGCCAGAGGATGTGGTGATGGTCAAAGGCATAGACAACTTTAACATGGGTTAGACAGATTCATGGAGGGTAGGTGTATCAGCGACTACAAGCCATGGTGATGAAAAAAAACCTCCACAGCCTCTGAATACCAGTGCCAGGAGTCAAATTCATGGAAGGCCTCTACTCTGTGTCCTGTTGTTGAACCTCTAGGAACTGGATGGCCACTGTGTGAGACAGATACTGGACTAGATGGATCACAGGTCTGATCCAGCAGGCCTCTTCTTATGTTCAGTTTCACACAGATATCTGTCCCATGACTGAGGATTGGCTACTCTTTCCCCCAAAAACAGGCAAGCGCCAATCCTTAGCCCATTAAGTAAATTCCTATAGGTAGGGCTGCCTATCTCCAGGTGGAATCTGGAGTTATACCAAAACTACAACTGATCTCCAGATTATAAACATTAATTCTCCTGGAGAAAATGGCTGTTTTGAAGTGTAGACTGTATGGCATTATACTCTTCTTAGGTCCCTCCTTTCCCCCAAACCCTGCTATCCTCAAATTTCACCCCCAAATCTACAGGAATTTCCCAATCCAGAGTTGGTAACCCTATGAAGATGATACCCTAAGGCCGTGGTGGTGAACCTTTGGCACTCCAGATGTTATGGACTACAATTCCCATCAGCCCCTGCCAGCATGGCCAATTGGCCATGCTGGCAGGGGCTGATGGGAATTGTAGTCCATAACATCTGGAGTGCCAAAGGTTCGCCACCACTGCCCTAAGGGCTTACAAGGCTACAGTTAATTTGTGCTACCAAATTCTGTTTTCCCCCATGTCAGTACATATGTAAACATTGCTGTTACTTTGTATTGTCAAAGGCTTTCACAGCCGGATTCAACTGGTTCTGGTGGGTTTTCCGGGGTGTGTGGCCATGGTCTGGTAGATCTTGTTCCTAACGTTTCACCCGCATCTGTGGCTGGCATCTTCCGAGGTGTATCACAGAGAGAAGTCTGTTATAAGAGAAGTCTGGACGCAGTGTATAACAGACTTCCCTCTGTGATACACCTCTGAAGATGCCAGCCAAAATGCAGGCAAAATGTTAGGAACAAGATCCACCGGACCACGGCCACACACCCCGGAAAACCCACCAGAACCAATTGCTGTTACTGTTTGTGGATTTTTGGATTTTTGTACAAAGCTGAGAGCCCCTTGCCTGGGGTTTGTGTAACTGCATGGATTTTTGATCTACAGTAGAGGGTGGCGTGGAGGCATCTCTTGGTTATTCAATATAAGAATGTGTAACTCCTCAAGTATTAATGGAGCCAGTGTGACATAGAGGATAAAGTGTCAAACTAGGACCTGGTAGGTCCAGGTTCAAGTCAGATCCCCACTCATGCTAGATAACCTTGAGCCAGTCAAACACTCTCAGCCTAACCTACCTCACAGGGTTGTTGTGAAGATAAAAATGGTGGAGGAAAGATTAGGTCTACCTTGTATACATTTGTGTTTATGAGGGGTGTAAATTTGTATTTATGATTTGGTGTTGATTATTCTTATTATGAATATTTCTCTTCCCCCCTTTTTTGGATACATATGTTTTCTTATCTATGTTATGTAATATAAGCAACACCTTAACCTGGAAGGCCCAGGGTACCCTGATCTTCCTGTCAAATCTCAAAAACTAAGTAGGGTCAGCCTAGGTTAGTAACTGGATGGCTAAGCAGAAGCTAAGCAGGGTCAGCCTAGGCTAGTAATTGGATGGGAGACCACCAAAGAATGCCAGGGTTGTTGTGCAGAGGAAGGCAATGGCAAATTACCTCTGTTAGTCTTGCCCTGAAAACCCTACAGGATTGCCATGTCCACTGTGGTTTGACGGCACTTTACACACACAATATAGGCAACAGTAAATTAAGAATTATAAAATTAATAACACATTCATGGTTACTGGCTTTTCAGGCTTCAAGGCTCCCAGGCAAAAGAAATTAGGGCCACTTCAGCTGTTGCAAAATCTCTACATACAATATTCTGTGTTTTTCATTGGGAAGTCATATCCAACCTTGGGATTCTAAATAATGAGTTTGCTCGTTATGTTATTTGTGATTGCAATGTTATAGAATAATAGGCAACCCTATATAATTTACCAGTATCTAGAAACATGCTGCAAGTCAATTCAAAGCTAAGCAGAGGAATTCTTTACCTGTTGGTGGGCTGCATCCTCAGACCAGTATGAGAGGCTCAAAACAAGACTGACAATTCCATTAACCGCACACAGGTCACTCTTGACACTATTTTCGATTTTATTTGAGGGGTAAAAGAGAAAATTGCCTGTAGGAAACAATGAGGGAACACTCTTGATTTCAGTCAAAGCTGTGCTTGGGCAAGGGCATCCAGTTCACACGTTTCCTGACTTGTCTTATTTTGTGTGACAATTTGATGGGGAATGGAACATTATATGTTGGAGGAGGCACTTCACACTGAAAGTCATTTACAACCATCTGGCTACATAATCCAGTGGAGGTTTCCCCAAACTGTGGAGTGTACTCTGTGATGTTAAATATTTTGGTGGGGAGAGGCGGGCAACAAAAGTGAATCCTGTGGCCACGTAAAGTCTAACACAGTTATTTCATTGCTTCCAGAAGCTGTGTTATTCTGTTGCACAAAAAATTAACAGGAGTTTTGTGGCACCTTAAAGACAACAGCATATATTTTCGTGGACTTCAGCCCATTTCGTCAGACACTTTGGAACAGGGCCGTGGATGTATACATATCCTTTAATGGCATTTTGAGGTCTTTTTTCTTGGGCTTATTAGGCTAACACTGCTACCCCTTCTGGAATGTAAAAAGCGGAACTAGCTTGGGAGGAGAAAGTATAAAGTCCATTTCATTATTAAAAGTTTTACAATTCAGCTGTGGAAGTTATCCTCCTATCGTAATTTCTATTCTACCTACAGTGTATTGGATTTCCAGCAAAACAAGCGAACAAAATCCTCAGACTAATGCTTCCAGGTTCAGCAAACGAACTTCTTTAATGGCCCCCTTCAAATCCTATACCGCTGATTACCGAATGCAGACGGGTCGTCCTCTGTTCACTTGCATGAAGATTCACGATGCAGACCAGTCTCTCAAAATCGTACCCCACGCTAGGGGGCGCGCGTCATTTTAGCCTTTTAGTCTCTATGGAAAGACGACGCCTCTAGCAGCGCAAACCGGAAGTGATGGTGTGGGAACGATAGAGGATGCCCAAGCGCGCTCTTCATCCAACCCAGGGTTTGGTACGTGTAGTAGAAGAAGCTGTGATGGTGTGGGTCGTGTCAGGGGAGAAGTACGTGCTACCGTGAGTGTGGTTTTTTATTTATTTTTTAAATAAGGGGAAAAGGTTTGTCCTTATAGTGCCGGGGGTGGAGGGTCAGAAAAGTACTGGAATTTGGAAATTCTGGCTTGAAAGTGCTGGGGAAAAAGTGAAAACTGGGAATTGTGTCAGGAAATTGCAGGCAGATGAGGCTTGGAGCTGGCAGCATAATTTTAAAGGGTTTAGGAAATTGAAAGGGGTCTGTAAGATTTGGGCGAAGTCCAGAATGTGGAAATTGAGCATCTGAATGTTGAAAGCTTTGAGCACTTTGGAACACTGCCGTGGATGTATACATGTCCTTTAATGGCATTTGAGGTCTTTTTTTGTCCCATGTTTGATTTTATGCACACACACATTCATTTATACTGTTTTCAGTTTGCCTTTTTCTTGTATTAATTCTCAGTAACAGCAGATCAGAGGAACTGTCATAAGCAAAAGGGACTTCAAATAAATCTACAGTAAACAAGCCTGAATTGAAGAAATCACCTTGGGACTATTCTCACATCTGTTCTCACATTTAGCTACAGCCAAATGGAATGGTCTTACCTTGCCGTAAGAGCAATAAGTTGTATGGGCAAGGGTGAGAGTAACCTTGAAGTGATTTATTTATCCAGATGTGTGCTGTAGACCCATTTAGGGTCTCATCTGCTGTGCTTTCTCCTTCAGCATTAAACTGTGTTTGAGAATTATGAGAAGAAAGTGAAAATTATACACTGTATTTGGTATGAAAACTATGTCCATGTAGTAGACCTGCCAAAATGCAACAAACACAATATTATTCAAAAAAAATCTAATGCAATCCAGCAATGATATGACAGTTCAGCTCAGAGGAATGAACTTCAGAAATCTTACTCAGTAATAGGAATACAAAGTTTACTGTGTGTCAGAGGGACAGCACAATTATAACAGTGCACTCTGATGTGATATCTATCAATCACCTTTCTGGTGAATGCTTTATTCATCTCCCCCCATAATTATGACCAAATGATAAAATATTATAATAAATAATTATGACTTGGTTAAAATATTTTTATCATAGTATGAAAACCAAATAAATCTTAGAATGGCATTTCAAATGTACCAGTTGAAGATGACAATGAAGGTGGGAGAAACTTCATTTTGTTCATTATAAGAACAAACTGGAAATTCTTGGGCTGATATGCCTCCTCCACTTGTGTGTTGTGCAATGATCAGCAATCTCTTTATGCAGGAAATCTACTATCTAACTGCCAATTATTGCAATATCAAATGAACAGTGCCGACCTAAGCAAAGTTATACCTTTCTAAGCCCATTAACTTCAGCTTGAAATGTGTTGCTTACCTACAAACTGGGGACTTAACCTCAGTTTGATTCTGATTTATAGGCAAGTAGCAAACAACAATCTGTTAAACACTTGAATCCAGTCCTCATGTTATAAATAAATTGAGTGAGGGTTGCCAGTCCAGGGTTGCCAGCCAAGTGCTGGTAACTAGTGGAAAACACTGGGGGGTGGGGACAGTGAAATCACTGTTCCCCCCCCCCCCCACCTCCAGTCCGTTTTGCTCCTGTTTCACCATAGAGCAGCAGGAGGAGCCTGAGGGTGCAGAGCAGGTGGTCTCCTATCAAAGCGGAAGACCTGGCATCTCTACCATGGTATCAATGTGCTGCATTAGGGGACAAGTGAGGGCATGCATGAGCCCAAGAAGTTCAGGTTCATTCTCATCGCAAGCAAACTGTGGTTTCTTTGTGACATTTGAATGCAGCCTAAAGAGTCAGTGTGGTAGAGTAGTGGAAATGGCAATAAATGATCAATGTTGCTGATGAGAAAACCTCCGCCATTCAGAAGCTGAATCACTTCTGCATGGAACACCATTGTGATATTGTCATTGCTTATTCTTTTTGATATATTCTTCCTTCCTCTTATTCCCTTTTTCCATTAGGTGTGTGGATCTCTTTACCCAGTATTACACTTGTTCTTAGATATTCTTGATGCCTGAAGCCCCAGTGGCAGCATATTCATAAGTGCGTGTTCTAATAAGTAATAAGTGGGTGTTCTAACAGGTAAGAGGCTACCTCTATTTATCCAGTGCAAAGAGAATTAGCAAGGATTGATTTTTTTCCTCACTTGGACTTCCATGAGCTCAGGATTGCAGAGTTTGTTTAGGTTTTTTTGTTTCAACTACAATACATTTTGTATATTCAGTAATGAAAAAAACAGACAGATTAAATCTGTGCACAGGTTCCAGTGGGTATAGCCAGATCAAAAGCCAGAGAAGCTGCTTTCTGAGCAATTGTCATATGTGGACAGGTGTAACTATATCACTTGCTGCATGGGTGTTGTAGGAGAAGATCTGAAAAAAATAATTCTCTGCTTAAAACCTGGCAGTATCTTATAAAGTAAAATTTTATGGTCTTTTATCATATTTTAGAGAGTTCAGCTTGTGATTTGAATTCTGACAAGCTTCACCCAACCAAGCATAATAACATTATGTATGTATATATCTGTTGGTATGATTTTAAAACAGTCTTTAGGATCCTCTCAGGCCTTCTTTTGGGGAGGGAAGGTGGCATGATATACCCCAATGTGATCAGATCTCAAAAGCTAAGCAGAGTCTGTACTTGGAAGGGAGACCAGCAAGGTCATTATAACTCTAATAGTAACTCTTCAGTGTTTCAGCCAGCAGCTCTCTTTAATAAGATTCATTCATTTCAAAATAAACGTGTTGTTTAAAAATATTTTCTTCAATACACACAAAGTAGTTTAATGGAGGTCTTTATGCTATGGTGGCAAATATTGCTGAGGCAACTTTTTAAAAAAATCTGCACAAATAATCAGATCTCCTGTGGCTAACCAGAGGTCTTGCAGGTCAAAAGTCCACCTGGGCCTTCCTGCTTTCTGAAAACATTTGACGAGCACCAGGAAGGGTGTCAGTAGGGATCATGATGCCCATGGGCACCACACTGGGGACACTGATATAAGATAACAAAGCTTTGATCTCTATTCCCCTTGATGGTGAACTTTTAGGTGTCTGCTGAGATTGTTGTAGCTGCTTGCATTTTTTTAGGCCAGGCACATGGAAACCAGTATCAATTCTGGATTAAAATATAAAGTTTCTGCAAGTGAGACATTTGTTTTCTTTAAAAGGAGTCAAAAACAATTAACTTAGCAGAGTAGGCTGTCTTCTTTAGGAGTCTAGCTGTAGATTAATGATGGTATGTTGATGTTTGCCAAAAGGCTAAGAGGCAGTATTGGGCTTTTAACTATGCTTTTTTCCACCTGGTCCCAGGCAACAACATGACCACAGGAGCAGATGTCCGGGATATATTGGAACTGGGGGGCACAGAACCCGAGAACATAGGAACTATAAATAAAAAAGACATCATCAACTCCGATAAGGTATAATTTGGGAGTAGTTAAATGGGTTGTTTGAATCTTCAGTAATTGATTTCACTTTTGGTTTTCCTTTGTCCCAGATATTCTTGGGGATATATCTGGCAGTGAGAGCCAGCGTAGAGTAGTGATTAAGGTGTCGGGCTAGGACCTGGGAAAAACCCCATTTACACCACATAAGCTTGCTGGGTGATCTTGGGCCAGTCGCACATTCTCAGCCCCCACCATAGCTAGTATTTGGGTAGGAAACCTCCAAGGTATACCAGGGTCATGACGCACAGATAAACCACCTCTGTGACGTGAAAAAAATATTTGCCAATATTCTTGTAAAAGGATAAAGTTAGATAGCCATCCACATCTATGGGAAGGAATGTTTCGGATATGATGCAGGGAGCAGAGTCTTCACTATTGTCCAGTGCCGGGAGGTTAATTCTGAGCCTGAGGCTTTTTTTGTTTGTTTCTTTTAGTGATGAGGTGAGGGAGTTCTCCTTGTTTTGCAGCTTAAGCAGTGGTGCAGGTAGAGTGGTTCTGATGGAGACACTGCTATTACACTTGTAAACATTAAACTGCCTTGAGAACACATAAAAATATGTTGTTGTTTTGCATCTTACTAGGATTTTCCTTCAAAGAGGAATGTCACAGCTCTGTTCTTGAGGAAGCATGTTAGCCTTTGTTTTCCATGAAATTGAAACAGCTTAAATATCCCCAGTTCTTTGCTGTCTATGCCCTCTTGCAACACTTTACTCCTTGAAAGGAATGTGGTAACTCAATTAAGTTTTGGCCACACAGTGAATTGTTCTGAGTATATTCAGCTGAGTTATATCATATGAATGCCCTCTTTCTGGTCCATTAATATGACTCAAAAATTAACATATTGTACTCTTTATAACACTTCAAATGAATAATGTTTTTCTATACTGTGATGTTGGAGTTTACAGAACATTCCTAAAGCTGTGATCACACACTCTTTCTGCTTTCTGGGGAGAAAAGAGAAAGATGCTGTGAAGCAGTTTGTCAGCAACATGGGACGATGGAAATGGAAGGCGGGCTTGCTGATAGTATAGGAAGGGAGGTCTGATGATACTGTTGGAATGGTCTGCCTCAGTCAGCTGTAAGTGCAAAGCCTCTGCAGTTCTGTCTCCTCCCCCATGCCCAGGATATTACCATATTTTGAAAGCCACTGATGAAATGGCTTTTGGGGGAAATGGCCATGTGATAGAGAAGACATCTACCCCTGCACCAGCTAAAAATGATGATGACTATATTCACTTTATTCCTTAATTTTTTTTAGGAACGCTCTGTAACAAAAGTACGCTTCCTTCTTCTTTTCAGACAGTGAGCAGACTTGAATTTAACTAAACCCAAGTTTTAACTTGAGATTAATTAAGCTAGATTTCCTGGACATCAAAAGGAGATAACGGGCACATTCTTCCCAACAGTAAGCTTTCATTCTGTCAGGAAACCTCTGCCTTAGTGCAACACAGTTGATAATTATTTTTTCCAGTGCCCCTAATAAGGATCTTCTGTTTCAGAAAAAATCCAAAAAGTCTTCAGAGACCCTGACCTTTAAGAGGCCGGAAGGAATGCACCGGGAGGTCTATGCCCTGCTATACTCTGATAAAAAGTAAGAGCATTAGCATAGCTTTGGTCCTAGAAAACGGTGGGTGCCTTCCTCTCATGCCCTCAGCTTTATACATATGAAAATCTCGACACTTTGGTTTTAATGTATTTTGAAGTTTTATATCTTGCCAGTCAACTACAGTGTAGTACTCAAATCACTTAACAAAATTATAATGTTTCAAATGAAGTGGTACATAAAGCAAAATGGAAAAAAGTGTAAACACAGCTGAAACAAAGATAGATGATGGTAAAACTGCAAATAAAGCAGCAAAAAAGTCATTGGCAACAACCATAAAATATCAACACAGTGTAATTATTCAGAATAAGATACTGTTAAAGGTACACTAAAAGGTGCAGAAAAGTGCTGATTCAGAACACCCTTGGGAAAATGAAGTTCCAAAATCTGGCTGAAAAACAAATACACCCTAATTTGACCTCCATTGTGTGAAAATGTAAAGCAGGGTACCATTGATGAATCTCAGAGGCGTATTAAGGTAAAATGGTGCGTGGAGACAAGGGCACCCTGCCCCGGCTCCCAGCCAGTAGTCCCTTCTGCCCTCCCCTTCTGGGGAGAGCAGAAGGACTGCTGTCCCCCATCCTCCGAGAGCTGCTTTTATAAGCACTAAGGATGGGGGGTGGGGCTCAGTGAGGGCATGACCGTGCCCCTGCCCCAGGGTGTGGCCCTGTCTCCCTAAGCCCCGCCCCTGGTCTCAGTGCTTATACAAGCAGTTCCCGGAGAACGGGGGACGGCAGTCCTTCTGCTCTTCCCAGAGGGGAGGGCAGAAAGGACTGCCAGCTGGGAGAGGGGGGGCGAGGCTGGGGGGTGGTGTCCTTGGGCCTCCTTGGCCCTGCCCATGTCAATGACAACATGGGCTATGCTGAGGGCACCCGAAGTCAACGACTTGCCATCTTCCTGGTCACGTGAGGGGTCCGATTTTGCGCCCCCACATGACCAGATTAGTGGCGCCCAGGGACAGAGGGCACCCCTTGCCCCTGGGTAAATATGACACTGATGAATCTCAAATTACGACCTTACAAATACCAGTATCCCATGTAGGGTTTTAAAAGCACTATGAGACAGTGCTAGAAACAAGTGAAGCTGAAATTGTACTGGTATCATATGCATTTCATACTGAGTCTTAATTATGACTCCTGCGCCTACATTCTGAACCAGCTGAAGTTTCCAGTAAATTCAAGCCAATATAGAACACATTCTGGTAATCTATCTGGATATAGCCAAGGCATGTGGAAATGTGGCCAGGTTCTTTTTGTCTAAAAATAGCTGCATCTGAAAAAACACTCCTGCCCAGTCCTGCAGTATGTTTCTCCAGTAGTGGAGCCAGACCCCCACCCCCAAACCTGATCTTTCTGATCTCATTAGGAACTGGTTAGACCTCTAATCCCAGATCAGTTTCCCCCTCATTGACAGGATATGTCTCCTGACTGAATTCTTTTGCTCCTATCCACCCCTTTAAGGCTTTTCTGCAGCTTTTTAAACTGTTCCGTTAGCTTTGGACCTTTTCAGGTAGCTCTAACTTCATGAAATGGAAGTGCTGTTTGAGTGTTTCTGATTTCTATGATCCAGATGACTGCGAAAATATTTTAAAAGAGTGGGAGGAAATAATACTTCTATATTTTGGGGAAAAACTGAAATGTTATCGTTTTAAAAACAGATATATTCCATCGTTTCTTGCAGAATCTAAACTTATTTCATTGTTTGAATGTAAAAATGTATTATGGCTTGCTTAGCAACTAAAACAGTAGTCATTGATTATATTTTGTGAAATAAAAGTCTATTACCTTACATTACTACACCCTAAAATACCTGAACGCATCTTACATTTTGCCAGTTGAGAAAATAAGAATAAAATGAACAGTTGAAAGCTAAAACCATCAACATTGAAGTATGCAAAATGACATTTTTGTTCTGTGTACTTGCAGCTTGGTGTACAACTTGTTTTACGTGCCCAAGGAAGCTTTGGGTTATGCCTCTCAAACAGCAGGCTACTTTTACTTCCTGTACATTATCAGTAGCATTGCAACACTGTAACACTGAAATGTAACATAAAATTTAAAATGTTGTGCCAAGGTGCTCAATCTGCAGGTTTTTCCAAGAAGGTGTGAGGAACAGTCAAGAATCGGTTTGCCAAAGGTTTCTGAAACTTGATGCGTGTTTTGCATTTTGACATAAATAACTATGATTATTCCAGATCTGTCATATAAGGTGAAGATTGTTTGCATTAACTAAGGAACTTCCCATGTTCAATTCTGTGCTTGCTTCCAGATTATTTTTTGCTTTGGTTTTTAGTCTTGGGGACTGAGTGAGACACTCAGTGAATCTCATTGATAATTTCTGCCATTTATATGAAGGCTTTAAAAGCTGACTTGTGTTTGTCTGAATGTTGGTTTTGTGCCAAGTGTAGAATCCAGGGATCAAGAGCATGCACGATCAAATTGGCTAAAGCCTTCAGTCCTCCTCAAAGATCATGGAATTGACAGTGAGTTTGTGAAATGAGTTCCATGCCAAAAGCAGATTCATCAACTCAGGTTGTATCTCTTTTCAGGGATGCGCCTCCTTTGCTGCCAAGTGACACAACGCAGGGCTACCGTACAGTCAAGGCAAAGCTGGGCTCCAAGAAGGTGCGACCTTGGAAGTGGATGCCCTTCACCAACCCTGCTAGGAAGGACGGAGCGATGTTTTACCACTGGAGGAGGGCAGCAGAAGAGGGCAAGGATTACCCCTTTGCCAGATTTAACAAAGTACGGAGACTTGAGGAGCACTTAAATACACTTTCATTTGAGTATCTGAAAGGATTGTCTCCAAATACCCTTTTTGAAATGGTTACTATAAGCTTTCAACTTAAAAGTCTATGTTTCTGAAACCACAGGTGCCATATCTTGAAATACAAAGTTATTTCATATATCTATCAATCTTGCCTGTAAAAAAGCTGGGAAGGCTCCAAGTCATAATTTAACCTTCATAGTGACTTCTCATTGGAAGTTGCCAAATTTGTAATCTGTTTTCTGGACTCTTATGGAACTGTGTGAGTGATCGGGTTAGTCCAAGAGATTCAAGTTTTCGTTCCTTGTGGCCTGAAAAGTTGGATCTGGAATTATGAACATTACCAGGAAGTACCAGCAACTGAACTGTTATGTTGCACTTTTACTTTAAAGGCTTCCACTACAGCATCTACAGGGAAGTTTATGTAGCTGAGACACACATGACTTCAATATGCCTAAAACTTGCACACCTTCCTCATGAAACTGGAAACTCAAAAAGGAAAAGTGCAGAGCATTTCTTCAGTTATCTTGGAGGGAGCTTGGGGGCCCTATGACTTTGAACCTTGGGATGTGAAATTGGAATGCAGATGATAGGCTCTGAAGGCATATGATGGGGAGCATAGAGGAGGACAGCTAGGGTTTTCTGCTCTTTGAGTGCCTTAGAATCTTGGGGTTGTCTGCCTCATAATCCTCCTGCTAGATTCAGAACAAACAGTTTTAAGTGTTGACCACTGTAGTCCATTGTGTGAGCAGCCTCTCCTAATCCTCTCTTCTTGCTGCAGGCAGTACAAGTTCCTGTTTATTCAGAGCAGGAATATCAGATGTACCTTCATGATGATGCCTGGACCAAAGCTGAAACCGACCACCTCTTTGATTTGTCACGCCGTTTTGATCTCCGCTTTGTGGTCATTCATGATCGCTATGACCACCAGCAGTTCAAGGTGAGTGTCAGTTCACTAATATCTTATATACATAAGTTGCAATGAGGCTGTTGTTGCATAGCTGAAGTTCTGGCTTTAATAAACCACTTTTTACTGCTTGACAAAACACCATAGTACAGCAGAAGTAAACATGGGAAAGGACTCAGAGGGCCAGTTAAAGCCTGGCTGTCCTTCTGCCTGGCTGTCCTCCATTCTCTGGTACTGTTAAGACAAAGCACTGGAAAAAGTTCTAGCGTAGCAGTACGCACACTGGCAGGTGGGAACTCTTGTACAACATTCTGACATCACAACAAGCTGTGGTTAATATCAGATTGGTACAAATGTGGTTCATCGTGCACATCCCTTGTTCTTCCCGTTTGCCTTTGAGTATTAGCTACTTCTCAGTTTGTTCAGGTTCCAATTCACTATAATGTCTGAAAACTGGCACCTTGCAGAATTGGAATTTGCTTACCCACACTTTCCAGGATCGTAAACCGGGATTTACCTGAAGTGTAGAAATCTGTCCTCCAGTTTGTCGTGGCACCTACATTTGAACATCACAATGAATTGGAACTTGTTGATCTTGCCGAACAATGTTCAGTCACGCTCCATGCTAGAGGAGAAGAAAAGTGGGAAGAGTATGGGGTATATTTGCCAGTATAGCAACAGTGTTTGTTCCCAATTGGAGTTTAATTGCAGCTTATTTTGTCTCCAGAACACATCTGATGGTTCTTTTCTGAGTACTGCCACTGAAGTTTTGTATGAATTCTTACCTTCTGTGATGGTTAAGTGACATTGATGGGCACTGAGGAAATGACCTTGATAAATGGATGAAAAACATCTGTGGGCAGTGTTGCGGGAGTGGCCCAGTGTGTGTGCCTTTAAGACCAAAGAAGATGTTGCATCTGCTTTCTAGCCTCACTCTTATGTCTTGGTACTTTGCTTAAGTCCCGAACCCTTCTTCTCTCCTTAGAAACGATCAGTGGAAGATTTGAAAGAGCGCTATTATCACATCTGTGCCAAGCTGGCCAATATTCGTGCTGTCCCAGGCACTGATCTGAAAATCCCTGTGTTTGATGCTGGTCATGAAAGGCGCAGGAAGGAACAATTGGAGAGGCTATATAACCGAACGCCGGAACAGGTAATCTTAGGAAGAACCTGCGTGGGATAGTGATTGGACTAGGATCTGGGTGACGTGAGTTCAAATCCTTCATTGGCCAGGACGTTCAGCAAGCCAGTTAGTTTCTGAT
Source organism: Sphaerodactylus townsendi (assembly GCF_021028975.2). NCBI lineage: Eukaryota > Metazoa > Chordata > Lepidosauria > Squamata > Sphaerodactylidae > Sphaerodactylus > Sphaerodactylus townsendi. Next base: position 74,786,932 of record NC_059429.1, on the reverse strand, counting down.
TGTGGAATCCCACTTCACAGGTTGCTTAGATAAAATGACAAAAGGAGAATAATGTACGCTACTCTGAGCAGCTTGGGCAGGCATGATAAAAATATGCTAGTTAGAATGAGACCATTAGAAGGCACCATGGCCTCACATTTCATTATGTATCATCTCTGTAGAAAATTGATCTCTTCAAATTGGTGCCCCATTCCCCCTGGGGCAGTTTTCTCTTCAAGACAATGTTCTTGGGAACACCTCTAACCAGTGGTGGGATTCAAATAATTTAACAACTGGTTGTTTACAAGCACCATTTTAACAACCGGTTCTGCCGAAGTGGTGCGAACCTGCAGAATCCCACCACTGCCTCTAGCCACTTGAGGCGTATTTACCAAATAATGGGCCTGAATGCATTTGTTGATGTGTGTAAATTATAAATGAAGATGATATGTAAATAGATGATTTTATTATATTTTTGTTTGGGAAGGCCTCTGAATGGGTGTCTACAGCTGTTGGTACTTATCAGTATTTACCACCTGTTTTCAGACAAGGCATTTAAGAAGTTACCCCCCACTTTAAATCAGTAGACAGGTTCTTGTGTTATTGTGGAGAAACACTGCCCTTCATTCAGTGTTCTCAAAAATCAGGGGGTACTATGATCTGAATTGTAATGCTGGTGATGGTTTAGCTTCTAGCAGCAGTTGACTAAGCTTGTGTGATGTCTTAGAATGTTTGCAAATATTAAAACTATTGAGAAAATGTATTGTCAACAAAATGAAAAGTCAGCTTTGCTAAGCAAAATGCTTACACAGGCTCCATGGGCCTTTGATACTATGAGACAAAGATATTGGAAAACTCCAAAGAGGAGCTGAGGACAAGACAGCAGATGAGAAAGGCAAGAACCAGGGAATGATGAGTGATGAAGCCATGAAGTTGAAGAAAGCAGGGCTGTTGAGAACCCATGTACAGAGGCATCGATCTGTGGAATGAACAGTGTAAGGAGGAAAGGTTGGAAGCTGGGAGATGACGATTGGTCAAGAAACCAAGGGAGGATATTATTTCTGCATGTGCGCCCTTGGAGGTTTCAGTGCCATAGATAGAAAGTTCTGTCAGGTATACCTCTTGTCTGTCCCTCCACTCTGAAGTCTGTAGGACAGTGGAAATTCAGAGGAGCAATCCAAGTGTGGACACTAGGTGTCTCTCTGATACTGTTTTACCATTCATTTCCCTATCTGATATGTTGCTTTCTCGCCTGCAGGTGGCAGAAGAGGAATATCTAATCCAAGAGCTGCGAAAAATTGAAGCCAGGAAGAAGGAGAGGGAGAAGCGGACGCAGGACTTGCAGAAACTCATTACAGCTGCTGACACAACCACTGAACAAAGGCGCGCGGAGCGCAAGGCTCCCAAGAAGAAGCTGCCCCAGAAGAAAGAGACAGAGAAGCCTGTAAACATCTTGCTTTACCCTGTTGCCCTTGTCCTTCATTACACTATTGCTTTGCCATGTCTTTGGCCAGAACTGGCCTGCCAAGATTTGGGGTGATGACTGAGGGATGAACGGCTAGTCCTAGCCACAGGCTTTCTCCGGGCTGTTTTATTTCTTTTGAGAGCCTGCTGTCTCTTTGTAACATGACAGACGAGTCACATCTTTCTCCAAAGTTTGGGGGGAGGTGTCCATTTGAAACTGGAAGGAACTGAAACTGCTGCACTGAAAAGTAGGCAAACTGGACATTAAATATGCCAGCCATTAAACTAGCCAGCCAGGAACTAGCTCTGCACTTTGGTATGTAATTCAGCCCGGTGAAATTTGAAAAGGGCAAGTTTTAAACTGGTTTGCTCCAGGTAATATAGTTACTCTGTGGAAGTGGCTGCAATATGATAGGGTGCAGGATGGTAGAGAGATCAAACTCATTTTCCTGGTCTCCAAAAGCAGTCTGTTTGCTGTTGTTGTACCCCAGTTGTACCCCAAAGCAGATTACATAATTTACGACAACACTGAGAGTTAGATTAGGCTGAAAGTGAGTGACTGGCCCAAGGTCGTCCAGTGAGCTACCATGGCAGAGTGTGGACTTGAACTTTGGTCTTCCAGATAATCGTCTGACATTAACCACTATGCCAGTGGTGGCGAACCTATGGCACGGGTGCCAGAGGTGGCACTCAGAGCCTTCTCTGTGGGCACGTGCAAACAGAGTCCCCCCACACACACACATTTAGGCTGGCCTGGGGTGCTGGGCTCGATTATTAGCATTAAACCTAAGACCTAGTTTGGGGGAAGCAGTGTAGGTAACCCTGTTAAACCCCACTGATTTTCATGCGAAGAACTAAAGCGCGATCCTTTACCTGGGAGTAAGCTCGGTTGCTGGCAATGGGGCTTGCTTCTGAGTAAACCCTCCTAGGGTTGTGATTCACCCATTGGAAGAGTTGCACGGTTGCTTCAAAGCAAAGCCACCGACTACCACCAAGCTTACTCCCGAGTACCGCACGCCTTGGAGCCAACCGTTTTTTCTAAACTAAAACCTCAGTGTTCAGGTTAAATTGCTGTGTTGGCACTTTGCGATAAATAAGTGGATTTGGAGTTGCAACTTGGGCACTCGGTCTCGAAAAGGTTCGCCATCACTGCACTATGCCATCCTGGCTGTTTCTATCCAGGGTAAAGAGAGGCCCTGTGAAACATTCAGTGAGGGTTTTCAGGATTGCCCTATCCTTGTTTAGGAGGGCCTTTTTTAGTTCTCTTAAAAGGCGGCAGAGGTCTGGATAACTAAGGGAGCAGTATTGACTTTGCAGTGCCTGTCTTATGTTCAGTCTCACGTTCATTCTTGAGCATGTGGTTTCTTCTCCATGGTTCTGTGTCACAGGAGGCCACAATATAATCTATAGGTGGTAGGACAGCAAAGATTAAGTGAATGGTGTGTTTGAGAGTGACAGCACTGACCATGTGCAGTTTCTGCTGAAGCCATTTCCTTTTAGCTAGTTTAGAGGGGAAAGAGATGCTAAACTTTCTTTGTGGCGTGCACCATTTTGTGTGCCTGAAGCAGGCTTTCTCTGGAAAAGGTTACCTTGCAGGTGTGGATTGGGATGGTGTAAAGGGCCCAGGACTGTGGTTTCCATTTGTGTTTCCCCCTTGCCTGTTAGTCATCATAGCCTGCTAACTAGACTGTTCCATGCCAGTAGGAGCCAGGCTTAGATAGCCATTCAAAATGCTTGAGGCATGTTTGGCCGTCTCCCCCAGCATTGCCTGGGGTCCTTGTGTCTGCTGAAGGCAAGCACCTCCCAGCTCCTGAAGACAGCCTCTGTTGTTGGACTAGTGCCGTTTCAACCACGACAGAGTCCATTAAGAGTCAATTACCAACTGTAGGAGAGAAACTTTTTTTTTCCAAATTGCATTTTAACTAAGAATCTGAATCGAGGGCTGGATCAGCATCATCTCAACAAAAGGAAGTCATTTACCAAGGAGTCAATTGAGGTTGAAGCATTTATAGCTAATGTTGGCGTATGAGGGAGAGCAGCCTGTTTAACTGCACTGATGGGGTGAAGACTGACACTGTCTGCTGGAAGGGTGAGTGCGTGTCCTCTTTCACTGGGGTCAAGGCAGAGAGTTGCTACAGGAAGATGGCAGCAACTGTTCTGAGGCTCTCTTGCAGTGAAGAAAAGAATAGATGTTTTCATAAAAACTTGGTTGCTGCCCCCTCCCTTCTGGCCTTTAAAGATCACAGCAGGCATTACTGCTGATCCAATAGCTGTGGGGCTGATTATACCCCCTTTTACTACCTTTACAATAGTTTTTCCAAAGGTTATGGTAGGCATTTGGTGAAACTTAGTAATTTGGGCTTCTAATAATACAACATGATTTGACCCATTAGTGTGGGTCTAAGAAGTAAAGGAATTGTGATAATTTCCTCCATTCTCTAGTGTTCTGAGGAGCAGAATACTTTAGTTGATGTATTTGACAATAGCTGCCTTTGCTTGTACCTTAGAGAAAGAATTGGATACCTTCAAAAGGTGGCTTATATTTGCTGTTCATACAGTTAGCTGTGTTATACTGATCAAGGCCATCATGCCATGGGCTGGAGGCAGGAAGATCATACCCTTCAAGTGCTGGTGGGTTTTCTACTGATGCACTATGGTGGGACATTTTAAAATGGGTCAAAATAAATACAGTTGATTAGGAGAGGAAACAAACTAGCATGTCTGTTTTTCATAAAGTGGTGTTTAGAAGTAACTTTGTACCTGTATTGGAATAAGAGACCATTTCTCAGATGACAGAGCACAGCCAAACATGTAGGATTCAATCAAGAGTTGAAAGGCCTTGCAGCCTGGACAGCCTTTTGGTAATCCAAGTTAGGGAGAAATGGATTTTAACTTAGCTGAGGCCTGATAGTTAGTACGGAAGAGGCTTCAGTTAGGTTAGTGCAGCCAGTGAGGTTAGTGCAGCCCTTGGGATGAAGAATTTACAGACAGGCTGTTGTGGGTTTTCTGGCACTTACAGACAGTTTTGCGTGTGATTGTGTCAGCACTCCATCTTTTCTAGTTCCTGACTCAGTTTTAAACATTTAAGAGGAATTTTGGGACTTGAATTGAGCCCTCCAATCCATACTATTCACTTCCATTTCTTGGACCCTGAAGTATAGAAGGGCTGAGTCAAGAGGATTGGGGCGTGACATCTTTGTGCGTTATTTGTTACACCCACAGATTCCATTAATTTGTTGCTTTAACACTCCTATATGAAACACCCCACAGTAAAGAATTCCAAAGATAGCTTTGTGCTCTAAGAAATTTACACTTTATTGCTTTTTAAACTGTGTGTTCATTCAGAATCAGATACAGTGTACATACAGTTGAAGCTATTATGTTATAGCAAGTGTCAGTTTCATACAGATAAACGTGTCTGCTGAAAAGGGTTCAGTGAAATGACATGCTCTCATAACATCACAAGGATTAAATTCATATTAATTGCAAATTAAAATGTCCCAAGAGAGCAAGTGTGTATAGTGATTAGAGCAGTGGACTCTAATCTGGAGAACTGGGTTCGATTCCCCATTCCTCCACATAAAGCCTGCCGGGTGTCCTTGGACCAGTCACAGTTATCTCAGAAATCTCTCAGCTGATACAGAGGAAGGCAATGGCAAACCACCTCTGAATGTCCCTTGCCTTGAAAACCCTATGGGATTGCCATAAGTCAGTTGTGACCCGACGACACACGCACAGATGTACCAAAGTCACCTTATGCAATTTGAATGGCATTTGAATGAGTGGGTTAGTTCTGCTGCAGTGTTCTAAATCCTTGGTTTAATCAGCCCTGGTTATCAAGTCCACGCAGTACTGTTAAAAGTAAAAGGGCGTGCGTCCCTCTTTTTTCTTGACTTACACATGTTCTTCAAGGAGGTAGCTCTCAGTTGGAAGTGGTGCTTCCCTTTTGTGTCCACTTCAACATGTACTGTCTCTTCCCTTTTAGGCTGTCCCAGAGACTGCTGGCATCAAGTTTCCAGATTTCAAGTCTGCAGGTGTCACACTTCGGAGTCAGAGGGTAAGTTTCTGTGCTGGTCTTGGAGGCCTGCTTGCTTTAATTTCCTATCCCATCTTCTGTTAGACCTACCAAGGGTCCAGTTCTGAGTATATGCAGACAGTCTGAACTGCAATGGACTGCCTCTAGTTTGTGAAATGCTAGCTCTATATTTACTAGAACTGCCAGCTCTAAATCTGCCTTTTCCTGTTAAGCCTTCGCTGTTCTGAACCTCTGTTAGCTTTTACGCTTCCATGTGAATCGAGCCCTCGTGTCTGCACTTAAGTGGAGATGATGGGGGCACATTCTGTAACCAAGGGTGCAGCCATGGAAAATGCAGTGGGAAACGGATCACAGGGCAGCTGTGCCTCTTAGGACTTGATTTCCATAATGCGCAGCACATACAAGTAATTTGGCTATCCACATTAAAGAAAAAAGGTTCTGACCACAAATTGCAGACTCCTGAATTTCTGAAATTCATAGCAATCACGATGCATCAGAAACAAGAGCAAAATTCTTTGGGAGAGCAAGTTGTTGGGACATGAAATTGGTTACCCTGAGTTTTCCCAAAGAGCATTTTAATGTCTGTGTTAATTGGGTAAACAGTTTTCTTTCTGTTTATTAGCTATATTGTCTTTCCAGATAGATTTGCAAGGTACAGTTCAATGTGTTCCAGTGGATAGAATTCTAAATTCGCATCTGAACAAAATGAAGGAGGGGAGACCCTTTTAGCTTGTAGGAGAAAGGACAGGATGAAAATGTGATAGACAGAACAGAGAGACCAAAGAAGTTACATGGACGGCCCATTGCGTTTAGCCTCAGTTTCACATTACTAAAATGAAAATAATAGTGGCTGATCCCATAGGAATCTTGTGCAGATGGTTGAGATAAAACAATACAATTCTCTTCTTGCAGGAAAGAATTTAGAGGTTCCAAAACTCTTTTGAAACGGCTGGGCAGTCTATGACTGGCTAGCGGAGAGACAGTCTGAAAAGCCCTTCCTCCATGCTTTGTATTCTGAACATGCTGATTATTGAGGGATTGCCTTGGGTGTGGTCTTGCTATGTGACATGCTGGCTCACAGCCTCTGACAAAGCATGAAATGCTGGTTGGCTGTGGCTTACGTTAGAATTTATGAATAAATGATAGATCTTTCTCTGACAGAAGGCTAAGCATTGTAATCATAGAACATGACTGGGAATACCACTTTGAGCTGCTAGTTTGGGTTGTGGTTCTTATTGTTACAGGAGAGAAATGACATCGTAGAGAAGTAAAGTCCCCAGCTTTTCCCCATTCCCATTGCAGTACTAGTGGGGATTTTGGGCAGACCCAGGCTTAGGTTGGTGGATGTCCTGTTCAGTTTACAAATTGGAGCCGTCATTCCAAATTCAAACCAAACTGAAACTGTTTACCATCTCAGTGTGATTTATGTTTAAGAATCAGATTTGTATTTGTGTTTATGTGGGCACATGCACAGTCATGTCTGCTTGCACAAAAAACCAAAAAGATTTAGGCCTGGAATCTGGCTTGAGTTAAAAGGTTGCCCTTCTGAATTTAGCTTGGATTATCGCTATGCCATAATGCAGCTCTGGACTGAAAACGCCATCTAGCAGTAAGGACTTGGTGTTCTGTGTCATGAAAATTTAATTTATTAAAGGGAATTGTCTGAGCTACATTTTTGCAAAGGGCCTATTTTTATTCTTTCAGATTTTGGAGACTCCTACAAAAGTTGAGGCGCTAAACATATACTGGTCTCATTGTTGGGACACATGGACTGATTGAGAAGGGAGTTTAAATTGGAAAAATCGCTTCCTGTTCAGCAGAATTTACCCTTGGTCTCTGTCTAAGGCTTACTTCATCCCCATCTTTCTGGTTGCTGTGTCTCTGTGGCTAGATCTTAGTCATTTAGAGAGTCGAATTTCATGGAATGGGAAATATTGTGAGGAAAGTTGTTGTTGGTACTGCTGGAATTCCTCAAATGCCATTGTATACTACTGTTGCACTAATAATGCTTGAATCAGGCCTCTTCTATAAAATAAGTTTAGTCGTCTTATATGTGCTGCTAGAACTTGCAGAGCTGGAAGGCTTGATCAGCATTTGGGTTGTGTTTCAAGACCTTTCCCAAGTGACTGTGTACTAAGTGTTGGCCTGAATCTGAGAATCCCAGCTACAGTGAGGTGCTCTTTTCTGCCAATATACTGCCCTTTGTGTCAGCCCATCCTCCCCCCTCCCCCCTCTCTCTCTGATTGTCAGTGCTTGGAGATGGTATGCAGTGTGACATATGCAAAGGTGAATAGACATGGAAGCCTTGGGGAGAAATCAGGAGAGGATTTGTTGACTGCCTGGATTAACTCCTCTTTCTAAACAGCCTGTTCAGATTCTGTCTTATAGTCAGTTGCAGCAGCGAAGTCAGAGCAGTTTCATGTCTAAGATCAACATGATGCTTTTTATTTAACAGAGGGGTAGAATGCTTGCTTGAACATAGCCAAACAACCAGTATTTCCCCACTTCTGTTCTTACAGATACCTCAGTTAATTGAATATAAAACACAGTTTGTCTTTTAAAGAAGCACTTGGTAATGATTAATGTTAATATATCAATTGCAGAGAACTGTATAGAGATCAGCACATTACTTGTGTGCCTTAGCAATGTCTTGTGTGGGCCCCCAAAACTTCCTTAATGGAATACAAGTTTCTCAAACTTCCACAGTAGTCATGTGCTGGAAATTTGAAGGGGAAAATAGTCATGGGGGTGGGGGGGTTTGCCACAATTAGTAAGTTTCAGCAATGAGCAACAGTTAAGAACTTCTTTGAAGGAATTTCCCACTGGAAATGGACCGCTCTCTTAGGAAGCTGGTGACCACAGTGTGGCTTCTTGAATTTTGGTTAAGGCTGCAAGCTTCCCTCTTGGTATCCTGATTTTGTTCCTCTTGGAAAGCATGAAACGTCATAGTCTTCTTTAAAAAGCTACGGTTCTGCATGACTCCAAGATTTTGCATGTCAGCTTCACTGAACTTGAAAAAAAAAGTGCAACAGTTTTTTTTAAAATTAAAATTTCTATTGTGCTCTTACTTGCACCCTGCCAGTTCGAACTGGAATTCAGGCAGTTCTCATGAACTGTTCAGGTTACCCTTATATTTAATGTTAGTAATATTTGATCCTCTCTATGCTAATACATGTTTTGTTGGGGAATGCTGCAGATGTGTTCTGTTGCTACCTGGTTCCTGTTAAGAGAGAGAATATCCTTGAAGTCTAGGTGGGGATCTGATCTGAGGCTGTCACTCTGAGATGAAGCAAGAAGTCTGGACTCAAGACTGCGAAGACTTTGATAATGAGGCAAAACACTAGGATGAAAGCAGGTTCTTAGCAACCTCGGAGCCACGGAGTGCGCTGGGGGATGCTGTGGCTCAATTGTTTAGTTCACAGCTGGGCACCTTCTACCAAGAAAGGCTTCCAGCTGGCAGTTTTACTTGTTACCTGCTAACTAGGATCTTGTAGACAAATTGGTGGTCAGACCAATTAAAAAGAAATGGGGGGAGAGGGAGCTTTCATTCCCATTGATTCACAACATCCACCCTTACTGGCTTTTAAATATTTACTAGCCAACTGAGCACTTTTTTAGCACTGATTAATGAGGTACAATCCACTGAGGTGCTCACTTTCTTGGAGCGCGGCGATGGGGGTGGGGGTTTGGACTGTGCTGTGCGTTCAAGATAAACGAGTCTTTTGGTCAAAGCTTGGCATGAGGGAGGGGGACTGAGGTGTGCCCGTGTGTATTAAATGCGTGTTCTCCGCCTTTGATTTGTTCCGCTATGAAACAGTTGCTTGTGCCGCCTGTTTACTCTTCAGCAGAGGCCCTTGGCCACGCGCCTTCCCTCTGACATTAATGCAAAGCCAGAACTCATCAGCTGCTAACAGGGGAAGCATCTGTCTTTCCGCGCTTGATCAATACTGTCCCTTCAGAGGCCAAGCCTTGAAAGCAGTTACATAAAATACCAGTAATATTTATTTGGATTTGATAAATTTAATTACTTGGAACAATTAATAATTTATCTCTTTAGTATTGACTGTGCTGCGAGGCATCTTGGCGAGATAAGTTGATGGAAATCAGCGCCTCCTTATTAGCCGGAAATTGTGTGTTGCTATGACGAGATAACTTCCTATAGTTAGAAAGATGAAGTGTGGCTTTTAGTGACATGTCATGTAGCGTTTGTGTGGAGAGCCTGACTCTGCGACACAGATAATAGCCGAGGACAGAGCATGTGGCAAGATGGGTGGGCAGGGTGGTATCTGTGATTTGAATGTCACCTCTGCTTTAGTCACAAGTGGTGAGCCTCGAGGAAGACCAAGCTCAGAGGTGTTGTCTTGGTGTCTCATCAGCAGGTCTCCTATGGCACAGGTCTCCAATTTTGCACCAAGGCTGAGATCAGCCACTGGAATGCTGCTTCTGCACGTTAGCCAATTCGAGTCTTATTTGAGGGGAAAAACAGGATAAAAGCATTTAAAATAAATAAGACCCCCCCCCCCTCCCCGGCTCTTTGTAGCCATCACCTGTAAAGTTGCACATCCAGTGCCATATGAGCACTTCCATACTTATTGTGATATTGGAGTCTCCTTACAGGAGAGAAAGGGGGATATAAATCCAACTCGTCTTCTTCCCCCCCTTCCCCTCCTCCTCCTCCTCCTCCTCTAAATACTAGTCTCAATTTTTGAGACTCTCCCAATCTGCTTTCTGGCTTTTTTGAGGACCTGGAGGGACTTTGGGCAGTGTGAGAAAGCTGTGTATGAAGGATGTTCTTGAGCTATAAACAGATGCAAACAAGGCCTCCAGTTCACTTAATATTCACAGTTATGCAAGAAGTCATTGGCTGCATAACCAGAAAGTTTGATGTTTCTTTCATGGGTATCTTCCTGAGAATTTCTGATTTATCTGTGCATGGGGAAATGTCTGCTCCTAGACAGGTGGACTTCTGTCATGGTGTGTAAGGCTAACTGCAAGGACCCACAAATATAGCAACTCTGCACCAGTTGCAACAAGGAGGGGGCACGGAAAGATGTTCTTACTGTTGGTTTCCTTGCTCTAACACGCCTCTTCTTCCAAACTTGGCAAAGCCTCCAGAGCATTTTTTAGAGGTGATGAAAACGTGACTGAGGTGAAGCGACAGGGTATTTTATTAATATTATTAAAGATGTTCATTTAAAAATATTGACATCCATTCCATATCTGCATGTCCACAATTCTTTTTGCCACTGGTGAGAGTTTCTGCTTTTCTGTTGAGTCTGGAGAAGACTGGGGGCTCTCCAGGGCTGTGTGATGAGTCTTGGAGGCACAAGGAAAACATGAAGATGCCCCGCTGCTTTACCAGCATCTCTGAAGCTGGCCTGACAGAAGACCTCCCTGTGCCCCCACCCCTGTAGTTTGGAGGTGGGCTTACTTCCCACAACTCCACACATTTCCAAAGCTGATACAATAGGGATGAATATCCTTTCACAGGTTGGAATTAGAGAAGGATAGGACCTCGTCCTTGTAGTCCTGCTGGGTGCTTCAAGCACCTGCAAAGATCAGAGCAATATCAGAGACCAGTGCTTTCTCACAAGCACTGGGATCAAGTGCTTGTCAATATTAAAATAAAAAATAGCATTTCTGTAGCATCTGACAGCATAGGTAGTTTTTCTAAAAATTGAGGGTGATCTCTGTTGAGGCTAAAGGGAGATGAGCTTCTCTGACCACTACTCCCTCTGGACTGCAGTCCTGTCTCTGCCACCTGCATGCCAGTGTCCAGTGCATCCCATTTCCTCTCTTCCTTTTTCTGGTTGCAGTCTTTTACATTTAGGACAGAGTATTTCCTCCATCATCAGTGGATTTTAGCACAGACTTAATATGGGCATGAGACTTGAGTGCACACTGAATGCTTAAGGTTTGTGTAGATCAGTGGGATTTCATTTGAGTAGTTTCTGATATAAACCTTGTGGTAACTGGGTGGACTTTGTGGGGTTGCATTTGCTAATTATTAGGTGAAAATAGCATCTGCATAAATTTGTTAACAATTCTTAGAGCATACTTTCAAGATTCAACTGTTAGACAGGAGTTTGTACCTAGCAAGTTTCTGGCTCCTTTAGATTTGATGCTCTGGTCATTTTCCCTGACAGCACGGAGTTTGCACTGTTAGTAGTCAGAATTGCTCCTGGGTATTTGCCAAGAATTTGATTTCCAAAAAGAGCTACCAGTGCTATGGGTTACCTTAAGTAGTTGCAGCTGTGAATGAAGGAATTTCCTTAAAAGTGACTTATGGCAAAAATAACATAGATGCTAAATGCAGGAATGAACCTCTGAAAATGGTAAATACTTTGCATAGTTGTGAACAATTAAATCTTAAAGGAAGACCTCTCTTTGCAGCTGCAGCTAACAATATGAACAGGATGCTGGGCTGCAAAAAGCAGAGGAAATCCATAAGGGAAACAGGCTAATGCTGTTGGATCACTGGGTGGTTCTCTTGTATTTTGGTAGTGTCTGCAACATCACTTATTTCATCCTTCACAGGAAATGACCTAGTTGGGGTTGGAGATTCCAGAACCTTCCCAGGCACTGTGTTCCACTGATGCACTGATCTGACAGGAAAGCTTTTCTAATAGGTGATGTGAATCTCCATGATATTAACAGAAACCCTTTGCTTCATGGACTGGCGGAGCAAATATTTTTGTCATCTTAGAGGAAGGAAGCCACTAAAAATGCCTCCTGTGCATCCCCCACTGAAATTCAGTGTAGTTGCTGGTCAGTGCAGTATTTATTTGCAACACCCATTCCTCTCAGAGTTTGCTGAGGGCACCATCTGAGTGGGTCATGTCTTGACTGAGCCTTTTTAGAGGGTGTTTTGACCCAGGTAGATTCATCTGTCTCCAGCTATCAGTGCCTTCCACCAGTGGTTGAAGACTTTCGTTTCATTTAGTATATCTCCAATTAATGGTTATCAGCCTCCTCCCAAGTTCTGGTGTTGTATGTTTATGTGTTTTCATTGAAACATTTTATAATTTCAAATGCCATTTTAATGTTTTTATGTTCACTGCCTTGCAAACGCTAATTGGGTGGACAGGTGCCATAAAAATGTTTTCAATAAATAATAAATAAGATGGTAGTTATCAGTGCAGTAGATTTCATTAAGCAAGTTCTGGGATGGCATCTACTTTTTGAAGAGTAGCAAAGATTTTTGAAATGGTTCCTTGGATTAAGTTTAAATAGAAAGTGTGCCTGAAACTCACGGCTCCAGGGTGAGGCTGAGGCCGTAATACAGAATTGAAAGACTGGCTGAACAGTTATGTGGACGCCAAAGCAGTTTCAGTCTTAAACAGTTAAAAACACCAGGGATGTTGTCAGTGCCTGACTGGAAGGTTCAGAAGAATGGGCAGAACATGCCTAGTTAGCCAGTGCTAAACTTTAGTGCCTCCACATGCATCCATGGCTCCCGGACCGTGAGCTGTGATTCCGCTCACTGAGGAAGACGTGCCTGAGTGAGGGATTCACCAGTGAGTGAAGGAGTCTTATCAGTCTTAAGTATGTAGCAAGCAACATTGTTCAGTGTAATCAAAATGCACAGAAGGCTCCAGTGGAGTATTCTGTGTTAAAGTGATATGCTCATCCTAGTACTCTCCCCAGAGTTCCACCCCTTCCCTCAGTTCTTCTCACTGGCCTTTGTGGATGACACAGCAGCCCTGGAAGATACTGCTGGAGACTCTTATCACTGAGCTTTGGGGTCCTTCACTGTGGTGTGAAGTGTTAGTGTGACTTCCTCTGTCGGAAAACCATACAAACAGGGCCATATTGCAAGGTTCATTCCCTTTAAACCCTAATTCACACATAATTGTCATCTGCCATTAGAAAACAAACTCCTCCTTCAGCTTTGAGTGGCAGAAAAGAGAACCAGTCCTGGGCTTTGAGCTCAATCTCTGGCAGGAGCCACGGAGGCTGTGGCTGGCGCTTTCACGCTCAGGTGATACTGCAAGTGTGTTCATTGCCTGTGATGAGAGGGGAAGGAGGGCTTGCAAGAGAGATTGGTAGGTGTTTTATTGGTTCTCCCTAAACTAATATCATTGGCCCACCTTGGCAGTTAGGTATCTTATTTGTTCACCTTCCCCTGTCCATTTGTCAGGCAGTGAAGGAAGAGAATCCTTCCCATTTGCTGCTTTGTTTTATTTCATCCTCTTTCATCCCTCCCGTCCTGCAGGGAACTCTGGACAGCATGCATGGTTGTTCTCATTTGTCACCGTGTACACCTGCTCTCCTCCTCTTCTAGCCACGTGACTGTGATTCATACATTGGTGTGTAGCCCTTCTATTTATTTTTCTCTTGCTACATAGTTCATGTATTTCCAGGTTGTTTATGGCAAGGACAAAGGCTCAGAGTCTCTAAATCAAAAGCAATGCTGGCATAATTATAAGCACAATCTGGCGTTGCAAAGAGGGCTGTAGGGAGAGGCTGTCAGAGGACGAGAGCATCCAAAATATACTAACCTCAAAAATCCCAGCTAATCAGTTCTTCAACTTGAGCTATCCATTCTTTGAGATATTATTACATGGAGACTTTAGTGATAATAAATAATTCTGGTAGACTGCTACAGAGAGGAAGGCCTGTTACTCCCTGTTCTATTGGCGCTTGCTTAGGAGCAAAACTTTTCCTGTAGTGCGTTGAGCTGTGATCCAAATTTCTGGCTAATTTGGATCTTGCTGGTAGTTAGAAAAATGGTTTGCTGCCTAATATGAAAAGAGGTTGCTGTCTCTCTCTAGTCTAATACAGTGGGAGATGGAAAGGCTTCAGAAATGACAGCTCCCATCATTCAACTGTTACCACTTTGAATCCTGCTGAAGGCACCAAAACAGCCTAACAATGTAGTTTTAGACGTGTAATCCTCAGATTACACCCAGGTGGTAAAGTGGTACATTTTGGGCACTGTTGGCATATTTCTTCCATCGATCAAGGACTCTTGCAAAACTGACTTAGTCTTCATGGGTCTGTGTCAGATTCTAACAATATCATTCAGCCAAGGAGAATTCAAAAGAGTTGGAGGATTGTATTAATCTGCCTCTATGAGAAGCTTGTTTGGAAGAAGTTTATGTCCATGTTCTTGTTATTAAGGCTAACATTTTGCTTTACATTGTGAATATCTGCATTTCATAAATTAACGTACTTCATAAAATCTCCATATGTTGTTCATAAGGTGATATGTCCTTCCTTTTATGCTGCCACAGGAGGTGGTGATGGCCACTAACCTGCATAGCTTTAAAAAGGGCTTGGACAGATTTATGGAGGAGAAGTCAATCTATGGCTACCAATCTTGACAAGGACGTAGATAAGAGGGGGGGGGGGGTTCTCGTGTTCAACCCTCCCATTCATGTCCGAAGCTCCGCCCACCCGTTTGTGGGTTTTTAAAACATTTTTAGTGTTTTTTGGTTCTTTGGCCTGCAGGGGGCGCATTGTTTAGGCTAGCAGCACCAAACTTTCAGGGATTGTTTGGGGGAATCTCCTGATGATACCTGCCAGGTTTGGTGAAGTTTGGTCCAGGGGGTCCAAAGTTATGGACTCCCAAAGGGGGTGACCCCATCCTCCATTGTTTCCAATGGGAGCTAATAGAAGGTGGGGGCTACACTTTTGAGGGTCCATAACTTTGGACACCCTGAACTAAATTTCACCAAACCTGGCAGGTATCATCAGGAGAGTCTCTTATTGATACCTGCCAGGTTTGGTGAAGTTTGGTTCAGGGGGTCCAAAGCTATGGACTCCCAAAGGGGGTGACCCATCCTCCATTGTTTCCAATGGGAGCTAATAGAAGATGGGGGCTACGCTTTTGAGGGTCCATAACTTTGGACACCCTGAACTAAATTTCACCAAACCTGGCAGGTATCATCAGGAGAGTCTCCTAAAGATACCCTAAAAGTTTGGTGCTGCTAGCTTAACAATTGCACTCCTGACAGCAGGCACCCCCCAAATTCCCCCAGATTCTCCTTTTAAATCCACCCCTTTCAGCATGGATTTAAAGGGAAAATATGAGGTCCTCAGTTTAGAAGAAGAAGAAGAGTTTGGATTTATATCCTCCCTTTCTCTCCTGTAGGAGGCACAAAGGAGCTTACAATCTCCTTGACCTTCCCCCCTCACAAGAAACACCCTGTGAGGTGGGTGGGGCTGAGAGAGCTCCGAAAAGCTGTGACTAGCTCAAGGTCACCCAGCTGGCTTGTGTAGGTGTGCACAGGCTAATCTGAATTCCCCAGATAAGCCTCCACAGCTCAAGCGGCAGAGCAGGGAATCAAACCCGGTTCCTCCAGATTAGAATGCACCTGCTCTTAACCACTACGCCACATTGAAAATGATGCTGTTTCAGGGTGGGGGATAATCCACCCCAAAACAGCATCACTTTCAATGTTGTTTAACTGGGAACCCCAGATTCTCCCTTTAAGGTGGATTTAAAAGGAGATTTTGGGCTCTCTAGTTTAAACACCATTGAAAGTGATGCTGTTTGGGGGTGGATTCCAGCATCACAGCGGCTGCTGGGGGGCGGGGCGCAAAACTCAGATTTTGCACTGGGCTCCATTTTCCCTCTACGCCTCTGCCCAGAGGGGAGGGCAGAAGGAACTGCCAGCTGGGAGCCCAGCTGGTGGGGGGCAGGGGGGGAGTCAGCCGTCCCTGGCCTTGGAGAGCTGCTTTTATCAGCGCTAGGCCGGGGGCGGGGCTTGGGGAGGCGTGGCCATGCCCTAGAGGCGGGTGGGGGTGTGGCCCCACCCCCAAACCCCTCCCATAAAAATCTATACCTACGTCCCTGAATCTTGATCCTACTTGATCTGAGATTGCAAATGCCTTAGCAGACCAGGTGCTTGGGAGCACCAGCAACATCAGAAGGCCATTGCTTTCACATCCTGCATGTGCACTCCCAAAGGCACCTGGTGGGCCACTGCGAGTAGCAGAGTGCTGGACTAGATGGACTCTGGTGTGATCCAGCAGGCTAGTTCTTATGTTCTTTTGCAGATGAAGATACTGGAATAAAAAAGGGCAAAACCTGCAGCTGGGATGGATCTAGATTTGGGGGGCGTTGCATTGTGATCTCTGATGAAGTGCTCTGGATAGATGTGTAGTTCCATGCTATCTGCTGTATGTGGGCGTGGAGTCCCCAGTCCAGGGGTACAAGGATTGTGGAATCTTTTCTATCCTCTCCTTACTCTTAGTGCCATTTTATTGTCTGAGTTAAGAGGCAAGTGTATATTATGAACTACACCAATTGGACAGTCGTGGGGAGGGAGAAGGACCAATTCTTCCCTTTTCTCTTTTACAGTACAGCTGCCCGACTGATGTTGTTAGTGCACACAAGTCCCTGGGCCATAAATTTTCCTGGAATGGGAAATGTCTTTAGGAGTGGGAAGAGGATCCTGCAATCTTTGCAGTTGTGGATCGAAGGATCCAACCCACTGTATTAGAATAGCCATGAAGAATTCTAAAACTTGTTGATTAGTTTTTATTTCTTGATGCTTAGAGATAGGGTCAAACTACAATTTAGAAATAGCACATAGTACAGCTGTTCCTAGATAGAGTGGCTTTAGCATGCAGATGAGGAATTGTATGACTATTCATGTATGTCATACTCCCTGTCCATAGAAATCTAGCATGCCAGAGAGTATATGGTTGTATCCTGACTTCCTGGTATTCTGCCTTTATTTGTTCATTGTGGTTTCTAGGTTGGGGGCAGCATCCAAGCATGCAGCTCCTTCTTCAGCTGCAGTCTGACATGGAAGGACTGCATCATGTGATATTGCTGAATGAATTGTTCATGTGGTCTAATTTATGGGGCTCACTATTTGAAGGGGCCCCCATATGATCAGCTGAGAAGGGAGTGAAGTTGTTACTGAACTCTTAGCCAGAATGGGATTGGGTATAGGTGTCATTTGTGCTCCAGTTCCTATGATTGGTTTATAAAGTGCCACAGTGGTTTATAAAGTGCCACAAACCTCTGTAGTTTGCATGGCCTGCCATTAATATTAGCAGCTCAGGAGTGTATATTGTCCAGTGGTGCAGCATAACCCTGTGCCACAGTTGTGCCAACTGTGCCACTGCCAAGAGCCCTGCTTGTTGTTGAAGTGGCATTGACTGGCTACTTTACTTTTCTGATCGGCTGCTATAAACTTTACATGGAAGACTTTATTCTTCCCGGTATTAGGATAATAACTAGGGGTGATGATTCTGGTAAACCCAAATCACAACCCCCCACCCCAAGGCATAACAGTTGGCTTTTTCAATCTCTTCCCTCACCATTACCATTCCCAAGTCCACATGGGTTTGGGAGTCAGCAGGGGTGGGGGGAGAACTCCATGCCATCTAGTCAAGCTTAGTATGACATGGAGTTCTCTTCCCCTTCCAGTGGTTTTCAAGCCCTTTGGGGCTTGGGAAATGCCAGCAGGGGGCAGTTCTCACATGCACACATCCAAATGGTTTGGGAAATGAGGGGTGGGGGTGGAAATTTTCAGGTTTTGGGTTTTTAACCTGAAAAACATCAGTAACTGCTGAATAAAGCTGATAAGTATTGACTTTATTCAGCTTTACCAACATTTTCCTGTTTTTAAAAACCCAATCCCAAAATGTACTGAGCACAAGATGTTGTGTTCACCCTTAATAATGTGTGTCACCCATCCATCTCACAGATAGCTTGAGTTACCTTTAGCTCATTATAAGAAGGTGAAACTGGGCCTCACTCTCTACCCAGGATGGATTTCTGAAGCAAATGAAAAGAGCCTGAAATAAATGGTTTTACCATTTTACCAAAGTTCTGAAGTGAACTTTGCTGGAAGTAAGTCTATTGAATACACCCAGATGGGATTCTGAGTAGACCTACTTAGGATTGCACTGTATGTTATAAGCTTACTTGGAGCAGATGAGTTGGTTTTTATACCCTTCTTTTCTCTACCTTAAGTAGCTTACAATCACAATCCCTTCCCCTCACCACAACAGGCACCTTGTGAGGTAGGTGGGGCTGAAACAGTTCTGAGATAACAGTGACTGGCCTAAGGTCACCCAACAGGCTTCATGTGGAGGAGTGGGGAATGAAGCCCAGTTCACCTTATTAGAGTCCCCTGCCCTTAACCATTACTCACACATGGCATAAGATGTAACTTTCACATTGAGTTAACTAAATGTGTCTCTATATAAGCACACTGAGTCTATCGGTGAGAGGACTGCATCTGGTAGCCTGAGCTGTTCTGTCCAAGTTGGCTGTACTGAATCCCTGCCGCTCCTCCTGACGGGAGCTGTGCTGGCTGCCTTGTGCTTTCCGCTGCTGAGTCTCGTGGAGCACTGGGCCTTCCTCTGCCATTGAGACAGCCAGGCTAACGGAGCCTACCTAACGGATTATCAGCGCCCTGTGAGTAATAGACTCCTCATTTAGTTTTAATACATTTTGCATAGAGAGCAATCAACCTTCATCAGTCTTAAAGATGAATCGGCTTAGCCAGCTAAATTTTAAAGATATTAGTCCGACAGCAGCCGCATAAATCATAACGTTTTCTTAATGACGGTAAAATTAAAATATACTCTTGCTTGAAGAAGCCAATGGAGCTTTCATGTTCACAGGCCAAATCCTCCCCCAAAATTAAAGGGAAGCTTAATTGATGTTCTCTAAAGCTGAGTAAACTCAAACAGCCTCACTTCTCCTGGGTTGGCCTCGTATTTCTTCTGCGCTCTGTTGCTAGATCTAAATCCATCCAGACTGCTTCTGCCTCTTCCCACCCTCTGTGCCACCAATAAGCTGCATCATAACTTAGCAAAGTGTAATGCTGAGTATTTTCAGGCTGTTTGGCAGGCTGTCACCATTTCCTGAGCCACTGGCTACATAAAAGGAAACATTTTCCTCACTGGGCAGTGACAGCCTTTTGATGGGTGTGGCATTTGAGGCAGACTGACCATTTTTTTGCTGCTGGTTTGCTCCAATAGTGATGCAAGAAATTTTAGAAGCTACAGAAGAGGCTGGAGCTATGACTAGAAGGGAAATGATAATTTAAAGCACTGGCCAGGATGTGGGGTTAGAAAGGTGGGTTGGCAGAGGTTCCACACAGTTCCCCCCCAGATTCCATCCACAAGAGTGTTATGCATTTGTCTAGGCGGACATGTGGTTTGTGGAGTGAGCAGATAATTTCAGAAGACCCTGTTGGGGGAACTATGTAGTGTAGTGTTTAGCTTAATTGTGTAGTGTTTTAACATTCATCAGCCCGATTGTTGCTGGGGTATAATGGGGTAATGTGGGGTAAATGGTGCTTGCAAAATTGGGTTTGCTTAGTTCTGGCAAACAGTTGCACCGTGTTCAATAACAAGACTCTGGTTTCAGTTGATGTCTTTATTATGAAACAGCATCAGGAAATGAACATTTGGACTTCTATTGCTGGAACGAAGCGTAGCCAATATTGCAAGCACCGTTATACCCCACGTCACCCCTACATCTTGTCACACCACCCTGCTGATCAGTACCCAAGGGGGATAGCACCTCTCCAGTCCCACAGTCTGCCTTCCCCCACTCGGGTCAAAACAACCTACATTCCATAGTACTGATCTGAGAAAAGGAAAGCAGTTTAACTGAATGGAAAGGCCGGGGTCTGAACAGAAGTAGGTGCCCAGGTCTCGGACAGGAGGTGAAACATGGCAGGATCAAATGGGCTGATCATGACGCGGATCCTTTTGAGAAGCTTGCAAGCCACACCTGAAGGCAAAAGGCATCCCCTGTTGCCTGCCCCTCAGCAACTAATATTCAGAGATTGACTGCTTCTAAACTTGGAGGATCCATTTAGGCATCAGGTCTTATTAAGTGGTTGAATTTTGCAAGTATATCATATAACTGGTGATTGTTCTGTGGCACAGAACCATGGATGGAATAGGCTTTTATTAGAGCAGTTAGGCAATGGTCTTAGTGGTGGAGAGGCCACCATTTTAACTGTTAGGACAAAGCAGATGCAGCACTTGGAATTCTGTATACGGCATAACCATGTGTGTGTGTATTCCTCACAGCTGGCATGCAGGGCCACAATTTGGATCAGGACTGTTGTGCCTGCCTTCCCTGACCCCACCCCACCCATTGCCATTTTACCTAAACCAACCTTGCGGAGTTGCAATTTACAGTGATGGGATAAACCATAAAGACCCTGTGGTGAAAATAGCAGTCTCATGGGGTTCATGCCAGGAACAAAATGTGGGTATGGGGGCGGAGGGGCTTGAAGTGACTACTGATGAAGGTTAAAGCAGGAAGTATGGAAGCTGGATTGCAGCTGAACATTGAGAAACCAAAAGTAGTAGCTGCTGGGGAATTATTCAACTTTAAGGTTGACAATGAGGGAATGTGAAGTTGTTCAAGATTTCCTGTTCCTTGGCTCCATCCTCAACCAAAAGGCAGATTGCAATCAAAAATCCATAAGGAGACTGACACTGGCAAGGGCAACCATAAAAGAGCTAGAAAAGATTCTTAAGTGTAAGGATGTGTCACTGGTAACCAGCATCAAGCTAATTCATGCCATAGTATTCCCCATTAGTATGTATCGGTTCGAAAGGTAGACAGTGAAGAAAACTGGTAGGAAGACAGTTGATTCATTTGAAGTGTGGTGTTTGAGGAGAGTGTTACCAACACTGTCAATCAACGCAAACACGAACTCTTCCTAGAGGTTAAAATGCCTTTACTGAGGCTATTGTACTTTGGTCACATTATAAGGTAAGAGAGTCACTGGAAAAGAGACTAATGCTAGGAAAAAGGGAAGTCAGTAGGGAAAGAATACACGACATGAGATAGACTGACTCAGTCAAGGAAGCCACGGCCCTCAGTTGGCAAGAGCTGAACAAGGCAGTTGATGAGACGATGTTTTGGAGGACATTAATTCAGAGGGTCTCCATAAGTCAGAAGCAGGTTGATGGCACCAGACGTGGGGTTGGTTTGTTTGGGGGGGGGGGAACCATTTGGTCCACACTTCGTGGTTCCTGTCTGAATTGGCACGCCACATATTGGCTGCTTAGAAGCATTTAGGAGCTCCTGACCTCCTCCCCTCCCTTGCATGCCCCTCCCTCTCCTCCCTTGTATGCCACCCCTCACTCCCTCCCCTTCCCTTGCATGCCACCCCTCCCTCCCCTTCCCCTCCCTCCTCTAGGGTGGGTGGGCCATGTCCAGATGCCGGTCCCCCTCCCTCCCCTCCCTTGCATGCCATCCCTCCCCCCTCCCTCCCCTTCCCTTGCATGCCACCCTCCCCGTCCTCCAGGGTCATGGCCCTTGGGCCCACCTCAACATCTTAGACTCTCCACATCTTAAACTCCACGTGGGAGCAGCCTCTGGTTGCTTTTAACAACAAAGGGTGCCTTTATTAATACACTGTTTTTGCTCGGCATAAGTAATCACTGAGGGAGTTATATGTAGATAAAGCAGTTTTTAATATAGTTGTCATGCAGCACAATGAAATAAACAAATTGATGACTGCTTTGACCTGGAATGAACTCTGAAGAGAGCCAGAGAGCTGAATAATGAAGCTGGAGCCAAGAGGGAGACAAATGGGAGAACTTTGAGCAGTGCAGGCTGAGATTCATCACTGGATGGTCCAGTTTAAGAAGAATGGAGGTGGCTTGCTTAACCTGTGCGTTGAAACTTGTGAGCTAAAAGCATGGCTGGCCACAGTTAGCAATTGGATGGGAGACCACCAAGGAAGGCTGAGGTTGCTACATAGAGGAAGTTAATTGGAAACCACCTCTGCAGTTCTCTTGCCTGGAATGTCCTAGGATTGGGGTTGCCGTGAGATGCTTGCCACTCAACAGCATGTTCTTCTTCTTTCATAGGGGAATCTCTCATTTAATTGCTGTCCCTTGCTGGACCTCTTTCCCCCAGGTTTCTGCAACAGACTTGCGTGATTCAAGTTGATGCTAAATGGTACCCTTATTGCAGACTTGCGAGACCCACCCAATTCCCCAATTTCCATCCAGAAATTGCTTCCAGAGTCAGATTCTCCTGTCATGACATGGGAGAGTACTGCAAAGACCTCATCCTTAGGGGTTTCCTGGGGAGCAGTCACAAGTCATTGCTGCCTTGTGAGAGCAAAGAGTGGGCCTGTTGTGGGTTATCTTGGCAGCCAGATGAAGGGCATTTTCTTATTTCTTCGTTTCCAGGTGTGTGTGTGCCTTTTCTAGTTTCAGCCTGGCTGTAGTTTTCACGCAGCCTTGCAGTGACACGAAAATTGCAACTGTTGGTGCTGTCATAAATTTAGCTTCTATTGTGTGCGCCTCCCATGGACAGATCATGCTAGTATCTTATTTGTGAACTGATCATATAAGCCTGCTCTGGATGAAAAAAGTGTCCCAGCTTCCTGCTCAAAAGATCTTCAGGTGGAAAGGGTGGTATCTATATTCCACGTGGTAGAACCAAGGAGCACTATCCCAGTGGCATAGGGCCGGGGGGGGAGGGCATCTTGCATTGGGTGCACCCTGGGGAGGGGGCGTTCCAGGGGAGGGCATGGCAGCGACGCAGGGCACACGCATGCCCCAGGCACAGTTCCCCCTTGCTACGGCTCTGCATTATCCTTACCCTGGAATCTCTTATACTATAGGTCAGAAAGTTGACTTCTGTGCCCATGTGACAGTTAGGCCTGAGGCAAGGTGGAGCGATAGAGGAAACTTGCAAGCAGTCTTCTCTGAAAACACTGTCAAGTGTTGAGGGGATGTTAGCTCGACAGGTTTCCCTTATATGTGCTGGGAACCGTCTTCCATGCTGCATTGTGTGTGATGTTTTTCTAGCACTGATTTTGTCCTTGTTCACTTGTTCTAAGCCATTTGTGGCCATGGGGCTAGACGAGTGGGGTCCTGCTAAGTATGATCTCATGCCCAGCTTGCATTCCTTACCAGATTCCCCCCCCCCCCCGCTCCCCCCAGCTCCAATGTGAACACACACTTCTGCCAATTGAGTAAGCTTGTGTGCTCTTTGTGCCTCTTTGCAGCTTTTGTTAAAAAGCTGGCTCTGTAAATGAATCCCATGGCTCTGGGCTCGGCAGGTAAAGGGAGAAGGAAGTCTGTTAGTGCATGAGTCTAATCAGGCTGGCAAGAGCAAGTAAAGTAGGGCAGCATCGCACATTAGCTGCTGTGTAATTGAGCTCTTTGATGGGCAGAGCACTGCAGGAGAGGGTTTGAAGCAGAGCAGAACTTTTGTTGTTAATTCAGTTGCACACGGAAGCTGTAAAGCTGCGCATCTCCGCATCTTGGTGCTGGGAACACTGAAAAGCCCTGGCGACCAGGCTTTTCAGTCCCTGCCCTTGGCCCTAGTCTGCAAACTTTCAGGCCTTCTCTCTGCCTCCCTCTCCCAGCACTTGATTTCCCTTTTCTCTTCCTTTCTTTCTTTGGTTTGCTTTTTTCCCCTGCACTATAAAAAGCAAAGCTCCCTCGCCGTTTGAACTAGGCGGCTGTGAGTGAGGGCTAGCTCAGAGCTGTGTGGCTGTTACCTTTGTATTCCAGATGAAACTGCCGAGCTCCGTGGGACAGAAGAAGATTAAAGCCTTGGAGCAGATGCTGATGGAACTCGGAGTAGGTGAGTAAAGAGGGCAGGTAGAGAGAGAGAGAGAGAGAGACCCATGGAGCAGAGCCTTTGTAGTCGAGAGGGGCTATTTTTTCCCCCTAGTAATACAGCCAGTTCCTTGAATAACACTATGTGAATGGGTTTGAGAATAATATCTTGTGTGTTTTGTTAAAAAAAAAAGGGGGGGGGGAGGTAAAAGACAGAAGATGATGCTCAAGATTTTTTTCAAAAAAGAATCCCTCCCGGTAGAAAAGTATTTGAACAGAGTCTTTGTCTCTCTCTCTCTCTTGTTTGAGTTCTTGAAGCTATCAAGAAGGACAGCCCGCTATTAAGGAGGCAAATCTTTTCATGCAGGGACAAGCACTGTTAAGGGTGGGGTGGGGAAATAGCAGTCGTTTTTGGGGGGACTCTGCCTGGCTCACGGTCTTTTTTGCTGCTGCTCTTTCAGCTGAGTCCTGCCCTACCTGTGTGGGGACATGCCTGACATGCTGTAAATGTCTTCCGATTGCAAACAGCTTGCTATTGGCAGAAAGGGCAAAATCCAACCCCACTGTGCCTGAGCCTCTGTTGAGAGGCCAGCAGACTTCCTGACCCAGTGAGTGTAGAGATGTTCTTCTCCAGCTGGGGCCTGATGACAAAGAGACTTATGGAGCAAGTACCTTCCCTTCAAGATGCACTGGCATAGAGATTCTGCTTCATCTTACCAGGCCTGAAGTAACTTTGTGTTGGGGCTGGGCAGGCAGCCTCACTGTCCTGTGTTAGGATGTAGCAGAGTTCCTGCTGCTACTTTCAGCTGGGAATGAAGCAGGTTTTCACTTTAAATGATTGTGCCAGAGCAATCTCACAACTAGGAGGTGACAAAAAGCATGCAGTGGAGCTTTCTTTCTCCAATTTCCTTCTCTTCCCTCCCACAGACCTGAACCCAATGCCGACGGAAGAGATTATTGTCCTTAGATAAATTCAATGAGTTACGCGAGTGACCCGGTGTGTGCTGCTTTTATGAGCCTTCCAAGCAAGCTCCTTTGCTAACTGTGGGAATATATGAGCTTGCAGATGCTGCGCGCACCAAGCTAATGCAGGCTCCATGGAAGCAGGTGGCACAGGACCCAGCACTGAGGGTGTCTCCCATGCTGACGGGCAGTCAGGTCCCTGCACTGATGAGGGCAAGAGTGACATCAAGGATCAGATCATCGATGTGGTGGGGGCACCTCTCACACCCAATTCGGTGAGTGGCTGTTGGTGCTGGGGAGCTCAGTCGTTCTCAGGGAGGCCTCCATGCTGCTGCTTCTGGCTGCTTACTTAGACTAGGCATGTGGGAAGCCAGCAACCTCAGTGACTTCTGGAAATTCAAATGCTTCATGTCTGGACAGTGAGGGTAGCTAGAGAACATCTTTGTTTGTTCCCACTCCAAGATCACCTGCTTTGGAAGTTGTGTTGGTCATCTCTTGCTGTATGCATGCCTACAGTTCCACCGGCTACAGCCTTCTAAGGTAGAAGGCAATCTGGTGGCTGGAAGTCAGCATACAGCTTGAAAGCAGATACCTATGAAGTGCTCCATTCCCCTCCCCCCCCCCCCACCAGCTTGATCTTGCAGGAGGCTTAGACAAGCCATTTTGCTCTCTCTCCCATCATGCTTTAGGGCTTGCTCAGCCACACCATTACCTATAGCTGAATCCAAACAGTTCAGTTAAAAATTTTGGATGGAAATTTTGTTCCAGTGGAGTCCATGGAATGATAAGCTTATGTCTAATGATTCTTGCTTGGTGCAATTGTAGTCAGGCTCATGGGTAGCTGGGCACGCAAACCTTCTGACTCGCTGCGTAAGTGCTGTTAACGATCCTATATCTTTAGCCCACCCCTCTTTCCAAGGAGGTTAGAGAGGCATACATGATTCTGTCCCACACTTCCTCTGAGGTGAGGCAGATCAGGCTGAACAAGAAAATGATTGGCCTAAGGTCACATGACTGAATGGGGGTTTCAAACCCAGGTTTCTCCAGATCCAGTCCAGTACTGTAACCACTGAAGTATCTTGGATCTAGATGCTGTCCATTGTGATGGTGCAGCAGTGTGTCAAAGACTTTAGCAAAATGTCTGTTTTGGCTTTTTAAAACATGGGAAGAACTTCCCCTGTCTGGTGGCGTGTAATTTTGCATAACAGCTAGTTATTTTGAGAACAAGGAGGAGGCATCTCCTGTGGTTTGGGTTGGCACATGCTGTCAAGCTCCCTCAGCTTTCGTAGAAGGGAAGAAATCTCAAGATTCGGCAGCATTTACAGGTTAGTTCATGACTATTTGTTCCCTGTAGAGACTTCATTGGCATGTGCCTATTTGCAGATGTTTTGCTCATATGGCCCCTTGTCTTGTTTTCTTCCTCCTCTTCCTCCTGCACTTAGGACGGAAACAAAGGAGAATGGAGGCAGCATCAGCAGGGTTAACATGACCTGGGCCCTGACATATTTGAAAGAAATATAATCAAGTTAATTCACTGCAAGGCAAATTTGGTACCTAAAGGGCCCCACTGTTAAATACAGCTCTGACCTTTACCGGCTGGTTACACAAAGACGACACAATTAGATTAGTCCAAGACAAAAGGTCAAGCGCATTCACACTGCAACCACTTTATGCTGCCTTTGGAAGGGAAGGAAATTCCACACAGTGGGAGGGGCAGCTCAGGGAGAGGCACACTGGCACTGTCAAGATGGTGGGGGGCATGCATGTGTGGTAAATGGTATTGCAGGAAGGAGACTAGGGGGTGTATGATTGATACTTGGGAACAGATTTGGGGGTCATTCTTCTGCCAGTTTGGGTAAGGGAGACATGAAAGGCTTGTTCTGCTTTGGCAGGATCTTGCCGAGGACTGTGCTGTGCCACGTACTGGGTGGGGTCTGTGCGTTCCTTGCTGCTTGAGCAGGTTGTGAGTAAAGAGTAACGGTAGGGCTTGCCAGTTGCCACAAAAGTGGTGCCCGGTTTGGAGGTAAGGCTGAGAAGGAAGATTGTAAGATTAATGTTTGGATAACCTGCCTGGTTCAAGTGACTATTTCTCTGTGGCATTGTGGGAATTCCAGACCATTCTTTCCCTTTACCTGAGTGGTTTGTATTTCTGGTTGGAAAGTGTCATATCCCTTTTGGATTTTGCAGGGAATGCAGTAAACACGCCTGCTACCCTAACAAGGGAATTCACCCCCTGTGGTATCTTCCCAAAATTGTGGCTTCCATTCTCCGCTTCTTGGTGCTGCTGATTGCACCTCATCCCAAAGCAGAGATTGCAATCCAGCCCTGCTTACCACCTCCCCTTGTTATAGCTCTGCCTATCTCAGGCACTTTCAGCTTAAGCAGTGTGTACAGGCACATGAGCTGTGTGTAGTATGGTTACCATAATCAGGCCGTGGTGCAAGCCTATAAGACTACGTTGACACCATGGAGGGCAGCTGTTTCCTCCCTCTTACTCCTCATATTTTTTACTTCCCTGTCAGCAAGGGTGAGGTGGGCACTGACCTTACATGTAACTTTTCAAGAGTGAGAGCTCGCCATGCATCCACCAATGACACTATCTGTAGGATCCATATTGCTCTTGCAAAGTAAAAACTGGAAATGAACACTTCTTCATTCAGAAGGGCCACCACCATGAGCTTGGCTGCTGGGCATTTTATCACCAGCCCCCCTCCCACCCAACCCCGTCTTTATTATCCTAAGCTGGAATCCTCGCTACTCTGCTGTCCACTGCTGGCAGGCCACAGGGAAGGCAGCCTTCTCCCTCCACCCCAGAGCACTGCTCGGCTGACCCAGGAGGGACGCTACTCCGGGCCTTTGGGGGGTGAAAGGTGAGTGTATCTTAGAACAAATTAGTTCCAAGCAGAAGTGCAGCCAGTTACTCCAGATTAGAGCCTTTGATTTGCACAACTCAGACTCCACTCGCCCATCCGTAATGAGTTGACTCTCCTCAGAATTCCTCACATCAGCGCACTTTGTTCCTGGGCTCACAAGTCAGCCCATTAATGGGGAAAGGAAAGGACCTTGCCTCTAAGAAGTCTCAGGTTCAGAGTCAGAATCATTTGACTTTTAAGCTGCCTTCATCTGAACTCCTGCCAGCTCCTTGTTTTCTGAGCCTGCTTGAAAGTGAGAAGTTACATTGTTAACTTCAAACATCCTTCCTTCCAGATGGAGTTAGAAAGCTTGTGTGCACATATCTCTAAATGTGTGTCTGCTCCAGGATATATATATATGTGTGTGTGTGCGCGCTTGTGCATAATATAAAAATATTCTCATTTTAAAATCATTCTTTCCCATTAATAGAGCACTAGGTTTCCAGGCTCTTGTAAATCATAATGTAGAACGTCCCCCCCCCCACACACACACACAACCACCAGACGTTTTTCGTTTTTGCCCACGGCGATGGACAGAGCCAAGGCAGGGATGGTGATTAATATGAATCTGTGACATATTTGAAAGATGGCTCTTTTGCCATATAAAGATTATCAAACACGTGCACTCATCCCCATTAATTCGACAGCCTCACTGGGAAGCTCTCAAGCCCCTACTTCTTTGTTTCTCGGCTGGACTGGCTGCTCAGTTGTATCTTTTTGGTCTTCAGTTCCCAAATGCTAGACTTTGTTTTCCTAGGAAGCCTGTTCACAAAGTAATGCAGATTCTTCACTGATCAAAAACCAGGGAGGGTGGCTCCTCTGAATCCCACTGACGGCCTAATAGTCAGTCATGCTCATTGTGTACTTGACCATGGAGGATGGGTGCAGCAGCAAGAAGTGGGGGGGAGGGGGGGTGTAGTCGACCCACGCGGTCAGCGTAAGAACGAGACGAGACGCGGAGATAACATCTGGTGGAGATCGCCAGCAGCGGGAGACCGGATGCAACCGTGGTTCCTTAGCGAAGTCTCCCGGCCTGGCCGGGTTCCTGGCACCTTTTATTGTTACTTCATCGGGGCGGTAGGGAGGAGGACTGGGGAGTTCCGGGAGATGGAGGGCTGAGGATCACTGGCGTGATGCATGATCTCATCTGGCTACGTATGAGAAGAGCCGCACGCCAGCTCTGAGCCTCCAATCCTCACCTGGGGGTGCAAGACCATTGTCCCGCGCTCGTGATTGAGCCAGACAGTTCACGCACCAAGGACTCCAGCGGGGATGAGGAGGGGGGTGCGACATGTACCGCAAGGCCGCGAGGTCCGCTGGCGCCCCAATCAAGCTCTCACTATCGCACTGCTGGGTCGGGCAGTGCACTACTACATCTCCTCCTTTTTTTTTTACATTTTAGGAAACGGGGTCAAACGCTTAAGGGGCATGCATTTAAAGGGGACGCTGTCTCCTCCGGCCGCTTGGTCAAGTTGGCCAAGCTGCTTGTGCAACATTAGGAACTTAAGGTTATGTGGGTAAGGGTGGTGTCGCGAGGGGTTTCTTTAAGCACACGCTACAGGCAGTACACATTAGACACGCATTGAACGTAGAAACAAGATCCGGGATCAACAAGGCACACAATTAAACCAATGCAGGAGCTGTACAATAGCACTCAACCATCTCCTCCCCGCAGCCAGCCCCAGAGGGCATTGGACCACCAATGGGGCAAAACATCACACTTCAGATTAGGATACAACTTCTTCTGCAGCTCCACGCACTTTCTATGTGGGATCAATCCGGGAATTATCAGAAAGATTAAAACGTGGTAACACATATTATGTAAGCATTCTCACAAACCTTGGTGATGTAACAACAACAAATAATCAATAGCCGCATCGCATTGTCTAGGGTCGCTTTGATCGAAATTCCTGCTGCTCGGAGGCCAGGGCATCCAGAGCGGTGGAGGTAGAGTTGATGGATCCTTCAAGAAGGGCACACACACAGGCCAGCCGCCAATAGTCTTAGTAGCATTGTAGGAAGCGAACCGGGACTCCCACCAGGGAAGTTGCGAGGGAGACCGAACTCCGCTTCGGAGAGAGGGCGATGCCAGCCGTCAGCAGCCCGGCTGGTGGAGGGGCTCGAAAGGCAGGGCGCGGAGCGGGCGGCGCGGGCGGGCGCGTCCGGCTCCCGGGTGGAGCCTGGGGTAGGACAATGGTGAGGCTTAATTGAGGCAGCAAAGAGTTCCGCAGGGGAGTCGTATGCGGGATGTGAAGTTAAACGGCCCTTCCCTCGCAGAGGTCCAGAACCAGCCCCCCTGGGGAGCAGGTGATGTTTCACCAACACCGGGGAATGTCCTCCATGTGTGTGCAGTTCCAACTGGCCGAAGCCGCATCGAATGGGCCCGGTCGGCTTCCTTCTGCTCGGGTTGGGCGCCTCGGGTGATGCGGGCGCAGGTGTTGACCTGCGGGTTAGCGACCGCCTTGGTGATAAGGGAAAGAGCGCCAGCCGGGAGGGTTTACTCCATCGGGTCCTTCAGTCGGCGCCATAGAATATCTGATGGAGGAGGTATTCATGAAGGGCTCAGCCCAGACCCGCTTGTAAAGCCCGCGCTGCGATCGGGAGCAGGCAGGGAGCTCAGCAGGCTCCCACTCCTCAGGTACTGGGCCCAGGCAGAAAGATGAGACGTTGGCAGCGCAGGCAAACTGCTCCCAGGATGTTGGTCTGGTGAAAGCTTGCCAGGGGTGGCCGACGCTATCGGTAGGGAGGCAGGCAAAGGATGGTGGTCACGGAGTTGGTGGTGATGATCGCAAAGAGAGCGCACAGAGTTCTCGGCAAGCCCCCTGGGTGGTTCCTACAGCAGCAGCTTAGGCCTGGCTGGTGGTCACTTTGACGCCTCCCCTGCGGTCATTCGGGTCTTTGGCGCTATGACGGGCTGCTCCTGCTGGGATCGCTGGGTGGGATCCTCTAGAGAGATGTGCGCTCCATCTCCGGGATGGGGTTGGTTTCCTCCTGCCCATTCCATGGGCTGGCCTGTCAGCGGCGTAATCGGAGTCCACGGAACCCTGTAGGAAGAGGGTGGACTGAAACACACACCCCTTCCCAGGTTACGGGCTGGTCCCGCCAGGCCTGGCTCTAGAGCCGGGATGGCGGAGATTGGGATCGAAGTTAGTGTTTAGATTTAATATGGGAAGGAAGAAGGCTTGTTTTGCAGCCTGTGAAGGTTGCTTTTAATGCAACCCTCCTGGGGCCGCCACACTCCTCTTCTTTAGTTGTTTGACAGGGAGTGGCAGGAGGTAGGCGACCCCGGTGGGAATTGGCTTCCAGAGCGCCATCAGGGAAAGGCCAAGGCTGGAAAATGGTCCGAGTCTCGAGAGGGGAGGGAACAGGCGCAGTCCTGGGGATTGTGGGGTATGCATGCTTATTCAGTACCAATAAAGGGGCTTTGGAAGCACCTTTGGGGGATGGGTGCATCCGGGAATGAAGCTAAACCAGGGCAATTTTAGAGGCAAATTCCTTGCAATAACAAAGGAGAAAGGAAGGGGGTTTCTTTTGCAAGGGGAGCGTACTCACCGCGCGGACCTTGGTGGCTAATGCAGGAAGCTGGATGGTGCTAAATTTTGCATCTAATTATCTTTGGGAATTGCCGTCACGGTGACCGGGCCTTAAGGGCGGCCGCTGAGCCGTTTTGGCCTTTTAACATGGTACTGATAAAGTTGCCAGGCGCTGGCATCAAGCCATAACCCAAACGTGGCTTTGGGTATTAGCTGCATAATGGCTGGGCAGCCCCTTTAAACTGGGGCCTGGGTCCTGACAGTGCTGCGTATCAGGATCGGGCCCAGATTTTAATCCAGGGAGGGCCAGTCAGCCAATTCGCCCTCCGCCTTTACTGGCTCTAAAACAGAAGGAAAAAGGGGAGGGGAGGGAAACAGATTTCCTGTGGAAATTCAGGGAGGCAACTTCGAAGGCACGATTGAATCAATGATCCGGTGGACGGCTTTTACTTCTATCCCAGACCAGAGTCGCTTTTAACCTGACTCATGAGGTCTCTTCCCCAGAGATTGACATGGATGTCTAGAACAATGGGCGGACTGTGAGCTGTCCGCCGAAAGTCCTGGGCTGTTGACCGCGTGAGCTGGCGGATGTCTGCCTCGCTGGCTCTGTCTCCCCCACCCTAGATGTGCGGGTAAGCCTCGGTCGGGCGACTGGTCGGCCAATTTCGCTGCTCTGATGACGGTAACATCGGGGCCGTGTCCACCAGGCCCTTTTGAACTTCTACTGATCTCTTCTACGGCGAAACCCAGACATGGACGGAGCTCCTGAGATGCCTCCACCATGGGCAAGTGACGGGGTGGTGTAGGCTGCGCCCATGTTGGCTTTCGTTGGGCTCGTAGTCCTTATTGGGTCGTGGCAGCGGACAGCGAGATAGGCAAGAGAACCAGCTGAGCTGCTTAGGCCAGCTCCGCGGCAGCTCCTGTGGGATGTTTGTCCAGACCTGGAGGTGGATGGGTCCCAGCGTGGAGTCGACACCTCGGGGACGCATGAACAGTCCCCTGTTCAGCTGCAGAGGCCTTTGGCAGCACCAGTTTCCAATTGTCCCGGTAGGGATGGGCTCTGGCTATACTGGGTTGGGGCTACAAGAACCTCGGGGTGGGGGAACTTAAAGGAGATGGGCTGGGTGCATGCGAGCGTAGATGCCAATGCAGAGGGGGGGTGGTTTTGGCAGGGCCTTGGCGCTTTGGGTCTGCTCTCTAGTAATTTCCTCCTTAACTTGGTTGGGGAGACTGGCTCAAGGGAGTTCGCCTCGACCGGGCAGTCGCTTTCTCCCAATGGAAGCTCCTTCTGGCAACGTGGCACCGGGTTTTGCAGGCCTTCTCCTCCCTGGGAGGGACCTCCTCCATCGGGTTGCAGGCCCCCCACCGGGCTGCCGCCGCGCTCACACTCCCTTTGGAGTGTTCTGGTCTGCCGCGAAAGTTGAAGCAGTCATCTCTGGAGACTGTCTCCACCGGGTGGAGCGCTGCCGCGCAGGAGGCTAGCTTTGATGGGCGGAGGATCCGCTGTCCCGCAAGCCTTAAGCATGTCGTGGCTAGTTCAGGATTTTGCCTAGGCTCCGCAGGATTGCCCTGGCGGCAATCTCCATGGAAGCTGCTTGGCGGTATGAGGCGATGAGGAGCCTGCTTTGGGCCTCCTCGCTGTCTACCTGACTCTTGAACGCTTCCTGGAGCCTGTTAACAAATCCAGCATAGGGCTCTTGAGGTTTTTGCCGGATGGAGGAGAAACTCTGGGTTGGCTGGCCGGGCATTGGGACTTTGATAAATCGCCTTATAGGCACACTCCAGAGGCTAATCGTGAAGTGGCCTCAGGCAGGACAACCTGATCGCTGGGGATTGGCAAAAGCATCAAGCCGCAGTTGAGCCGTATGGTGTAGGCTTCAGAGGTGGAAGGTCGGTTGTGCTACTGCTGGCGGAACTCACTTTCCTGGTGACTCACAAATTCGTGCAGGGCTCAGAGCATGCGAAAGGTGGTCTCTTAGCCATCTGGGACTATTAGGTGGTTCCTTACGATGGTTTCCCAGCATGCCTTCCTCAATGGAAGGCTAGTGACTTCTAATGGTCTCCGCATTGCTTCTATGGAGCTCCTCGGTAAGGATATTATAGCTCAGGGGCGGTACTCGGCTAACCTCATTTAACTATGCCATCCCTCCTCAGTATCCGCGGAAGTGGATGGGGTACAATGCAAGTTAATCATCGCGCATCGCTCTCCTCACACAGGGTTTCTTCTGCAGATCGTGGCTAATACTGCCTATGAGAGTTTTCTTGAAACCCAAGGCCGCATTACGCTGGCTTGACGGAGGTGCAGTGGCTTCCGGAAAAAAGGAAGGCGGAGTATGGGGAGGGGCGCTGGAGCCGCTGAGAGTTTGAATTGGGTGAAGGAGCTAGGGGTCAGCGCAGAAGGAGGACAGGCGCCCAATTTAGTGATAGAGAAAAATTCCGGGTTGGAAATTCGAAGGTGAAAGATCCGAAGGAGGGGCTGCCTACAGCAAGGGAGCCGTGAGGGTCAGGTGCAGGCTGATGATGGCATTACAAACATTGTCCCCATATCGCCAGTAGGCAGCCGGCATTACATCGGCGCTACGAGGGCTCTGTGCTAAGAAGTGCGCCTGATGTTTTCCCTGTAGTCCTTAAGATTCAACCGTCCCCCCCTCTGGGCACTTTTCATGGACACTGAGCTCTTCAATCTCCTCAACCAACCTATGCGCAGCTCCCTTCACGGGACCTCCTTGCCAGACTCGCTGGAACGCTCTTCAGTCTTCGGCCAACGCGTTTCTGTCATAAGCCCTGCTTTTGCAAAGCTCCCATACTCAACCGGTGTTCCGGCCGGACGAGAGAGTTGTCCTAGGATCGCCAGCGGTCTCTGGATGCGCTCGATCCAGAGGACAGGGCGAGCATCAAAATCGGTGGTCCTGGATGCTCGAATCCAGCGGGACTTCGGGTATCGCTGCCCTTCCCCAGGCGAATACGTGTGAGCAGGGCGTGGTGTCCCCTGAGACTCGAGTTTCGCACCAGCTTAGTAACGGGGCCCACTCCACGCTGGCCACGCGTCAAGAACGACGAGACGCCGCTGAGATAACATCTGGTGGAGATTCGCCAGGCAGCGTGGAGAACCGAGGTCCGTGGTTCCTAGCGAAGTCTCCCGTCTGGCCTACGGGTTCCTGGGGTAACCTTTTATTGTTACTTCTATCGGGCGCGGTAGGAGGGAGGACTGGGGGAGTCTCGAGAGCGGGAGGTCGGGAGATCATCATGTGATGCATGATCTCATCTGGCTACGTGCGGAGAAGAGCGTACGCGTCTGAGCCTAATCCTCACCTGGGGGCAAGACCATTGTCCCTGCGCCTCGTGATTGAGCCAGACAGTTCACTTCACACCGTGACCTCATGGGGATACGAGGAGGGGTGGCGATGGCGCACCGTGGCAAGGCCAATGCAGAGTCCGCATGAAGGCTGGCCCCAATCGTTTCTACTACGGCACTGCTGGGTCGGCAGTGCACTACTACAGGGGGGCTTCATTACTAGTGTGGATTCTCAATAGTTTATGACTCAGAAACATTAAGAACAAGCAAAGGAAGTTGGTAGATGGGAATTCAAACCCCAGGAGAGCTCAGTTGGGTTTGAACTTCCTTGCATGGGCTTTGAACCCAGGAAAGGAGAGAGTTTTTCGGATAACAGTCTTTGCTCCTTCTCATATCCTTAAACTGCTTCCATTGGGACATTTCTCTGGGACCCTGTCTGCTTCCTTTCCACCTATATTATCCTGTCTCCCCACCTATACTCCCCCCCCCCATTTCTTGCTCCCTTTTTGCATGTTCATGACAATAGCCTGTTACTACCAAGAGGGCCCTAGGGTCTACTGCAGAGAATCCTTGGGGTAGGCTTCAGGCTAACCACCACCTAAATAATGACAGAAGAACTATGTGTTGTAGCCAGCAGTCTAGTACTGTGGGGTTGCTATCAATATTTGGCTGCTTTCTGGCACTGTAATGTTTTGCAAGACCACCTGTCTCCCTTTCTCTGCAGACAAACGAACTGCATGTTGTACCTTAAAAATTCCTTCCTCCCTCCTTTCCATGTCTCTAGGTACCCAAACATAGGCCTGACTTTTCTGGAATCAGTGATCTTCCTTCTGTTACCAGCCTAGTATCTTGGGACTGGCAGGGTTTCTAAGAAAGTGTGTTTGTGTCTCATACAGTACTAAATTAGTCTCATCTTTTTCTGATAATAATCTAACCCTTGTGATCTCTCTCTTTTTGAACAGAGAAAACGCAGGGAATCTGCCTCTAGCTCTTCCTCTGTCAAAAAGGTGAAGAAACCTTGAATAACACAAGGTCCCAACTGAAGGACAAGAATACTGGCTGCGGCATCAACTGTGCTGTGGCAGTGACTTTTATGCTGGAAGACTCTTGCCGTGGCTTCACCAGATACAGGAGCTGGACTTGTTCACATCACGGTTTCCTGGGTTGGTGCTGTGGTGATTGCACTGTCTTTCCTACACCTGACTTTTGTAAGCATCCCATCACTTTTTGTCCCACAGAGAGGAGGAGGCAGGAAGACAGAATGAGGCTACCCATAGGAGGCTTCTTTTGTCTGGATCGTTCCATAAATTGGCACGTGCAGGAGAAGGATGATCACTCAGACCTCCAGAGCTTCAGCCTTTGTACAGTTCCCTGGTAGGATGCTACGGATGAGTTGTTCATGTTACCTTAATTATTTTGTCTCATAATCATGGAAGGAGAAGACTGGGCTTTGGGTCTTTAAAATAATAGTGCAGTTGGGGAAGGCATAGGCAAGATCTGCATGGCTGAACTATTTTGCAGAGAAGACACATTGCTTTGTGTGGGATCATTGAAGTCTCCTGCTTCATGCTGTGCTACTTTCAAAGCAGCGTCTTCTATGTATTTGGCTCAATGCAATAATACATAGCCAGTCACTGGAAACCATAATAACATCCACTACACCAATGCATTTGTTTCTGGCATTACAGAGAGTTGTTTCCCAATTAAAGAAATTGTAATAATTTTTAAATGAATTGGTTGAATTTGCATATTAAATATGAATTTCAAAAAAACACTTTGTTTTTATGTATTGTCGAAGGCTTTCACGGCTGGAATCACTGGGGTGCTGTGTGGTTTCCAAGCTGTATGGCCGTGGTCAGGAGAGAATGCTGCTAGAACACGGCCATACAGCCCGGAAACCACACAGCACCTCACTTTGTTTTTAGTTGATACACACTTGTTGCAAACGTTCAATTGTAGAAGAGGAATTCTATGCTGTGTGCAAGAGAAGGGGGAATGCCTCATGTGGGATGGTGTCTATTAACTTAAGTATTTTTCTGTGTACTGGACCTAACATTTTTAAAACTTAAGTCCTGTTGATTAGTGCAAACATTGCACCACCCCTTCTTACCTCTCAGGTGGGTGAGTTACCCTTTGCCAGTCTCTTACAACTACCCACAAGCAGCCTTGTACTGCTAAGTGATTCTGTTCTGCCTCTGAGGCCTAGTCTAATTGGTATGGCTTAGCACAGGGGAATGGTCTATTTCAGCGATGTCCCACCTCTGGCGCTTCAGATGTTCATGGACTACAATTCCCATCAGCCCCTGCTGGCATGGCCAATTGACCATGCCAGCAGGGGCTGATGGGAATTGAAGTCCATGAATATCTGAAGTGCCAGAGTTGGGATACCCCTGGTCTATTCTCATACAAATTGTTTATTCATTTGAAGGGGTTGCCACATAGATTTGGCTAGTTGAGTGGGTAGTTTGCCCTCTCAAGGAATCCAACTCAAGAACTCTTTAATGATTTAATATTTTTAGCACATGGCATTCTAAATGCTTCTGTAACTTCCTTTAGAAAGTTATATCACTCATAGAATTTGAAACCTCTGGAGCTCCAACAAAGGGACATGTTGCACTTGGCGTTCTTTTAAAAAAAAACCCTCCACACCACACTATGTATGTTGTCATGCTACTGGCATGCAAAGTGTGACATCATTCACCAGGAACAAGGTAAATTATATTATGTAGACCAGGCCTGTTTCCTTCATTACTGCCTGTCAAGGTACACCAGTATTGTCTATGCCAGGCAGAGGTGCTCTGAAGTAGGATTGTTTCTGGGCCAATGAAGGAGTCAGTATGCACTGAGACACTGTTTGAAATATAAAGCTTTTGAAAGCTTGTATATAGCCGGCAGTTACTATAACTGTGTCTTGTATTCCATACAAGCACAGGAGGAAAATCACAGTATTTAACACAGAGGTATATAGTATTTAACATTCTAGAGGAAGGCACGAAAGTGGGTTTGATAATGTTTGAACAATGTTCGGTGAGATTTCAAAAGCCAAAGGTTGTGAAGGGGTTTTTTGTAACATACCTATGGCCCTAGGCATAACCCTTACCCTGAGTTGGAAGGCAAAGGTTGGCAGCAACTGACACCAGCAACACATGTGACAGGAAATAGGCAGTAATACCCCCTGCAGCTCTTCAGTTCTTAGTGCTAGAATTCTAAGTTTCAAGCTCTCAAGATAGTCACAGAACTAAATTATGAGAAGAGCCCTTCAAATATCCTGCACTGAAGGGCTGTTCCCTGATTCCTTGGCTTGCTCAACACTGAATAGTGCCTGCCTTGAATGACCAGACAGTCCTGTGGCACAGAGTGGTAAGCTGCAGTACCTGAGTCGGATCCTGATGGAAGTCACTTTCCGGTAGCCAGTGCAAAGTTGACTCAGCCTTCCATCCTTTCAAGGTCAGTAAAAAGTTTGTTGGGGGTAAAGTGCAGATAACTGAGGAAGGTAATGGCAGGCAACCCCATAAACATGGTTACCTAGTAAACATGGTGTGATGTCACTTTCTGGGTCAGTAATGATCCAGTGCTTGCAAAGGGTACTACCTTTACCTTTTGAACAATCAGAATGCTGCTTCCTTTCACTTCCTTTAAAAAAATAATAATACTAGCCTTCCATCAGGTTCATGTTGGCAGAGAGGGTATGACACCCATGCCTGGAGTGGTCAGACCAGACTCACACTTTACCCTCCGCGTCCCCTTTCAAGTGCAACTGGGAATTGATAGCACGTAACAACACCCTTTGTTTTATATTCTTGCTGGCAGAAAAAAAGGTCAAAGGCCAAGTTCTTCATTTTCATAGAAAACTAATTAGACTACTCCATCGACACTGAATCAATAAAAACTGATCAGGTGATTACACAGAGGGAGCTATTAAAATCCCTGTGACCTTTGATCTGCAAGCCTAACCTGAGGTAGGAAAGACTCTGTTGCATTTTCTAATGTCTTAGAGGACACCCCCAGCCAAGAAAGACTAGACTGGCCTGAAAAGTGGATGGGTGGGGAACAGTTACACACAGGTTATCCACCCTGGTTAAAAGCTAATAAGAAGTAGATTTTTTTTCCTGCTTCCCTTCATCACTGTACATTTGCAACCTCCTGGGGTTTCAACAGCTATTCCTCAAGCTTTCTCAAACCTGCTTGGTGCAGTTTTGGGAATGATCATAGTAAAACCTGGATGGCTGCAGTGTGGGTGAACTTTGGATCTGTTTTCATTTCCTTCCCTTGCCAGTGTGGAGGGGGCCTTACTTTAAAAAAAACCCTGAGAATTCAGAGAACTTAAGTGTTACACTTAGCGTTATAGCAGGTGTAGAGGTCATATGAAAGCTCTGTTGCCAGCTGAACCGTCAAAAGGGAAACTACACAAGCCCGTCCCTGTGTAGAAATCACCACAGACTGGTGATTGTATCTCCATGCTTGGCTTGTTTCTTGGTTGTATCTCCATGCTTGGCTTAGACTTCATAGTGTCTAAGTAGAAAGGCAGAACTAGTACCTAAACATTTTTCTTGTCCTGATTAAGCTCCAATTCTTGTTACAGTTATTCATGAGATTTGGGAGGTGCATGAACTTAACTGTCTTGCCAACCTGCTGGCAGTTCAGAAAGTCTACCTTCTTCACTGTGATTCATCCCTGATGGGATAGTGAATAGTGGGAATCCCCTGTGTTGAGAGGTCTTTCAAAAGACATGGAAAATCTTAGTAGTGTCCATGAGTATGGCCTCACCTTCTAGGCTTTCCTAATGGTTCTGTCATGTCTTCTTTCAAAAACGTCTGCCTGTGTTCCAACTGAGGATGGGGTACAGTACAAGGCAAGGCAGCATGGGGCTAAGGAAGGGCTTTTCTCAACTGAAGAACCCACAAATAAGCAGTGATCTGCATTGAGTGCTGTGTTCACTGAACTACCGGTGGAAATGTCTAGATCAGTGGTTCTCAACCTTCCTAATGCCACGACCCTTTAATACAGTTCCTTGTGTTGTGGTGACCCCAAACCCTAACATTTATCCATTTTACAGATGGAGAACACTGATGCAGAGAGTCTTAGGCAACCCCTGTGAAAGGGTCGTTCGACCCCCAGGTTGAGAAGCACTGGTCCTGATCCTATTTGAAAAGCATAACTAGAAGACCAGTGACACGAAAGCAGGCAAGGCATTTGAGACAGTGAGAACTATATCCAGGCAGTGCCTGCTGTTGTGTGTAGGAATAAGAGGAAAATGGGGAGCTACTGGGGAGAAAGCTCCCCCCTTTTGCAACACACAATAAGTCACATATTCCTTTCTCCCAAACTTTATTCATGTGGCACATTTACAGCAAGGATGGAAGTAACGAGCTGATGAGGAGGTCAGTTGGGTTCAGCTGGAACATCCACACACCATGCATTATTTACTGGGGAGGCCCAGTGCCTGTATCAGCTCACAGCCTCATTGCTGCATGGGCAGAGAGAGCCCTCTTAGTGTCGCTCCCAGGAGGGCAGCAGCTGGGACCTATCCATCTGGGGATCCATTCAGCAAAGACAAGGGGGTGGGGTGGGACATTTTAGGAAACCACTGAGTTGTGGACAGAAGAATCACCTTATATCCTCCTTTCACCCACACTGGTACAGGCAATGAGTAGTATAGGCTGCAGATCTCAAGAAGCAACAAAACAGTTGCTGCCGTGTGCCACTGTGGGAGGAGGGAGGATGTCAGTTTAGTAAAAGGGCGGAGATCTTAGTCAACTTGTCGAGCCCTGCCAGGAACCGAGGCTGGGAACACAAGCCACTACCAAGCTAGCAGTGATGGGTATGTCCACTGCCTGCAATGGACTGCATGCTTGATGAGGGCCATGCACAAGCACTTGATGGATTCACAGCAAGGTACATCACGCCTGGAGGAGGCATGAGCGAAGAAGGAAGGAGCAAGAACTGCTGCACAAGGTGTCAAGCATCAACCAGGACGCTCTAGCCTATGATAGCCCCTGCTGAACAGAGTCCTAGGGAGATAGGTGGCCTCTGGTGGGCGGGGAATACAGGCACTTCACCTTGAACAGAAAGAGCTGAGCTTCCTTAGTCACATACAGGACGAATAGGAGGGTTAGTGTTTGCTTGAATGGGGGGTGGAGAGAGGGAGAGCGAGCCTGTTGAAGAAAGAGGGGGCTGTTTGAATGCTGCTCAGTCAATATTTAGCAGAAGACACAGTAACAGATTCACATGGGAAAGGGAAAGGGGCTTGACAGCAGCTGTTATGATATTGGACTCGAAATAGTAAGGGCAAATGCCCCAAACTTTGCACCATGGTCTTGCTACAGGCGCAAATGTTATCAGAGAGAGAGAGAGAGAGAAAGACGGCAATGGAAATCAGAAGCCAACAAAAGGGAAAACAATCTACATCTCTAACCATGTGGAGCAAGCACCCTAGAGGGCTGCAGGCTAGGCCAGGCTGGGCAGGCAGCCGGCCCCAGAGAGGGAGTCACGTCAGGCCTACACAGAGATTCCAGTTCCATATATACAGCCTCTACTGGCAGAACAGCAAAACTGACGGAGTCGTGGGGTTGCTCGTTCCTCTGTCCTCTTTCTGTCATTCGAACACTCCAGCCCATCACGCCCATGTAGCAGGAGCCAGCCGCATGCAGCCCTGTCCGGCTGGCCCCGGAGATCAAAAGGGCTTGGAGGTCTGCTTGAAGATGAACCCTCTGTGGGCCAGTGTCTTCATGATGTTGGCAATGTTCTTGCAGTCATCTGTCAGCCAAAGAAAGAAAGGGAGAGAGATCACATTGCTTTCTCACCTGTGAGCAAAATTCAATGGTGGGGGGAGAATCACAAATAAAATCTTCTTGTTACACAC
This sequence comes from Sphaerodactylus townsendi, assembly GCF_021028975.2. Taxonomy (NCBI): domain Eukaryota; kingdom Metazoa; phylum Chordata; class Lepidosauria; order Squamata; family Sphaerodactylidae; genus Sphaerodactylus; species Sphaerodactylus townsendi. The sequence goes on along the minus strand of NC_059429.1, from coordinate 74,745,360 downwards.
ATTCAACACTCTAGACACAAATGCTGACATCTCGCAGGCATGTTGACACAGGATCTCTATAATATATGCACACTTTAAATGTGCCACGGCACCACTTGCAATGCCACAAAATGGATTGGCATTGTTCTCTCTGCCCAATTATTGACTGTGGCTGTGAGATCATTTAGAATTATACCGTAAGTTTATCTGCTCCCATTTCTAAATCAGCAAGTCATATTCTAATTCAGTGGTACAACAGCAATGGTGTGAATGCATTTTTTCATGAATTATGTAGGCCGCTTGTGAACAGGTCACGTCACTTATGGACCTGGTCTTTGCTGGGCCTGCCCACCCCATCCCAATTGAGAGGTGTATGGCGCCAGCCCCTGTGTTTGCCCACAAGTGCCAGAGCAAAGTTATATCAGCCCTTCTGCATGCCTAATAACCTAACAGATTAGCACTCAATGGCTGAGCAATTTAGAACCAGGCACCATAAATTTATTTCAGCAAAGATGAAACGCTGTTACTCAAATTTCACACAAATCACTAGCAAAAAAACCCCATAATCACTGCCTACCTACTGAAGACCCAGGCCAGAGCTGGTCTTATAAAATCTTGAGATCAATGGGCTTTGATGGCCCCCTATGCAGCTGAGACAGCCACCTCCTCCTACACAATTATATGCAAAACTTTATGAAACAGATCTCAAAGTTGTACACGATGCATTATCTAGCAACCCACCTAGAAGGCACAGGCACTTTTAAATTCACAAATTCAGAAGGCAAACAGTGCATTCCGTTCTGTGAATTACACATATTTTCATGATGCAACAATTCTGTGATGCAACAATTCCCATGATCCTTTTAGCAAACCTGGTAAGGTTAAGGCAGGACCCCCCAACCTTTTTGAGCAAATTTAGAATTCTGACATGGCATGGTTGGTGCAGCAACAAAATGCCTGCCACAAAATGGCTGCTGCAGGATGCAGAGCCAGCCAGCCACAAAATGATTGTCACAGCTTAACTTGAGTAACACAGTGCAGATATTTGTGCTGTGGTGGTAACATTGAAAAAAACTGTACAGTCAATCAAATCTCCAACAGTCAGTCAGAAGCCTTGCAGGGCAAAATTGCCCACCCACTTCCTAAAAAAACTTGGTAGGTGCCAGAAAAGGTGTTGGCAGGTACCATGATGCCTACAGGCATCCCATTGGTGAACTTAAGGAACAGAATTGGTCCTAATATCCTGGGTTTTTACTTTGCCCTTGTTGTTTGCTTTCAGTGGTTGAGTGAACCAACCAGGACTTGTTCTCGTTTCTTCACCTTTTCCACAGACCTATTTTTTATTTTAAAAAATAGCTTTGTTCTCTCAGTGGAAACAAGCCACTAGTTTGATCTAAGTATTCACAGCACCATATTATGTAATTGATGACCAGCTGCACCAAGCTGCAGGACAGTATCCTATCCCTTCCCCAGATAGGCGCATGACCATAGGGATGACTAACTGCTCAAAATGGTTTGAGCTTCTCACTATTTGTTCTTCAAAAATTCCCTAAATGCCAATCAAAGCAGTCACAGCAGTGAATCTACTGCTCAGCGTCCACAGAAATAGGGAAACTGAATTTTAAAATATATTTCTTCAAAAGGATGCAGGAAGTGACCCAATTTTTTTAAAAGGTGGCTCAGAGGGGATCCAGGGAATTACAGGCCAGTTTCTAAATTAGAAACTTTTAGTAAAAAGAGTATTACTAAGCACACTGAGAAACAAAGCCTGCTAAGGGAACGTCGGCATCACTTCTACCATGGGAAGTTCTGTCTCATCAAGAATTAGGAGTTCTCTGAGCTGGTTAACATGGCTAAGAATAGGCCCGTACACATCCTACACTTGGACTTCCAAAAGGCTTTGGACAAGGCTCCATAATAATCTCACCAAAGACTCCTTAGTAATCTTAGCAGTCATGGGATAAGTCACCTCCAGACTAGATTATTGTAACTCGCTGTACGCTGGCCTATCCTTGTCCGTGCTCTGGAAATTAAAGCTCGTTCAATATGCGGCAGGGCATCGAGCAGGGACCGGATCATGCCCATCCTGTACCAACTGTACTGGCTGCCGATCAAGTTCCAGGCCATGTTCAAGGTTCTGGTTCTTACCTTTAAGGCCATCAGCGGCCTCGAGCCTGCATATCTGAGGGACCGCATCTCCCCATGCTGCCCCGCCAGGTCCCTCCATTCCTCGGAGTAGAACCTCCTTAGGATCCCCAGCCCCAGAGAAATCCGGCTAGCCTCTACGAGGGCCAGGGTCTTTACGGCCCTGGCCCCTACTTGGTGGAACAGGCTCCCAAAGGAGACTAGGGCCCTGCGGGACTTACAAAGTTTCCGCAGGGCCTGCAAGATGGACCTGTTCCGCCAGGCATATGACCGGCCAGGTTGAGAAGAACAACACCCTAATTCCATCTCGACCTCCTGTGCACACGGGGCTGGGAGGGAGGAGCAGGGATATGCCGCCATTTTGTTTTATATGGTTCCGTACTTTAGGAAGTCAGTGTTGATGTTTTCAGGTAATTAATTTTAATGTATAGTTGACGTAACTGGTTTTATTATTTGGATTTTAAATTCTGTTAATGGCATTTTTATTGTTGTTCACCGTCCTGAGCCCTTTGGGGGAGGGCGGTCTATAAATATAATAAAATAAATAAGAATGAATGAATGAATGAATGAATGAATGAATGAATGAATGAATGAATGAATAAATAAATAAATAATATTTTGAATTTAAAATTGGTCGAATATATACTGATGGGGTGTGAACTGGCTGAGACTGAGATTGAAAGAGATCTTGGGGCTGTAATGGAAAGCTCAATGAAAATATCAACCCAGTATGTGGTAGTGCACTGCATGCTAGGAATTATTAGGAAAGGAATTGAACAATAAACAGCCAATATTATATTGCCCTTGTACAGAGCTATGGTGCAGCCTCATTTGGAATATTCTGTGCAGAGCTTGGTGTTGTATCTCAAAAAGGATATTGCAGAGCTTTAAAAAGTACAAGAGAGGGCAACCACATGATTAAATAGTTAAGAGCATCTTTCCGCTGAAAAAAGTCTGCAACTTTTCAGTCTAGAAAAAAGGCAGCTAAAGGGAGCCACAATAGAGGTTTGTAAAATTACACATGAGTAGGCAAAGTGGTTATAGGCAGGTTTTTCTCCCCCTCTATGAACACTAGAACTCAGGTGCACCCAATGAAGTTGTGGGGAAATAGGAAATAGGTTCAGGACAGAAAAAAGGAAATACTTTCTTACTCCTTGAGTAAATATGTGGGATTTATTGCCAGTGACTACAGGCATGGGCAGCAGCACAGATGTCTTTAAATGAAGGCTCCAGAATCAACAAGGAGAGGTCCATCAGTGACAATTAGCTATGATTACTAAAAGGAGTCTCCAAAGTCAGAGAGAGCACACCAGTGCTCTGAGGCAAAATCAGGGAAGGCCTTGGCCTCTACATACTGGTTGTTTGGCTCGCCAGGAAACTGTTTGGCTGCTGTTTGAAACAGGCTGGACTACATGGACCGTTGGTCTGATTAAGCAGACTTGGAGAATCACTGCAGAAATCACTACTGAATCACTGCTGTGCTTCCTATGGGAAGAGCTGAACGCTCTCAAGAAGTTTATTGAATTATTTGAGGGCTGGAATTCACTCTTGGTAGAAATGATATCACATAACTGTAACTGGCAAAATTGTGAATGCTGCACATTGCCTCACAAAAACAATATCACTAGTATGGCCCTTTAGGAACACACTTATGCTGGGGAATTCTGAGTCAACCTGTGCCTTTACATTTAGTTGGCCAATATGTAAGACTCTTCTCTTCAACACTGTAAGACCCTACCTACTTTTGTGGCCAAGAGCTGAGACCCAGTTTAATGCTCATTAGGCAATGTCTGCACCACATGCCAAGTCAGTTTTGGTTCAGTTTCGAAAGCACAACTGCTTCAAACAAGAACAATGTGGCACAAGACCCTGAGATTTCATTTCCAACCAATGCCATGTCTTACATGAGATTAATCTTAATATGGCTCAGGTGGATGCCAGATAACCAACAGCACAGGGCATGTGTGGCAGATACCCTCTACATTAGCACAGACATGTGGAAACTCTTTAATACAAATACAGCACAAGGCTGGCATCAGAGCACCTCCCATGAAGCAGGAAAGACAAGAAGGGAAAGTCTTAGTCAGGACTGGGTTTCTGCATACCGTCCTGTCAAAATATTATAAGGTCTGTGAACAGAATAATTTAAGTGACCTCCTCCCTCATCCATGTACCAAATTCAAAGTGATCTGCACATTTGTGGCAATGCCAAGGAGGCTGAAGTTTGGCAGGTTAGAGAGCTGTGCACAGCACACAAGTCCTCCTCACACCAACAAGTGTCTGAAATCAAAACACTCTCTTGCTTCCTGTCACCTCTTTCTCCCTTGAATTCCAGTTCCCAAAACAGTAAAAGAAATGCAGTCTTGCCGAACTAACAATGAGGGCTAGAAACATACTTTTGAGGTCTCAGATGTGACACATAGTTCCAATTAGGGTTATTGCCTCCAGGTGCTTCTTTTCGGTACCCTTGTGGTATGGACTTCTATTGTATACCTTTTTGCTCCAGTTTAACTCTTGCTCTTTTCATCACACTTTATACTGGAAGGAGGATCCAGTAGTTAAAGTAAAATAATTAGGATGGAAGGAAGATCGGATGGACAAACAGCGAGTTCCATTCGCTGCTGAACGAAGAAGAATTCAGGGGCTGGGCTGATTCACATTATTTACCTGGGACTAAACGCAAGCAGAGTTTGCTAAAATAGAAGCAGGGCTTAAATTGATTCCTGGTGTCTATATTTCATGTTGAAAATTGGCTTGTAAATCCATGTTTTGATCTATGGTGGCCGTCTCCTTAAGAAAAAGCAAGAGTAAATGTGTAATTTCTCCCTTGACAGCACACGGTGGCGAGGCGATCCTTCTTCCCGCTCCCCTCCGACTCGGGACAGCTCTGCTGCCTCCCATCAGCACTCTTTCTTCCTCGCCCCACGCCTTGATGTCTCCATTTCATTAGTGTGCGCCCATTCATCACGCTGTTACCGTAAGGGTGACTTTGCCCACTTGCATGTGGCAGACAGGGCCTGGATGACATGGGGTGGTGCTGCCACTCGGGCGGGGGAGGGAGGTAGAACACACACACACACACTCCCGCTAGTAAATGGATGTTGTGGCAGAGGGACAGCTGCATCATTACTGATGTGTAAATGATAAAGCAGCGCCTCCACATCCATCTCTTAACTGTAAATCCAAGGAGTGCTTTATAATCAAGCGGCAGCGATAATAATGTGAAATTAGGTCTCTCTATCAAAGGGGGGAGGCCTTTTAATCACGGCTTAAAGGGTGCAAGCGCTGTTTATCATAATTGAACTGTATCCAGGCTAATTGTGGCCATATTTCACTGTCTAGGAGACAGGCACACTGACTGAGGAATGAACACCAGGGGCCGAATGGAGCAGGAAACTGCCACCCAACCAGTCTTGGCCCCAAAGTACAGGCACTTAAGCATTTGGAAAGGGTGTCAACAGATATACAAAACACACACTCACAGAGCCATCACACTGATTAACCTATCGGGTGCTGGTAACACAGTTATGGGTAAGCGGATGTATTTTGCTGAATTCTGACTGGTGTACAACTCACTCCAATTGCTTACAGCAAAACCCAGAATTTTGAATAAGACTAGAATATTCAAATTCTGTGATAAAATATGTAAATTGGCATATTTAGTGATTTTTATAAATTTTTCTGGATGGGAAGAGGTGCAGAATTAGCAACTAGACTGATGATATGGATGGGATTATTTAAAGATCATCCCTGGGTTGTTTAGAGTGTGGGATGATAGCTCCCTGCAAATGTATCACAGAGAGGAATATAACAGAAGGAGAAAGCTTACTAGTCAAAGAAAATGGAGGCACTTAGAATGGGGTCAGGAAAACAACACAGGGGAACATTTATTTGGTTAATAGTTGCAAATGTTAGCTGGGACAAGAGTAGTGTGCCACTAAAACCATTCTCTGGGAAGAAAGGCTCCTCACAAATACATCCTTGAGCAATGCAATGCCCAGTGTTCTCCAAACTAACACAGCAACTAAGCAAATAGTTAATGCAACAAAGAGTAAGAAGACGGGACAAAATGACTTTCCTAGATGTCCCTGGCTAATTTCGTGCCTAAATCAGACAAGAAAGAGGGACTTTTTCATCGTACATCTAACAGAAACAACAGAAAATCAATAGCCAAAGTAAAATATCTGTTTTCTCTCCTTGGTGGCCCATGGGGATGCACAAGAACAATCCCAGGTGGGTAGGATGTGTTCCCAAAACTTCAGTCTCCCATAATGCTCTGCAGTATTAAGCAGGTGGCATCTACCCATGATCAGGCACCAGTTTTAAATTCCTTGCAAACATAAGAACTAACCTCCACATGGCTGACAAAACCAATAAACCTACAAAACTTATAAGGCAGCTATAAAGCAGTTCTCAGGGAATATGCTGTAGTACCTTGCTGGGGCTCTCTGCACATAAACTAGTAAGATGCACACATTTAATCATCTAGTTAAATGACATTAGAGCTCTTCTTGACTAAACAGATATTAAAGGAAATAAGTACACTATCTTACCTAGGCAGAACTTCACAGTTCAGCATACATCTAAATCTGTGCCCTTTCCCTAGGGTGGGAAGAATTACATCTTCAAAGACCTATGACCTCATCCCTCTTTACCACCTTGACTACCCTTGGGTGAAGATCTGAACATGATGTCACACATGTACAAAAAATTATGATTTATTACTTCTAATATGAGCTACCAAGGTATTTGTGAAGATCATGAGAGCCAAGGTAAGCCTAAATGACAGAGCCCAGCATTGATAGCATTTGTAGGGAAATGTCAGATATTCCTGCAAGTGACCACTAAAGATACCATATGCTGGGTACAGAACTGGATTGCATGTAGGGAAGAACATGTAGTAGTAGACCACAAACTGAACATGAGACAGTAGTGTGATGTGGCAGCCAAGAAAGCCAATGCAATTTTTGGGCTCTTTATTCTGCATTGGTTAGACCTCACTTGGAATATTGCGTACAGTTCTGAGCACTGCAATTCAAGAAGGATATTGACAAGCTGGAACGGGTCCAGAGGAGGACAACCAAAATGGTAAAAGGTCTGGAATCCAAGTTCTACAAGGAGAGACTTAGGGAGCTAGGTATGTTTAGTTTAGTGAAGAGAAGGTTAAGAGGCAACATGATAGCCATGTTGAGATATCTGAAGGGATATCATGTTGGTGAGGGAGCAAGCTTCTTTTCTGATGCTCCAGAGACCAGGAGTGATGGATTCAAGGTGAAGGAAAAGAGATCATCATGAAATACTTCTTGACAGTAAGGGCTGTCGACAGTAGAATGCACTACCTAGGACAGGGGTCCCCAAACTACGGCCCGGGGGCCAAATGTGGCCCCCTGAAGGCATTTATCCGGCCGGCCAGGCATGGCGGCGATGGCTCCATTCATGTGCAGTGGTGGCTCGAGGGAGGAACCGGCCCCAATGGCTGTTGATTGCAGTTACATGATGGCACCCCCAAATCTCCACAAATTTTCTGACCCAGAGTTGGAAACCTTACATGTGGCAACGCCTGCTCCGCCCTTCCCTTTCAGCTACTCCATGTGTTGCTCTCAGGCTTTCTGTTCCGCCTCACTCCCATTGGCATCAGCCAGGCTGGTGAATCGCTCGCTGGCTGCTAGAGAGGAAAGAACCCAGGAAGATACCTGATCCTGGGTTAGATGGAATGCTTCATTGGGAAAGTTCTGCTTTTTATTTTTTTTACAGGGGAAGGTATTCCACAGCCTCCCCAACAATATTTGGAGCCCACCCTGTACTTGACATACTTTGGCCTAGGCTATGCCAAGTGTATCCCAGCCACTTGGTTCAGGTGGCCCCTGAAACATATATTAACAAACCACTGCCAAGCTCGCTTGCCACAAGTCATTTAGCAAAACTGACTTCAAATCAGCACGAAGGTAAACACGCTTATTACAATTATCTGTGTACAAAAAAATCAACAACAGCCGAACAACTTTCTAATATGCAATTACAGCCGCTTATTGATTTTACAATGTAATCCGCTCCGATTGATTTAATAACACAATTATAGGCTGGCTCCCGGGATATTAGTGCAGGAGATTTTCATAAACTCCAAAGCAAAAAACTAAGCGGCTTTTAAAACAACGCTGTTTGGGGAATTATTAGCCATATGAAATCTACTAAAACTCGACACTGTTACCTTGAAAAAGGATTTTATGTTACCCAAATGGCAACTGAGAATGAGAGGCCAATGACCAAACAGCTTTGGAGGCTTTGCTAATACATGAGTCTATTTCATGGTAGGGCAAAGATGCCAAAGGTTTTTGCTTTTTGGTCAGAACTATGACAAAGGGAAAAGAATTGATTCCCTGCCTACTTGAGCATACAAGCGAAATGGTCAGAGAAGGCAAAGACTGACCATCTGGGGCTATCTGAAGAAAGGGCTGACAAAAGAGCACAGAAACATTCCAGCCAAATTGGCCCAGCTGCAATATCCAATTTTGACTTCTTGTGTCCACGATCTACTTCAGCTTCATTTCGGGCTACCTCCCCTATCATGTCAGTTTAAATGACTTTATTTACTATATGATACAAATACTTGACCCTTGTATGGTGGGCTTAATAAGTGTTGCTGACCAATATCAAGAATTCCATTTCCCTTTACTTTTTCCAACATTCCCTTGGACCAATTAAAGACTTAGAGTCACCATTTGACAAGCTGTTGCAGTATCTTCAAAATGTCTAATTATTTCCACTGAAGGAATGAAGATAACCCATCCCACTTATATGTCCATGATTGTCAGACTGAGGCTATACTTTGCCACCCCTATCCTTCCCACCTTACAGACTACATCATCATGGATGATTCCTACAATTCCAGCTACAACAAGATTACATGAGAAAATATTCAAGATCAAGTATAATGATGCCAAGGTTCTGGGATCATGTTGAACCCCTAGACCACCTCAGTGGATCCTAGAAAATAGTTCTGAGTCATGTGATACTGGAACTGGTCACAGCTAGCCAATATTGCTGCCTTTTCTTTCATAGCAATGATTCTTCTGGCACTGATACAAATTGATGGGTGAATTTTGTTGCTTTGAGCAGAAGGCAGGAAAAGGACACCTTGGCACCCAGTCACCTTAGTTGAATCCGTGGAAATATACCATGATGCAAGACAAGAATCAACCCTTTCTAAAGCCTTCTTGGGCCTGCCCAGTGGTGAATATTCATAATCAGGAAGCCACTGGCCAAACCTTGTGTAATAAAACAATTTCATTCCAGAATGTCTGAACACCCCAGGCTTAAAGAGTATGATATGTTTAGCCTAGAAGACACAAAACACACCCTTACAGGCCTGCCCACTGGCACAAAATCACCCCTTGAAACACACAACATGCACACGCTTAGCTCTTTCCCTCCGATATATTCGCCGACTTTATGGGCCCATTTTTCTTGTCAAGCTGACAGCGCTGCTAAGTGGATTTCTCTCTGATATGCGGACAGATTATCACATTACCCCAATGTCCAACACAAACATATTACTTTATATTCAATAGCTCTAATGAATATAAACTGCTTTTTCTCTTTTTGGGAGGGGAAGGCAGCTAGTGGGAGGGGGCAATCTATAGATTTTTAATGAGGGCTGCTATTTACTTTCTCCTCTTTAAAACGGGTTGAGGTGCAGTCTCTGGGAGAAAATCAATGTTGTTATTGTTGGAATATTGTATATTGATATTGTAATAATAAGATGCAATTGATTTAGGGGTGCGTAAGGATGGGGTCAACCCAGGGTTACTTTGCCTGGAGAGTGGTCGCGAATCTCCCACAGGTCCATGTGTTTTGGGCAACCCATTTTCCTTTTCAAACCCAAAGCGTGCTCATTTCTGGTTCCCAAAGAATGATGTTTGCAAAACTGGGGCACAACATAGACAATCTTCCAGAAAGCAAGATCTGGAGGTGGATTACCCTGGATTCCAGGACTTAAAAGGCACTTTTTGAAAGGAGAGCAGAGAGACGGGACAAACACTTCAGGTGTTCCTTAAAGCCAGGGCGCATTCCTTGATTTGGACTGAAGACTGACTGCCAAACTCTGTCAAAATTAAGGGCCATTTCCGGCAGTGTGACCTGATCCTCGTGCTGACCCTAATGTGAGGCTATCCTCATGTGACAGTCAGCGGGTAATGTTCAGATGCTTTTTGTGAACAATAAATATATTTTAGCCGAATCATGACACTCTTGTGCTCTAACAACTACCTACAATTTTTTCCAGTGAAGACGAGGCTGAGAGTTTAACCATCTCTATACCAGCAACTGGTTACAAGGGGTGAAGGACGATAACACTATTGGGGAGAAGTAGCAACCTGTCTCCTTCTTGGGTTAATAAAATACACAGCCAGCTCTGCCCACATGCAACAAAGCATGTAGATTCTGATCTCTGTACATGCAGACACAAGTCAGAATGGGGAGGCCTGTGCACCAGAGGACATGGGGTAGTGAAGCCAATTATACTTGTTGAAACAATATACCTTGAAATCCCAATGAGGTTGGAACTAACTAGCATACATGCCTGGCCTTGGGAAACGTGCTCATTTGGAAGGAATCTGGCTGCACCTGCATTATAGCTACCAAGACAGATCACCCAGTGGCCTGCGCTGAGCAGGTCCATATTTAAGCTGTCCCCATGCTTTATGGTCTGTACAGGAGCTGATGCAGAGGCAGCGAGAGGCCATTTGTCACTGCTGGAATGGCAGATTCCTGTTAATGAATAATATCACTGCTCTCTTTGTACAACAGCTCCCAGCACCGGGGTGGGGGAGGACATTTATTGGTCAGGCTGCTGTGTATCCAGCTTTTCTTTGTTGCCAATGTAAGGGTCTGCCCAAACACTCCATGAAGCATCACCCCCCCAGAGCCACTAGCAGCAACTCAAAGCTATGGAGGGACAACAACGAATAAGAATGCTTTCTGTCTTGTCATCCCACCTTTGCTGTGCTGCTATTTGCTAATAATCAGTGGCAGAATGAAATCCATCATCCTGCCCCAGCTTGGTAAATGATGAGTTACTTGGTGTTTCTTGCATAATTGAGAAAGCATAAATGTTCCCAGGAGCATCCTTCCACTGCCCAAGGGATGGGGCACTTGTACCCATTATCTTGCACCTCTGCTCAGCATCAGCCTCCTTCCTTTTCACTGGCCACCTTCATGCCCATTGTTTTCATGAGTGGCCCTATCAGTCAAAGTAAATGTAATGGTGTTCCATGGACCTAAGATGCTTGCCCGCCCCCGGCCACCTTTTCAAGAGCTGAAATGGTCACCCACCCACCCACGTGGCTGTTTCAGCATTGAAAAGATGTGAGGAAGGATGAGAGAGTGCCTTGGCCTGCTGTGCTGTGGGCCCAATCATGACATTTTAAAATCACTCCAGAAAGGTGGCCATGACATCTCGTTAGCTCCTAAGTTTTAAAAAGACTATTCTGGAATCAGTTTTGCACGGTTATGCTGCACACCTTTCCTCCCTCTGCATTTTCGGAGTTGTGGAGTCAGTTATTTTCTTCCGCGTGTGTCTTACATAAACAGGATTTTTAAGGGAGGCTGCTGGCATTCATTACTACTGCTAGCATCACAGTATCCCTCCACTCTTTTTTGGGGTGTGCATGCTTATTTTAACACATTGGAATCATGGCTGCATTTTCTACAATGGTACTAGAATAACTTTATACTGATATAGCATTATCCGATAGTTTTAGCAGGTTCTTTGAATTCCCAAGTTTAATTTTAAAAAGTCTTTACCACCTTCCTTTGCAGAGATATAAGCAAAAAGGCACAATTGCATACGGAAGTGACTAGAAAGTTACTATTTTATACAAATATTTTAATAAAAGAAACAACTGGTCGGATCCAAACAGAAACCTGCTGCTGCCAAGATTTCTTTGCTATCTTCCCCAGGCTTTTGACTATTTTTATCATCTAGGTTTTTGACTTTTAAAAGTGTCTGAGAGTCTAAAATGAAGTTTATAGTCTTGTATCCATTCACACAGTCATATTAATTTGGTTGGCAATTTCTTTTATCAGGGCTAGGCCTGATTCACAGTCTTGGAACCCAGCTATTCTGAGATCCTGATTGATGACACCCAGACTTCCTTGTCTTTTTCAGCAAAGTGCATCAAATTTTAAAAGGATGCAGGGTGCACCTGAATACATTCAGTGTTTTTGAAGAAAAATGCATTAAGAAGAAGAGTTTGAATTTATACTCCACCTTTCTCTCCTGTAAGGTGGGGCTTACAAGCTACTTTCAAGGTAGCTTACAAGCCACTTTCCCTTCCTCTCTGCACAACAGACACCTTGTGAGGTAGGTGGGGATGAGAGAGTTCCAAAGAACTGTGACTAGCCCAAGGCCAACCAGCAGGAATGTAGGAGTGCAGAAACAGACCTGGTTCACCAGATAAGCCTCTGCCACTCAGGTGGAGGAGTGGGGAATCAAACCCGGTTCTCCAGATTAGAATTAAAAACCTGACATGGAGTTATGGGAGGAATGAGTATGTATGTTCAGGAGACATATGAGGCTATGTAATGGGACAGTGAGCTACAAAACTGAAATGAACCTATCAAAGCTGTTTTGAGGATTAATGAGAAAATATTATAAAGCATTTTGCTCACCAAAGCTGCAGACCAGTGTTAAAGAACTGCACACTGACAAACATCATTTCATTTTTCAGCAGGACATATGAACATGCATTTGCAAATAGGGTTGCCACCCAAAAATCCTATTTTAACAGTTAATAATACAGCCTTAATAAGCTCAGGAGATGCTGAAGAGGAGAGCTTCCCAATCACTGGGTTTTCTTTACTACATGAAGTTTCATGTCCTTCATGACAGAGTTACCCATTCATAGCTCCGTGGCTTCCTGCTCAACTCATCCCTTTTTCATAATTATTCTATCACATATTGTACAAAAGTTGTAACAGCATAAAGCATGGTAGATTAAGAAACCCTGCTGAAATGTGGCAGCATTTGTACCATTTCTAACCAATAAAACGCTGAAGGACTGGAAGTTATTATTCACCTTCTGGCAGCCCAGGTCCAGGTCAGATGTAAAACTGGCCCAAGCAAAGTCTTCCTCCAGCCTCTTGTGTGTCAGTTTTTCAGCCCCAATTTGGGGTAAATGAACAATCTCTCACATAGGAAACAGAAACTTTGTTGTTGCTTTTAAAGAATCACCCTGTGGCTGATTATTTATAATAATTAGGCTCAATTATACTGCAGTTACCACTCAGAAATGTCAGGACTAGATCCAGATTAAATTTTCCACCAGCAGAACACAGCTTGCCTGCCTCCTGCCTCCTACTGATCTACACAAAATGCTGTTTCCGGGGGAATTTGAGGTACAGGATGAGAAGAGTCTGCAGTGGGAAGGGGGAACTGGGGGAAATACCTAATTAATCTGGATCCAATCCTATCAACAACCAAGTACAGCCACTGAATGCATAGAGGTGTGCATGCATACTCACAGAGCATCCTATGGCAATCAGTTTCACATACAATAGCACATTTAGTTTAAAAAATAGCATACTCTCAATAGAATAAAAAAATTTGGTAACCAAGGGGACTGACAGTTCTCTTCCAAGCCTGAAAGACAAAATGCTACTTGGATACATGGGGGGGAAATCCATAATGGAGGATAAATTGAAATGCCATAGCTTGCTTCATCTTTGCACAAAGTATCTTATAAAATAAAACTAAAATAACTGGAGTAGAACATCAAGGGACCCACAGAAGTTGCCCTAAATACCACAGAACCTGTACTAAAGGGAACACTGTTCTCCAAAAGTTGCTAGGTAAACAAGTCCACTTAAAATAAAAAACAGAAACTGTACAGGGGTGCAATTGTTAAGCTAGCAGCACCAAACTTTCAGGGTATCTTTAGGAGACTCTCCTGATGATACCACCTAGGTTTGGTGAAGTTTGGTTCAGGGGGTCCAAAGTTATGGACCCTCAAAGGTGTAGCTCCCATCTTCTATTAGCTCCCATTGGAAACAATGAGAGATTGGGGAACCCCCTTTGGGAGTCCATAACTTTGGACCCCCTGAACCAAACCTCACCAAACATAAGTGGTATCATCAGGAGAGTCTCCCAACAAATCCCTGAAATTTTGGTGCTGGTAGCCTAAATACTGCACCCCCTGCAGGCCACAAATCGAAAAACATTTAAAAAATACAAAAAACCACAAACAGGGGGAGGAGCTATGGACATGTAAGGGGGGGGTTGAACCCGAGAAAACCCCCCCCTTAAGTACATCCTTGCTCTTCCACAAAACTCTCCATTTGGCCACAGTGGGGAGGTCCCTGAAATTACCAACAGGTATCTCAGATGGTGCTGACAGCAGGTGGACAGAACATTAAGAATAACTTACCTCATTATCTGCAATTACATTACTGCCACACACCTCATTTCTTGGCAAAGAAAAGAGAATTAGTTTTATATTGACTTCGTCCTAGCACTTTCCCCAACCGGCCGCTGGATAAACCACTCAATGTTCCAAGGTGGGGGCTGGAGATGTGAGCGTAACTGAGCTTCGATTCTGTAATTAATAACCATTTCTCTTAACTTGTTGCCTAGAGGTGAAACACACACACCCATGCATGGGAGTCACTGAAGGGACCGCACATGCAGTTTGGGGGAAGGACTGGTTTTGAATTATCCTCTGAAGTGATAACTTCCCTACCGCATTCAGTGGGTACCTCATCTTTAAGGGGAACAGTTCTTAGGACATACACATATCTCTGACAAGCTATATTCATGCGTTTCTTCTCCCATCCCTGGCTGGCCCCTGCCATGAGATGTCACCTTTTCAATGTACATGAAGACCCCGATCTACAGCCTGTCCTTATAGGCCAGGATGCACAAGTACAGAAACAGGGAAAGTATGCATGAAAGGGCAGCAGGTTATGGTGGAGACATTTTCCTCCGTATCAGTATTCTGCAACCTCTCTATCCATTAGCCATAATTGCTGCCAAAAGAATAACAAGTGTTTTTAAAAGTAGAGCTTTGCTCTGAGGGGGTGGGGCATGAAAAAAGGACATGCTCCCTGCAAATCCAGGCTTCAATCTGTCAGGAGGAAGGGCAGACACAGACACAGCAGTGGGGCCTAGATACATTCATTTTGCTCAGTAACTCAGCCGCATGTGCCCATCAGAGGACCTGAACGCAAAAGGAGCGCTCAGATGCAGGAGCAATATAGTGGGTGGAATCCATGCCCAGCTCTCAGTGAAATAAGCTGGACCCTATTAGGAGCAGCTCAGAATGAGTTGTGCAGGTATTTCAATGTGAGACAAGCACCGATAAGGCTATTCCACCCCATATGGCTATTGGAAGAAGACCAATTCAGTCACAACCAGTGTGATGCAGTGGTCAGGCTAGAATGGGGAAAACCCAGGTTCAAATTCCCCAGTCAGCTGTGAAGCTCACTGGGTGACCTTGGCACAGTTATTCTCTCTCATGAGATACCACTGCTAACAGGTAATACTAAAATGGTGGAGGGAAGAACCATGTGAGTTCTCTGAGCTTCTTCAAGAAAGGGTAGAGTAAAAATGAGAGACATAAATCTCATTTAATTCAAACAAAAGTTGAAGTTTCCTCCACATTCTATAGAACCACCTACTGAGCACCTACTGAGCACTATAGAACCACCTACTGAGTTTCCTTCACATTCTATAGAACCACCTACTATAGAACCAGCTCTGAGCATCTTTTCCCACCAGCCTTTCCATTCTACTCTTGGGCTCTACTTGCCTTTCCCTTTGCATCCAATCAAGTCTCTGATTCCCTATATCACTCATGCCCAAAGCCTCTATAGTGAGGGTAGTTAGGCATAGTCAGTGTTAGCGCACAACTGCGCCATTCAGATGTCTTGGGGACTTGCTAGGGTATTGTTGGGAGAGGTACTTGATACGCTCAGTGAGGCTTACATGCAGTGACACAGAAGATTTCTGAGATTTAAATGTTGTTGAATGTTTAAATAAATGTATGAATGAATATCAACCATCATCTGGGTTTTTAATTTGTTATATTTGTATCTTGCTATTTAAAGAGTCAGAATGGATGCATTTGAGCCTCACCGGTTTTAGTCAATAAGGCAAATCAGGCTGAGTGGCAGATAGGGGCCCCATTCCTCCAGCAGGGGAAGGAAGTCCCCTGCTTCCTGGTCCTGTTGCCCACCTCTGCTGACAAAAGATGTTTAAATCCCTATAGCCATGGTGGCAAACCTATGGCACTCCAGATGTTCATGGACTACAATTCCCATCAGCCCCTGCCAGCATGGCCAACTGCCCTATAGCATCATGTGAAGTACTACATTACTTTCCATAAAAACACTGAAAGTGATGTAGGATAGATTTAGGAATTGCTGTAAACACTATGGAGTTGGCAACCCTAACAGTGAGGCTTATAACTTCAGTAAATACACATGTGCAGGGATAGTGGCAGCTAGACTAAGCAGAGATCTTTCACAGACCTATTATTGGAGATAGCATATTGAGCAAAACTTAAGCTCTAGTTCTAAGCTCTGGCCCCTCCCAAGCTTCCTCTTAGGGCAATTGTGACTAAGTGATGAGACTGGCTACTGCTGGCTTGGGCCTCAGGATACACCTGCGGACAGAGGAGCATCTAAGCAGCTCAGGCGCTTGCTCTCTCCAGCGCTTGCATCCTTCCTTTCCAGCTTGGAAGGGCAGCTTCCTCTCTACAACCTGGAAACTGCATTCCTCATCAGCCTTCCTTCTCCCTGGCCACCATTCAAAAGAAAAAAGAACTTCCCGCAAGAATGCAAAGGCCTCCTAAGGCCTTCTTTATAATTTTTAAATCATATTTTCAGGTTTTTCTCTTCAACAATATGTACAGAAGTTTATTTTTTTAAAATGTGCGGTGTCTTGTACGCAACAACACATTTGCAGCCATGCCTATTTCTGCCAACCCCAAGATGAAAGACCAGATGTTGGGCTCTTCTGTGACACAGTCTAAATGTCTGTGTTCTAGAACTGTGTGTTGCACTAAAATGTCATCTGGTATCCTGTAGCTCTATAATGCAGCCTATGAGATGGCCTGCCAACCAACTGAAGGCTCACAGGAGAAGGGGCAAGACACACAATGAAGCATGTTCTACCAGGAGCCCCACTGCCAGCCACCTTCTGGGATATGCTGACTTTTACCACATGGCTGAATATGACACAAGACCAAAGCTGTTTTTTTAAAAAGCAGTACCAAGGTGTTTGTTTATGTATTTATACCCCACCCTTTCTCTCCAATGGGAACCCAAAGCAATTTAAAACACTATTCTCAGCTCCTCCATTTTGGGAAGTTAGGTTGACTTGCAAAATGTCACTCAGGACAAGGTTACCCAGCAACCCATGGGGATCTGAATCTGCAACTCACAGATCATAGTTTGATACTTGAACCCCAACATCATGATATGTCACTAGGCTACATCACTCTATGGAGAAAATACAACCAGCAACTACATCGATCAATCATCTTCATAAAGGGTTTTGTAATGGAAAGGAATGAATCTTAGTGGTCCAGCCAAACATTCAGCTATTAGGCCATCAGCACCCATTACTGAAACAACTCTTTACCCAGCTGCTCTTCATATCAGGGCTGTTTTGAACAGGCCTGTCCAGCATGTTATGCTCCAAGAGAAAAGGGTCTCACTGGACAAACTCACAAGGGGACTCTGAGTGGCTGAGAGACCTTCACTATGCACAGCTCTTCAGCCTCCCCTGGTTATCCAGCAGGTTCCCCTTGTGTTTTCAGATGCATCACTCTCTCCACTTTCCTTGGGTCCCAGTTCCACACTGCACACACACACACAAAATGAACATCAAATCCTAACTGCTTCAAAAACACCCACCCAGAGTGACTTGCTGGTACAACATGAGTTTAATATGCAAAATGTCCTAGGTTCAATCCGCAGAGTTCTCTAGTTAAGGATCAGGGGACACAAAAGAACTCTGCCAGTCTGAGGAGGCAATACTGATTTTGAGAGACCAATGGTCTTATTCAGCATAAGGGAAAACATCTGCATGCATAGTACCCCAATTCAATCCCCAGGTAAAAGAGTTGCAGGTGTTAAGACTGGGAAAGAGAGGCCTTTGCCTTGCAGAGTTGCTGCCAGTCAAAGCAGGCAGAACTGAGCAATGTGAATCAATGGACTGGCTATATAAACCAGGTGTATATGACAAAACGCAGATTATATTATGTGAATTGTGGGCGGCATTCAAATCAAGCAAATGAAATTTGCTACCAGAGATCACAGGCATAGATGACTTTAAAGAGGGATTAGACAGATATACGGAGAATGAGTTTATCAGCAGCTACTAAAGGAACTACCAAACGGAACATTCAGAGGCAATCAGCCAGGAGGCAACGTCTGGGGAAAGCCTTGGTGTCTGTGCACTGTTGTTGGACTTCCACAGGAAGTGATTGGCCACTGTGTGAGACAGGATGCTGGCTAGATGGATCACTGGTCTGATGTTCTTATTACGTTTATCCTGGGTCAAACCTTTAGTTCATGGATTAGTCCTTTCTTGACTTGGTTATTGCAACCCACTGTCCAGGCTTCCCTTATATCACATCTTTCTCTTCTCCTTTCTATCCAGAATGAATGCTACTACCAAAGTAATTCTCTGCAGCCCCTTTCTCAGTATCTGTCTAGACAGCCAGAGGGGGGGGGAGAGCGGGGGGGGGAGAGAGAGAGAGAGAGAGAGAGAGAGAGAGAGAGAGAGAGAGAGAGAGAGAGAGAGAGAGAGACTGCCCTCAGGTCTACCTCTCTCACCTTCAAAATCCTTGGGATTCCCTTGAATAATTCTGCCTATTCTCCTTTGCAGTTTAGGCCTCTTTGCTAATAGTCACCCATCCTCCGTCAATTTATCTCGCTACCATGTTTCTTTGAAAAGAGCCATGTCAGCAATAACTATGTAAAACTACATTTCATGTTCAGGAGGTTGTCCTCTTAAACATCTTATCCCAAATTCACAAGCTCACTTTTCCAGCACCAAAGGTTGCAGAAGGCCACTAGGGAGAGATTACAGGAGGGTGTACAGATTTTTTCCTCCAAGAAAAGACAATGCATCCTCCTCTTCCTTCTGACTCCTCATCTTGCTAATACTAACCAAAGTTTCCTATACTTGGAACCCTTGGAATACATAAGGCCAATTCTGCCTCTTCTCCTTCAAATCCCTGTTCATATATAACAAATTTTCCTGAGATGAAGTTAGCAAAGAGATACTCATTCTCAGCCACTGTTTGAGACATGTACCATTTACCTATTGATTTGTAATGTCTCTGCCATTGGAACTTCCTCCCCTCAAAAGCTCAGATTTGTTGTCTCCATAGATGGTTTCTGGCTAGTTGATCATTGTAAAGTTGTTTTAAAAAAAAAACTGAGGTTCTTGTCAGAGTATATTAGATACACTGACTATGGTGTGCGTTTGTGTGGTGTGCACTGCTGCTGCTGCTGCTGCTATTCTTGCAGATTTACATTTTGTTACCCAATATCTTCTGTAACAAAGCAACTGACAAAAATTTATAAGCAAATAAATAACATAAATACAGGTTTTGTAACCTGGGGACTTAGTAACAGGCCTAAACACTGCATTGGAAAAAGAGTCCCTCAGCCCCCCTGCACCAATTCATGGATAACGCTGTTCAGTAATGCTGATGGGTAATGAAGTGCTAACAGGGCCATTTCCTTAGAAATGCCCCCTCTCTCTCTCTTTTTCTTAAAGCTATCAAGATAGAAATAAGGACATTTCCCAGCCAGCAGAATTCTTATGCAAGTTGCCTAGGCAAGTTGTGGAAGCTTCATCATTGCCAGTTTCTTAAGTGTGATCTAGACAGGCATTCAATCAGGCTAAGAATTAGTAGAATTACATCCAGTCAATACAGAAATGACTAGTCTAGCTAGATTTAGAGTCCTTCTCAGCCAGCTATATGGAAACTCTGGGCATTCATATGCCATTCTGTTCTCAACCTCAGAGGCACCTCCACTGGAAGGAAATGGGATGAAAGACTCCCATGCTGCGGGTGAGTCTGTACACCACTAATTTAGATCCCCTATGACGACACTTCTGTCCTTCTGATTCACACAAGCAAGACAGTAGTTAGTGCTGATATGAAACCTCAACAGTAAGTCCACATTCCCAAAAGTGGGAAAAACACTGACTGAGAATGCAGACTCCCTCCTCCTCTGAATGGTCCAAGAACTCTTCCAAAATAAGAGCTGAGCCCCGTAGACACTCTGGGAAGTGTGCACTGCCAGGGTGTACTGCCTATGCCTTTGCACGAAGACAGAGAAGGCAGGCTCTGTGCCACAAGGAGTAGCATGGTCAGACAAAGCAAAGATAAAATTGCACCCCTTGCTCCCCTCCCTATCTGCAAGATAACGACCAGGCTGATATTGAAGGATAGCAGCTGGCTCGGCAATAAGGGGGGAAAAGGCAATTTCATCTTTATTAGTGGGAGATTTCTCTTTTAGTAATAAGCACACTTCAAATAATTAGCGTGTTTTACGTAATAATGAAATTATGGAAATGCAGTCCACTTATTCAAACAAGTCACCATTACCATATTTTTAAATATTAGACTTAATTAGAGTTTATCACTTCACAGAAGTACGAGGAGTGGAGATTTTTTCCTCCTCCTTTGCACAAAAAAAATTCCTCATAAAGTGTTTATTAAGAGCGGGTAAGAAGGGGATAATGATGTGTTTGGAAATTAAGGCAATCAAACATTTAATGCTATGCACTCCTGTAGGCAAAAGCATTCAAATGAGTCAATTAGACATCCATTATCCAGGCACGATTAAACACAGTGGGACGAGAGGCTGTCCGCCCCAGTGCCTGTTTGTGCTGAGGACTTATGCCCACTTAAAGCTGGCTAATAAAACACTAAACTTGGAAGAAGCTGCAAAGAAAGAAAAAAAAGAAAGGAAAGGAGAAGGAAAAGGAAGGGTGAAGATGTCCAGAGGTGGGCTGCCAAGATGATAGGCATGCTGAAAGAGGAGGGACAATGATGTAGTGGTGTCTTCAGGATCAGGGTTTCATAAATCACAATAATTAAGTTAACACGAAAATCAACTTCACCATCCCGTTAAATTACAGCATTTGCATATTAGGGCTCAAATGAAGTCTGTGGTTTGGAAGGACAAGGAGGGGGCTGGAAGAGGGGAAAAGTGGGTTGGGAGGGGAAGGAGGGAGAGAGCTGATAAGGGATCCATTTATTATGGTGAATAACTAATTTCAGAATTTATAGTGCTGGATTTTCGTCCCCATGCCATTTATATTACCGGAGGAAATTAAGGGGCGGGCGGGAGGCTGGCTGGACATCTTTCTGCGTTATTGCTTGTCTGCCATTTGCAAATCATTATTAATTGTGGCCCACGCGCATGGTGCAGCAGGCCACAGCGCCTGGACAGACAGTGCCAGCACACATATCTCTTCATCAGGCCCCCAGCCACTGGCCCTGAGAGGCAATTACCCCTCCCTGATTGGTATCAGATAAGGAGGGAATTTTTACAAATTAGGGAATAAATAGGATTTCCACATGTGGAGCAGAGAGGACTTGAGAGGTGGTAATGAAAAACAATACATCACCATCAGCTAGACAATCCTATTCATACACTCCTGCATTATGCTCACCACTCATAAAAATCCCACCAAATGACAGACAGACACCAACAGTGTGTCATTTGGTATCAGATTCATTCTCCACTCTCAGAGTTACCTCAGACAGTTTTGGGGGACCTTTCTCTCTAAATGGCTGAAACTAGAGATAGAATATCAGCAGCAGCAGCAGCAGATTTCTTCCAGCAAGGAGGCCCTTGGGTTCATTAGTGCTTGGAAGCCTCAGTTTTGAACTTCAATGTCTGTCCTTAATCTAAAAGGGGGAGGGGCTGTCTGTAGTGAAGTATACCCATTTTACAAAACACACTTAGTAATGCTCTCATCTTTACGACCTCTTCACAAAAACCTGACACTGAGCTGTGTCCTGGTGAGGCCTGGATATTAGGAACAGGGTTAAGCCGCAGCTTAAATAGATGTATTTCTCTTGCAATATCTGGGTGTGCAGTATGAATCATAAACATCTTCCAAGGAAGCCAGAGGTTCTCCCAGGCTCAGTGGTGCTCATAAAGGTTCCTTTTATTGCCATGAACCAAGTCTCTAACCGAGCATGGCTGCTTTCACCCACTCACTCTACCCCTTTAAAACTTTAGGGGGCTGGGCCGTGCCTCTGCCATGAGTCAGTTCCCCCAAGCCTGACCAGATCTGAGGGTCCTATCTTCCTCAAGGTCACAGTTCCTCCTCAGTGATCCCTTTCCTCCCTTCTCTGTGCTTTCTCAGCCTTTCCCAGACAACTTGCCTCCTTCTCCTGCCCTGTCTCTCCCCACTTCTCCCTTGACATTTCCCCTTTTTAATTCCTGGTACTTTGTCAGGGGGGATTGTATCTAGGTGATTGAGATGCATTCATACCTCATTGTAACTGCTTAACACTACAAATCAATGCTGCTAAAAGATTTATGTAACCAGCCTGCTATATGTTACCACTGCCATCTGGGGCATTCTTTCATGGATCTTTATGGCTTCACATGCTTTGTAGATAACTAGGCTTTCCCCTGACACCCTGACCCATGGGAAGCAATTAAAATCCATTCCTCATTAGGGGCAGAAAGCCAAAGGCAGCCTCTCTTACTATCTGCCGCAATCCTTGTGGTGCCTTTGCTCCAGGGACTGTTTTCCATCCAGACTTGGGAATTCGGGAGGTGGAATCCGCAGGGAATAAAGGGAATGGTAAAAGCCAGGTTTGTCAGAACTAGCTTTGCCAGGCTTTGGTGCTCTGCTGCTTATCAATAAACGCTACTGATCAATAACACAGAGTCCATTTATTGGCTTAAGGTTTGAGACCTAACAGTACTCTGACCACGGCTCATCATCTAAGCGTTTCCTTACCTTGTCTCACCTCAGCTGGGTTTGCACAGGGCTAGCCAGAGACCCTTGCTGCCAACCGTGCCCCCAGCCAAAGCCTCAGGAGGGCCTGCTGCTGTGCTCAGCAGCTGATTTGGGAGAGGGAGGCTGTCTTGCCAATGCTGCCCTGCTGCAACCATCCCAGGCAGTCCGCTGTCCTGTACTGGAACAACTGTTGCTTTTGGCTCAGTAGGATGGGCCTCCTCTGGCCTTCATGGCTGCCTCTGCACCACAACGGTGCAACTGATCTTTATACCAAGAACTGGAAAATTATTTTCCCTATTATATCAAATTTGACTGTCAACTCAGTTTTGTAATGTTTAAAAAGAATTTTCCTACAGCATTTCCCATTTCTTTTCAATCTAGCTGCATGTTACAATGCACCTTATTAACCCTTGCTTCCTACTTTCTGGCTTGAGCATTCTTTTTGATTGCACGCTCCACTCTTTTATTGTGAGGACAAATCTATTAAATAGGTTCATAACACAATATATGAGGTTGAATGAAATGACCTTTCACCCATTTACCTCTAAATGTCTATTATCTAAATGTCTATTATCCCTTCTATGTGTTTAAGGGCTTACTTCCTGAATGCAGAAAGCAATGAACAAATAGGAGATGCTCTGCCCAGTTGTCTCAAATAGATATGAGGCATTGCTCTCTCTCTCTCTCTCTCTCTCTCTCTCTCAATCTCTCTTATACTTTATTCCTCTCAGGATCTCAAGAGGCACTCACTTGTGCACCACAGAGTATTGAAAGCCAGTTTCACAATGGAAGCCAAAAATGTGCAAGTTTTGTAAAGCCATTAAAGTGACATTTGAGGGGTGGGGTACAACATGCACCTAATCTCACTTTTCTGGGAGCCAACTGCATAGGCTAGAGATGCTTATAAGGAAACATCTCTAGCCTATACAGTTTCTATAGCAGCTACATGTGCTCAAAAAGTCAGCATGCATCATAAGAGAGAGGCCATCACAGTTCCCTCTGCAATAAAGCTAGACTGTGCTCTAAGCTTTCCACCTGCCCAATATCCTTGGCAATTCAGAATGACACAAGCCAGCCTTCTAAGCATGCTCTGTGACATTTTGGAAGTTATCAATCCAAGTCTAGGGAGAATTAAACAGTCCCTGTGAACTATTTGAAATGTTTCTGCATGGCAAATGCATTTATTCTAGAAGTCCAGGTTCCAAGCAAAACTGTGAACTTCTTCACCTCCATCTCACCAAACATGCAGGGGAGCCTGGGAGTAAAATAAAGAACACATTAAGCAATGCTGAATCTGGTCTCAAACCACAGAAACCCTACACAGACATGATCATCCCCAATGTATTGTTGCATAAAGCTCCCCTAAAGTGAGGAGGCCCAACAGGATTTCTGTCAGGAGAGCCTAGATTAGTCCTCCATGATAACATATTACTAAATGGCCCCACTTCAACCTCAAACATTTGGCCATGTGATTAGTCTGGTCCATATCCTGTCTTGTTCAATCACAGCCTTTCATTAATTCTGTCAATAATGGGCCCATCCATCTTTCCCCAGTCTGTACTTTACACTAGATTCTAATACTGAAAAATAATAGGTATGACTCACTTCAGAATGGTACTAAGGGGGAAAGATACACTTTGGAAGATGGGGGGTGGGGGCAGTCAGGATCTGCTTTAATGTACCTAGGCCACAGAACTGCTGCTTAAACAGGCCTGGAGCTAGCACTGCCCAGGGGCTGAATTGCCTCAGTCTTCCTACAACACCATCCTCCCTACTATTAAAAAAAAATGCCATACTATAAAAATAGCATGTAACACCATCATCTCACCAAGTCTTTCTCTCTCCCTGTCACAGAAAGAATAGTAAGGAAGCAAACAACTGAAAATCTTGTTTGGTGTTCTTCCTCAAGCTCTAGCTACTGAAGCCTTGCGATTCAGTATAAATCCAAGCTCTTTCCCTTTAGAGCAGTAAAAACAAGTCGTGTGTGTGCGGGCGCACGCAAACCATACTGAAAAGAACAGCAAGCAAGCAAAGGCATCTCCATGCTTCTGAGCAAGCAACACTCAACTTCACTGGGGCTCAAGAAGGAGATATCTGGAGCAGCTTATGATCTGGTTGCTATATAAGGTTGGAGGAAAAACTTGAACATACATCTAACTCTCAGAAAGCAAACAAAGTGGGATTTAAACTGGATAGAAAATGTATGATTTAAAAAACCCTACTTTCAGCATCTTTGTGTGTAGAGAGGTCTGATGAGCACATGAACTGCCTATTATTCCCCAGTTTTGTTCGGGCAGATGTTAACAGAGCATTCACACACAACAAGCAGACATTTTAAGGGTCAAAGGTGAAACGAAAGCCAATACTCTAAGCTGAAAGGGTCTCCACCCCTCACTGCTCCAAATCAACCAGCCAGGTATGTGACTGTCTCCGCAATAGGGATGGATTGCCATTTCCGGCACAGAAACTGTTCTACATGCAACTAGAAATGTGCAAGGGAGCGCAGCAGGTTGGAAGGGGGAGTGGGGGTTGCTATATATGTCAGCACTATGGAAAGAAAGACAGGCAGGTAGTGCCTAGAGCTCTCCTGTGCATGAGCTGGTCACATCAGGGATATTACCTGCATTAATGTATGATAAGTGACAGGGAATGGGTTGAGGGTACAGAGACTGTGCTAGCATGAAGTGACACATCACATTTGCTTTTGCACGGCAGCTTCCAACAAGTGTGTCTATATGAGACTGATCCTAATTTCCACTCCCTGACCATCTACGTGTCCCCATCCAGAAATATTATTGGCAAGGTGCAGACCAGGGTGAATGTTTGGGAGCAGAATCCAAGCCCATTCCTCATTCTCAGAGGGAAAAAACACACTAAAGCAGTGCTGTTCCTGGTGTGCTGCCATACAGCCTCAGAGGGAAGGTCAGGCCTCTGCTCACAATAAAGTAGCCATATCTTAGCACTTATCCTCACAATATTTATGGCACGTTTATGTCTGGCTGTTAAAGTTAACAGTAGTTACTGCTGATAAAGGCAAGACTCTGTCCTCTGGAACGTTATGCCCTTGCTGAACTGCTCTTAGCCATCTCTTGGCTGATCCTGCTGTGTAACTCACATTGATTTCCAGTCCAGGGCATAACAAGGCAACCAGATCACTCCCAACTGCTAATTCAGAAATACCTCTGGGGTCTCCAGCCCTGTGCTTAGGATGCTAAATGCAGGAACTACCTTTGTAAGCCCCAGTTGGCATCATGCCCTCTGTGGTGGAACGGGCTTGCTTACCCAGCAGGCTTCTACCAGGGGTTGCCAACTTTTCCTAGAAAGGGCTTGCTTTCTCTCTCTCTGGGTAAACCACTGCCACCACCTGACCATTTGAGGAACTGCCTGCTGGGGAGGGACAGGGCTCCCCAGCTTCCTTTCCAGCTCTGAAGCCTAGCCTCAGTTTCCACTGTTTCTCCTCGCCTGGGTTCCACAGGGCAGATTGGAGGTCCTGGAGGGACAACTGCTTGCCAACTGCCAGCCTTCCACCAGATGCCCTCCTATTCCGACAGCGCATCCAAACCGCAGAGGCCTAGGTCAGTGGTGGCGAACCTATGGCACTCCAGATGTTCAAGGACTACAATTCCCATCAGCCCTTGCCAGCATGGCCAATTGGCCATGCTGGCTGGGGCTGATGGGAATTGTAGTCCTTGAACATCTGGAGTGCCATAGGTTCGCCACCATTGGCCTAGGTGGTACAGAGAACTGTTTCCCACATCTAAGGTTCAAAAGTATTTATTAAAAATAAAATAGTTAGAAGTAGGTTTTAGAACTGCACCAGATCAAGTAGGGGTTTCCAAAACAAATGAGATACAAACGCAATTCCTCTATCCCTTAATTCTGTACATAGCCTAACAGTTGCTACACTAGGGTAGGCTCTTAAGCTTAGAAAGTTACAATCCTTACAGAGTTCCCATTACCTGGAAGGCTGGGTCAGCTTTCTGGGCAAGCTCATGGTCCAAAAATGGCTGCTCTCTCCAGAGCCCAGGCAAGAGCTCTGCTTCCTTCAGTGGCCCAGCTAGAAGAGGCCTCCCCTTCCTGCTTCCAGCGGTTTTACCAGTTCCCAGGCCCCACCCCTCTCTCAGGGTCAGTCTGGGTTATCTTTTCATCCTAGGTCATGTAGCTCTTCCTGATGTCCCTCAGGCATTTTAAAGTCCTCCAAGTCTATGATACCTGCTTGGAGAAGGGGGGGGGGGGAGCCATTTCTTCACTCCCTCTAAGCACCAGAGACCCTTGGCCAGGGCTCCGCCACATCTTTGCAATAAAAAGACAGATGTTAAACATCATGGCCACCATTGCACTGCAGCCTTGCAGTCTTTTGTGGAAATCCTGTGCTTTCTGAGAACCAGTTCCTGATGTTCAGCAACTGCTACAAATTCTCACTTTTGCAGAAGTGATGCACTGCACAAATGGCATAGGAAAAGGGAGAAAGGATGGATTTTTCCTTCCCAAATTGTTTCCTTCCCATATTGCTTGTGTTGTGACCACTAGAAGACAGAAAAAAAGATGTGCTGAAGGGCAAAGGAGCTGGTCCTTCAGCTAGTTCTCTGACCCATTCTTAGGTCAGGGAATGCATTTAGTAGATCAATTGTATCACAGCTCATTCTGCTGGAGTGAGACTAACTTTATAGCTGGGGAAGACAACGCTCCCTCTAACTGTCCCTGGGGCTGTGCGGGAGTCTGAAAATGCTGTGCGGAACTGAGCCACCTGGGAGAGCTCCCCCTGCTGGGCAGCTCCTTATCTACACAGCACCAATATGGTTGTTGTGTGGCCCCACATGTGTGCATCTTACAGGGAACACTGGCGGAAGGCTGTATGACTCTGCACTGGGCTAGAGGGTTGTGCTACGTGTTGTTTCACTTGTGTTACAGCAGCTGCCCTTCCATCTATGCCGCAGCATTGCCTCCTAAACTCGTACCACCCTCTGTCCCTTATCAGCACCAACCAGCCCTGTATTTACCTCCCAGTTCAGTGCTGCTGCTGGTATTGGGACCCTAATTAAAGAGAGATTTCAAAGCCAACCTGGGAGAATCTGTTAAGTAGAGCCACTTCCACAAGCGAGTTGCACGCCATGTTGAGGAAAAGGAATAAAAGGAAGGGTTGCAATTCCAGAGCATCCAAGAGTTCTAATATAAAGTTCTCTGCTTTAAAGCCAGGCGACATGGCCTAGTTATTTCGTTGAAAGGCTTTGGAATGAAACTGCAGAGCGACACTCAAATCTTTCAAATAAGCCCAGCTTCATTTTGGCGGGTCCAGCAAGGCAGAGGCACTGATTGCACACAGAAGGGCAGGTCTCTTTATCTTGCGGGGAGACCTACCTATTTTTAAACATCAGCTCCCAATCCCCAGTTCAGCCCTTTGTCTCACTTGCCTTCGGAAGGACAGATCAAACACCAGCCGCTCACCATTGTTTCTCTCCCAGCAAGAAGGATGCGGAGCTGTAATCTTCCCACAAAGCCATATGCTTCAAAGGAATCAAAAGTGCTTATTAAAAGTCCTGGGAAACTAATTTAATAACATCCCAATGGGCTGGAAATATCAGCACCAGAGGCTCAAAATACAGCCGGGGTGAGGGACTATTTTATCTAGCCACAGATGCACAACAACCTCCTGTGCTCAAGAGTGAGTATCTTCCATCTCTACATGGAAAGATTCCATGTTTCTTTTGTGCCTTTAAATGGTTGTTCCTGCACTCTGTCTACTGATCTTTGTTTGCCAGAACTACTTCTAAAACTTCATATCCAACCCAGGTCTCCATCAGACTGCAGGCACTTTAATGAACTGATCAACAAGAACAGTGGCCTTCCTAAAACTTTCATTACAAAGGGCAACAATGAAGCCATGTCTTTGGATCTCAATGGTCTGTCCCACTCACAGACAAGGGGCCTTTCCCCACTCTCGTTGTTCCCCTCTATGCCGCGCGCTGCTCTCAGAGCGCAGCATCCCAGGCGCACGCCCGGCCGTCCCCACGACCCCGCGCTCTGCGCGGGGCCATCAAAAGGCGCCGTTAAGAAGAGCGCCTGGGATGCTGCGCGCTGAGGGGCACGACAGCAGCAGCTTCGGGGCGGCTGCGCTGCTGCCGCCCCTCTCAGTGGGGAGTGCCAAGGGACCCCGCGCTAGTCTCCTCGAGTAGCGCGGGGCTTAAGGTAAGTGGGGAAAGGCCCAAGGATGAATCAAGGAATATCTGACTATTTATAACCTGAATTCTCCTCACTCCCTGCAAAAGGCCCCAATACTACTTTCAATTAAATCAATAATAAATCAAACCCATACCAAAATTAAATCAAAGCCCACTAATAAGCCTCCAGTCCCTAATATCAACAGGGCCTCCTAAAAACAATTAATTTACAGGTTGTCCTAAAGGTCAGCAATCTGGCCAAATTCCTGTCTATTGGCAAGTCATATGATGATGTAGGGGATGTTACTGAAAAGTCACATGAGTGTGCTGAGGCCATCCTAACCACTATGTGAGGTATCACATGTAGCTAATCAGAAAACCATAACCAGTGCATGGGTTTCCTAAAAAAAAAAAAAGAAGCAGCATCTTGAACTGAGCCTAGAAAAAAACAGACAACCAATGAAGCTGTCTCCAAGTCAGCATAACGTGGATAAATCAGCTGTTCTAGCCAACAGGAAAGTTACTCTATTCTGCACAGTGAGGTCACCTGCATATACAGCTTCATATAGTAATTCAAGTTTCAAAGTTAAAATAAACAGATCAGCATAGTCAGGTCATACGAAGTTGGTAAAAAGCAGTTTCTGCCATCATACCAACCCCTCGTACTAAACCAGTTAACAAAAGATTCATTCCGTACTAATTGGCACACATATTCCCTTTAAAAACACAACTTCCCAAACAGCATGACCACCATCTTATCTGGGTTCATCTCTAGCATGTTTCCCTTCAGGTACTTTACTATGACATCCAGACACTAGCCAAGGCAGAGACAGCTGCTTCAGGTGGTTTATTTAATGAAATACAGAGCTGGATGTCATCATCATATTGATGACAACCAATCCCCAAACTCCAGACGATCTCACCAGTCCAATATAAATGGTTAAAAGCACTAATAACAAGATAGAGCAATGTAAAACACTGTCATAAAGCCCCCAGTGATGATTCTTTGATTAGAATCAGATAAAAATCACCAAAACTATTTCAGTGATGTTTACCCCCCACTCCAAATTCTGAAGAATATAAAAAAATTGAACCAACTGCTTAATGTCAATGGTTGCAGCTATATTGAAGAAATGGCAGCTGCCTCCTAGAGTAAATTCATCTCTTCCTCCAGCTGTCCGGGCCCTGCGGGATCTTGGAGAGTTCCGCAGGGCCTGTAAGACCGAGTTGTTCCACCGGGCTTTTGGGGAGGCCAGCTGTTGAGGGTGAGCGCCCTCTTTGTCTTTCCCTTTTAACATCTTGGGAGCTGTAATTAGATCTACCGCCCCCTCTCTGGGAGGGGTTTTTATTGTTAGTTTTAAATCCTGGACGCCAAGTGGAATGCTGTAGTTTCATGTTTTAAATATGTATATTTATATTGATTATTTATTGTTATTATTGTTTCTGGAATATTATTTTGTTGTTCACCGCCCAGAGCCCTCAGGGGATGGGGCGGTATACAAATGTAATTATAAATAAATAAATAAATAAAAATAAAATAAATAATGTCATCTCCATTCCAAAACTAGATTGATTTTGGAATGGTCTGCCTTTTTCATCATTCTTGTACATGTGCAACCCTCCCTGAAATTTGCCTGAAGTTCTCTACACATATAGCCACTTGGAAAAGGTCTAGATGTGAGCCCAGCAACAGTCTATTCCATGCAACATAAACTTACAGAGAATGTCCAAAAGGAGAGAGTGATAAATATGACAGAACAACGGCATATACAATGTAGATACAAGATAGGGCATATACAATGTAGATAAAGACAGTCAAATGAGCAAGCTATGAAGACAAGGACAGGCAAACGTTCAGTATTAGGGCTCCTGTACCATTAACAATTGTGTAAAAAAATGTACCTGCCTCATTTTTTTTTCATTTAGGCAAGTATTGTATTCTACTTGTTGTGTAAGGCTTTAGACTGATCTGGGTAACAGAACTTAACAATCACTGTCAGAAGCATGTTGGACTGACTATCTTTTGAGATGCTAGTCCAACCAAGTTCCACTCTGGCACTAAGTCTGAAACAGTTGTCCAGCAAACCTTTTCTTTCATGATCAAGGGATAGTTGGGTGTATCAAACCATCAGAAATTGCCTGATCTACATGCACCCTTATCTTAGTACAAATAGGTGGTTCTCTTCTAGCACATCATCTTATCTCCCTCAATACTGCTAGAAATATTATTTTATACTAGACAGAAATCCTAAAACTTGCTAAGGTTCAGGAGTGCCACCTAGAGCGGAACCCCAAATTATATTACAATAAAAGTATTCAGTTCCATTCCACATCAGACCATCCTGCCAGACTTTATCCCTTTCAGAAAAAAAGTGATCTGGTTCAGACCAGACCATCTATTTGTCATTGAAGTTCAGAGCCATTGCCAGGTACTTGATTGAGTTGCAACTTTAGTATACATGGCTTTGACTGATAAAAAGTCTAAACATAAATAGCTGGACATTGGGGATTTTCCCTTGTCTTTTCTATCTTCAGTGAAAACTTGGATCTACAGGGAGCTGAGCAGGGGTTAGGGACTCCTTCGACTTCTTGTTACCACAAAAAAACTCTTCACATGCTTTGAGGAACCACGTACAGTTTTGTTAGTGCAACTGTATTGATTTTCATTTGAATATCTCTGTGCTGTTGTTGCTGTGTACTTTTCCCTTCATCCATTTTTGAATCCAACCACCCTTCTTTTTTTCTCTTTTACAATAAACCTTTTTATAAAGACAATTTTTGGGGGCTTCATTGTGTACAGCCTATTTCTCTGAGGTATTTCTTTTAATCTATATACTAGACTGCATGGTGCTACCAGGTTGGTTATAAGTTAGTTTGTTATTGCTCCACTACTGCCCTGGAAGAGCGCCTTCTGAGTGGGTCAATCTAGAGGTTTTCAGGAGGTTCTGAGTGGTGGCAGGATACTTTTCAGGAAACCTTTGGTCTCAGGGAGTTTCTCAGCAAGGCAAGACACAATTTTTCCATTCCTACCACAACAGGTGTTATTTCAGAAACTGCAGCTGAATTCATGTGGGCCCTTAATCCCTGAACTGATCCCCCTCCATGATCAGATGAATTTTAAGTGGACTTGTTTTCTGCTGTTTCAAATGGGACATGTGACACATAGATTTTACCCAACTGCAGTTCTAGAAAGAGGAAGTGGCCGGGGGTGGAAGGTGGGGCGCAAATCCAGCTGCATCTTATCTGCCAGGAAATGCCGCACTGAATAGCATCATGATAAAATGTGTGGGAGTGAATTATTTGCATACATATTCCACAGTAAAGGTTATAGGGATGTGAAAAACCTTTATTTCCATTCAGTTTTCTGCTTTTCCGCCCATGGTTTCAAACATGCTTGGACATCCTTGCTTTTAGAAACTGAAGGCGTAAATCAGATATGCATTTAGAGGTACATCGGAATGTAGATGCTGTCAATTATTGTCAATGGCAAGGGTATCTGGATGCCTCCATTCTTACTCCTATGAGGAGAAGCTGCCTGCAAGAATATGGGCATCCAGCCACTGTTCAAAACTTTTCCCTCAAATGAAAACAGACAGGATCAAACAGAAGGTAGATTTGGAATAATTGTCTGCTCTAGTGGAACTACAGTGTTCATGTAACAAATCAGCCGGATGATCAGGCATGCCCAAAATACCACTATTCTGGAAGTTAACCTTTAGCTCAAGCAGTCCTGGTATTTCAAAAACGAAGATGGTTATTAAACTAATATAAAGAACAAAATATTGTTTCTCTCAAACTCCATGTTTCTATAACACTAACAGCGCAATCCAGAGCTGATGGGCGTGCGAGGATGGTGTCACTTTGGCGCTGCCCCACCCACTCCAAAGAGCTTTCCTGCAACACGTCAAGCCCAGAAAATCAAAAGACACACACACCCCCACCCCGAGATTCCCCCATAAAGAATATTGTGGCATATCTTTGCTGGCAGCTTCACCAGCACATAAAGCCCAGCTGGGCACTGGAGGCCGACCAAGGTCAGACTCATCCCCCAGCCTGCCCCTGGCCACACCAGCACAGCATTTTGCACTGGCGGGCCTGAGCAACAGAGACAGCTTTCAGGTTGGGCGCCATGGAGCCACACGGTGCCTGGCTGCTGGGGTAAATACCCTCTCTGCAGGCACATTTGCCCCTTGCGCTGATGGAATGGGCATCCACACAGGCACAGCGCTGTGCCAGCTCCAGAGGGGGGTTCCCCCCTCTGCCTAACACAGATTCTGTAACAGAAAAGTAAGTTACATTTTAGAACTGTCAAGCCCTGGATCTGTTACCAATATCAGACTCATTTCAGTCAAAGCCTTTATTGACAGACAACAGCATTGTCAGGGTCAGTTTCAGTTTCAGTTTCACCTTCTCGTAATCCCTTTGTAAGTTTCATTTCCCCTTGTGCGTTTCACTTCCCCAAGGTTCCCGCCACTAGGGGGGACCGCCCACTACACACCTCATATATACTGGGACTGAGGGCAAGAACCCTCAGTTCCAGCACCCTGTATCTAGGGCAACATGCATCAATAAAGTTCGTTTCCTTTTTCATAAAGTCGACTTCGTTTGAGTGTGTTCAACCTCACAAGCATGACCACAGAAGAGGCCAGTTCTAAAGACTGGCTTCCCAAGCACCCTTTTGTGCCCATCAATGTGCCCCCCTTCCCTCCATCCCCCAGAGATATCAAAGCAAAAACAATACAGAGCAGGAATTTGAGAGCTGTTAGTTCTCAAGGCCATATGGATCGCTATCAGTCCAACAAGCGCTTGGGTGCAATCTAGATTGCTACAGGTTACAAAGGACAAATACAGTAGAGAAAACCCATTAGCATGACAGAAACCAGGACCTGTTTGATGTCAGGTGTCCCGCCTGACAAGAACATTGTTTATTGTCAACATAAATATTAAGTTACTTTTGACAAGAATGTTCAGATTGATTTTTGAAGAAAAAAATGAGATCAATTTTCACTAGATTATTGAGGATAAAGTAAAATATGGTGTGGAAAGCTGCATCTTCATCCTTTCATCTTTAATAATGTTTATATATGCTACTTTCAAATATTAACATATTTACTTATTTAAGCAATTTATATTCCACCTTTCTGTCTTTAAAAAGGCCACCAAGGTGGCTATCTATTTAAAACATTCACATGATAAAAATTATAAATATGTTAAAGCAAACCTGTCTCTCGAACATACATCATGAAAACAGCTTTAAAGAGAGTTAAGTTAAAATACATATAAAAGTTAAAATACATACAAAACATGAAATATTGATTAAGAGCGAGGAATCATTGAGGGAATGCCAAATGAAACAAAAAAGGCTTATTTCGCTGGTAGATGATGACAACAAAAGGGGACAGTCAAAGCTCCCATAGGAGAGAGTTCCACAGCTCTGGTGCCATTGCCCAAGAAGACCCTCTCTGGGTTTGCCACCCATCTAATCTCAGATGGAGGGGGTGGGTAGGAGCCCAAAGCAGGGCTTCTGAAAATGAGCATAATGGTAGGGCAGGTTCATAAGGGATTAGACAGTCCTTCAGGTATGCTGGTTCCAAGCCATATAGGGCCGTATACATTATTGCCACACAACAGATGGGGAACTGAGCGTGAGAGAGAGAACGGTTTGCCTTACTGAGTTCTGGGCAGAAGTGAGATTTGAACCAGGGGCTTTAAGATTTGCAGCTCAGTCTCTTAGCCACTGTGCAACACCAACTCATAGATATAAAGACAGGAATGGGATAGTAACTTAACCGAAATGCGTATATGTGTTTTCCTGAGCATAGATGGAAGACAGAAAAGGAGACAATGGAAAGTAATAAAAGAAGACTCTGAAAGTACTGTACATCCCCGTTCTTCTGGATTCTGGCCTTGACCCCTTAAGACACTGCCACTATATTACTGGAGTCAAGATTTAGAACCAGATGGCCACAGAACTGCCTGAGCCACAGTATTTAAAACCTGACATACAGAAGTTGAAGTGAAGCCACTTCACTCCTACGCCTGCAATGGTTTCGAATTCCTTAATGGCTTAATTGCTTAACTAGTTCATTGAGGCACACATAAAGATTCTCAGTGTAACAGCAACTGTGATTTCATGGGATTTCGAATAGGATCAAGGCTATGCCATTCAGAGCCATTTACAGCCTTCTAATCTATTTCAAGCCATTTCTCAAAGGGCAAGCTTCAGACTGTCCAGTTTGTGAAGCCCTTGAGCATTATCTAGCAACACCATCCCTGGAGTTGTTATGGGCCCAGAGCATCTCTTACAAGTTTGGCTTTCAGACTGGTGAATGCAGGGAAGCAGCCACCAGCTGCCCCTGTCTAAGGGGGTCTGATCAGAGGACAGGCCAGTTCAAACTGACAGAGCTCACTTGCTTTGAGAAGGGAAGAGAATAGAAGTGTCGGCCCCATTAGCAGGCTGCTTCACTCCGGATCATTAAATATGTATATCTTATTACACGCCTTGTTAGAGGATCGAGCTCTATTGACTGATAATAAATTCCAAGCCTCATCCCAGCCATAAATTTATCTGGAGACGATGAAGACTCAATAATCTAGTCATGCAGATAATATGATAGGGCCTTAAAAAGATCATTACATTGGATGTCAAAATTAAAAGTGAAATACACTTTATTAACACTGTTTCCACACTTGGGCCCATTACTTGTTATATCCCGCATTTCCGCCTACCTGGTCCCGCTGACTGATTATTTGGGACCAGGCAAAACCATCTCCAGGCCTTCTGGAATTCTGTGAATGTGCTGCCAGTGCAATATTTTAATCTCTACAATGACTACTGTCAGGCACAAGACTACTGTCTCTACAATGACTACTGTCAGGCACAAGAGCAGCAGTGGCGTAGGAGGTTAAGAGCTCGTGTATCTAATCTGGAAAAACCGGGTTTGATTCCCAGCTCTGCCGCCTGAGCTGTGGAGGCTTATCTGGGGTATTCAGATTAGTCTGTACACTCCCACACACGCCAGCTGGGTGACCTTGGGCTAGTCACAGCTTCTCGGAACTCTCTCAGCCCCACCTACCTCACAGGGTGTTTGTTGTGAGGGGGGAAGGGCAAGGAGATTGTAAGCCCCTTTGAGTCTCCTGCAGGAGAGAAAAGGGGGATATAAATCCAAACTCTTCTTCTTCTTCTTCTACTCGGAAGTAATTCCACCTGCTTTGAAAGACTGCCTGGCTCAGATATATATGGGACCTACTTGTGTCCACTGAGGCCAGCAATAGAGATCCTGCTCTGCCTTTTATCTGTCTTTGGAGGTAAGGCAGAAGTAAGTAAGAATAGGCCTTTTTCACCTTTGGCAGCCACACTTCCCCATGCCCACCCCCATTCCCATTCACCTGGTGCCAAATTCACTCTCTTACCAGTGCTGAGTGAAGACATGTTTCTTCTTCAAGGCTTTTATGTGAGGCCACTTCTTTCGCCCTGACCCACCTGCCCGAAGGATCATTATCTGCTTTATTTGTCAGTGTTTTTCAGCTAGTTCTAATCTGGATTTTAGTTGTGCTGTTTTAATTTCTATCGATTATTTGCTAATTTCAATCGTTGATTTTAATTTGCTGCTATTAGTTTTGCATCTGTCTGTTGTTTTTATGACTTGCAAATTAAAATTTTAATCATTCTGTTTATGTGATTGTAATTGCATGATATTTGTTAGCAGCCCCAGGAAGCAGTCTTCTGGTTATGGGGTAGGGTACTGATACAATAAATAAATAACTCAGTGGTGAGAGAAAGGTTTTTTAAATTTAACTCCCAAAAAGTCGCTTCCTATTCAGATATATGTTCTAAGGCCATAACCTGGCTTTGAAAACGGGTTCCACAGCCAAATCTAGTGAGTCCTGGCTCAAAATCAGCCCTGCTATGCCACTCTTACTGTCTAAGATTGAAGCAGGCAGCAGTAGCCAATAGATCCCATGGCACACATTGCATCACACAAACTCATTCAGCTCCACTACTACACTATGCATCCCGAGGCAGCGCCAGAGGGTATAACAATCTGTGAACTACATGCAGCCAGTGCCCAGGCCTCAAAGACAGCAGTACAGAAGGCTTGGAAGGCTTCAGGCCACCCAATACTTTCTACTCCCCAGCTACCCCTCCAGGCAAGCATGATTTCTTGCTTCTAATCAGAAGGTCACAACCATTTAAACCCCTTTGATTAGGGCTGGCGGCTCCTGCTCTTCTCGTATTGGCCCCACTGGCCTCTTTGTGCTCCTGCCTCCAGATCAATTGGATGTATCAAGTTTAAAGTTGTTCCACCAAGGGCTCACACACTTCAATTCCACTATACACCCCCCTTTCCCACCTTCCTCTCCAGACAAACAAGGTGGAGGGCATGCGAATCGATAAGGCAGCACAGATCAGCTGCCAGGAAACCAATCGCAGATCAGATTGAAACTGACTTCTGCTTGTATCTTACCAGCTCTCTCTACAATAGATTGGCTTGAAAAATCCGATGGAAAAGGAAGACAAAAGCGAGAGAGGGGGGGTCCAATAATACTCCCTGCCATGGCCACTCTAATCTATGACAGCCTGAGGATTTGCTGAAAACCATTATCACATCGCAGGCTCCCGCCTCTTCTCCTCAGATAAAGCCCTGGCTAATCTGTTTGTTGCAAGGGCTGAACAAATGCATTTAGCGGAACAAGAAATGGGGGATTTTCCTCCCCCGTCAGGGCAATGTGAAGAAGACCCCTGACAGGTTGAGGAGACACTTTCAGGAAATGACCCTAGACTAAGGTTGGAAGGATGGCAGCCAGGAAGATGCATCCTGCTTTTCTGTATGAGGCAGCGTGACTTAGCAGCGCCTACAGGCCAAACATCACAGAACATAAAATAGTGACAGTTGGTTTAATTTATCATCAGGAGCTTTGAAAAACGTTGATCTGGCTCATGAAGGCAGAGATATCCGAGATGAAATGATGCCCGTAAAAACAGTGTTTGTAATCTCTACCTAGGCTGTGACAGTCAATGTTTTGCAGTGGTTAGAGGATCAGAGTAGGATCTGGGAGACCCTGGTTCAAATCCCCACTCTGCCATGAAAGCTTGCTGGGTGACACTGAGCCAGGCACATATTCTCAACCTAATCTACCCCTCAGGGCTGTTGTGAGGGTAAAAAAGAGGTGAAGAGAATGTCAGCGGCTTTGGGTCCCTACTGGGGAGAAAGGTGGGGTCCAAAAAACCTTCTGGGATAAGAAAGGTCCATTGGATACTCACTGTGAAGGCCCTTCTCATGGATGGCAGGAGGACATCTTGTTTGGGTGTTCCTCTGCCCATTCGCAAGGAGGCAGGAAAAGGCTGAAACATCACTTCCTGTAGAGACCTAGAAAGCCATCTTCTCTCCAGTAGCCCTTTTGGCTCAGCAGTAATTAATACACATCAGGAGAGATGACAGGAAGTGAACAAAAATAACATAAATAATGGTAATAACAGTACCAACAAGGCTCTGGGTCAACATAGAAATAACAATAACAATGTAGAAACAGAAACAAAGTGTATCGGGGTAATACAGAACCAGGGTGGGCCAAGATGTGCTCCTGCCATCCATGAGAAGGGTCCTTCACGATGAGTATCCAATGGACTGTTCTCATGGGGGCGGAGGACATGTTGTCTGGGACCTCCCTGAGCAGTGTCCCAAATATTAGTCCCCAATAATGTGCTCAAGCACTCTTCTGCAGTCTCAGCAAAAGTGAGGGAATGTATCCTGTAGTGCCTTATGAAGGATGAAATAACAGACCAAGTAGCGGCCTTGCAGATTTCCTCTACAGAAACGTGATTTCAGTATGCTGCATTAGTCGAGGCACTACGGATGGAATGAGCAGTGATGTTGGTTGGTATCGGTAAGGCTAATGCCTTGTAAGCTTCTATTATGCAAGTTTTTAGGGTGGCACTGACTGCCACCTTTGACATTTGACCCCCTATGTTTGGTTGAGTGACGTTAATAAACAGGCTCTCTGTTTTACGTAAGGTTTCAGTTCTGATGATGAACGCCTTGAGAGAGCAGCAGACATCCAAGTTATGCCAAAGTTTTTCTGTCGGATGTTTCGTATTTGGACAAAAATTGGAAGTTGGAATTCACCTTAGGTAAAAAGGCAGGGTCAGTTCGGAGGACTATCCTGTCCTTATGAAACATACAGAACTTAGAGTTAATTGAGAGTGCTCTTAATTCAGAAACACGTCTGGCCGATGTTATTGCAATCATGAATAAGGTCTTCATCCTGAGCCATCTCAAAGGTATGGTTTCGTTAGTGCTGTCAAAATGGAGTGTAGACACCAGGAAGGGAACCTGTGTAATACTGGTGGCTAAGAGAGACGAATGCCTTTCAGAAAGCTGATAACATCAGGGTGACTTGAAATCGGGGTGCCCCGGATAGATGGACAAACTGTGGAGAGTGCCACTACCTGATACCTAAGAGTCGCACTTCTTAGCCGAGATCGAAGCCTTGTCGTAAGAAGTCCAGAATGTTGGTCATGGGAGGATGTTCTGGGTCTACTTTGTGCCATGCGCTCCATCAGGCAAATGCCCTCCAAGAGGAATTGTAAATGTTGATTGTGGAACGTGTATGAGAGGAGAGGATGGTGGTTGTTACCCTGTCCAAGTAACCCTTCTTTCTCAGTCTACTCCTCTCAAGAACCATACGG
The DNA here is from genome assembly GCF_021028975.2 of Sphaerodactylus townsendi. Taxonomy (NCBI): domain Eukaryota; kingdom Metazoa; phylum Chordata; class Lepidosauria; order Squamata; family Sphaerodactylidae; genus Sphaerodactylus; species Sphaerodactylus townsendi. The sequence continues at coordinate 74,705,381 of NC_059429.1, read as the reverse complement.
TCAGCCATCCTGGATCCGGGTGCCAGATGGGTCCCTGAGATAGGAGATCCAGAATGATTGGTAGACGGAAGGGTGGTGCTGTAGACAACTCCTGAATGGTTGAGAACCATGGATGTCTGGGCCACCTTGGAGCGACTAGAATGATGGTGGCCTTCTCTGCTGATATCTTCCGCAACAGACGTGGTATGGTTGGAAATGGTGGAAATGCATAAAGTAGAGACCGAGGCTACTGGGTTGTTAAGGCATCTACTGCGTAAGTTCCTGGGTGATAGTACCTGGTCATGTATTGGGAAGTTGTGCATTCTTTGGAGAAGCATACAAATCCAGGTCTGGGAGACCAAAAGTCTGGCAAGTGGTTCTGAAGACTGTTGGATTCAGTTGCCATTCCCCTTCCAACACCTGGTGACGACTGAGCCAGTCCGCTCTGCTGTTCAACACACCCTGAATATGCTCGGCCTGTAAGGACAGAAGATGTATTTCTGCCCACTGGAGGATCCTGGATGCTTCATGGTGGAGTCTCAAAGATCTGGATCCCCCTTGATTGTTGATATAGATTTTTGCCAACATACTGTCTGTTCTTGCCAGGATGTGTTGTTGACTGATGTCATGATGGAAGTGTTGGAGGGCTAAAAGGATCACTCTGATCTTCAGAACGTTGATGGGTAACTTGGATTCTTGAGACGTCGACTCTCCCTGAATGTACTGATGTTGAAAGGTGGCTTCCCAACTCTGCTGGCTTGAATCTGTGAAGGTCTGTGGTCTGTCCCGATATAGATAGGTCTTCCCTCAGCTTAGGTTGGATCGTTGTGTCCACCAACGAAAACTGGTGCATAAGGATGAGGGGATCAGCAGTGCTCTGGCCGTCATGGATGATGGTGCCAAGACCTTGGTGGTTGCCACTAGCCAATCGTGGGATTTACGAAGAACTGATTCAGACCTCCTATCGAGAGGGTCTTTCATGTTGTCCTCTCCTTCTTTGGTTACCAATCCCCCTGAATGTAGAGTAGTCACAGGTGAATCTACTGGTGGATTCTGCAGTAGGTGATGAACATATTGAGGCACAACATAAAGCTTTTTTAAATGAAGGAGCGAGACTCTTACCAGCAGCAGAATTAAGTCATTCCTTTCTAATGTGCTTCTTGAAACATTCTGGTATGGGGGAAAAAGCCAATGTCATTGTTTTCTTGGGGAAAATAATCTGCCTTCCCTTTTGGACAATCCTTGATGTGTTTTGAGGAGGAGGATGTTGAAGGGATTGAGAGATCCTCTGCATCCTCAGTGTCATGGAGATCTAGGACTGTGATAGTTTTATTGTTGTAAATCCTGCTGTTTAAAGAATCTCATGGACTACTCTGTAGGGTCCATATGTAGTTCCTCAGAGTCTGAAAAATGATCTGCCTGTTCACTATGGTTAGAGTCAGTGGCCTCTTCATCCCCTGGGAACCTGAGGGGTCTTGATGTTTGGTATTGCCAGAATGCTGCCTATGGTGACTGCAGGGGGATCTGGAGTGATGTCTGGGAGCATGGGCTAGGAGCCAATGTTGTCCCCTGGTAAAATGGTATTGCTCTATCTCATCCCGCATGGCCTGCCTGAAAAGGGAAACTAGGGCAGTGGGAGAGGTATTTGCCAGGGAGCTGAAGTTACTCGCAAGTAAGTCAGTAACAGCAGCCATGGTCGTGGTTTGGCCACCGCCTCCTCCTCCTCCCCCCGTAACGCCAAGATCCTGCCTTAAAGGTTACTGATCCATAGCTGTAGGGATCTCCGTCCGTCGGTCACCGGACACTCCGCTGCTCTGGGGGAGTTTGAAGTGCTGGTGCAGGAGCCGCCAATCCCGACCACGTCCTGGGGGGATGCAGAGCTCCTCTGAGGTGAGACACGGTGCTTCTTCTGAGCCGCTGCATTGTCTCCGACTCGGGCCGCCACTCGAGCATTATTCTTTTTCGTTTGCTGAGTTTGAATAGTTTGCAGCTCTAAGGGAGGCTGGGGGCTTCCTGGACTGAAATTGGGGGAGGAGGTTTGATGAGTCCATGCCCTCGTTGCTTCTGCTGATGAACAGGCAAAAGTTTCCCTAGCAGGGGGAGAATGGCCACCATAGAAAAAAGAGTGGGAGGAATCACTCAACCGCTCGGCGTGGAAACTTGGACAAAATCCTTTTCTCCTAACTCCCAATGGATTTAAAAGGAAAGAGAAGACGGGGACAGTAGATACAGAGACAAACACAGGAGACAAAGGTTGAAATTTCAGATCCTAAAGGAGCCTAGAAAAAATCCTTGCTCTCCCTGCTGAGGCTGGAAAAATACTGGGGAGAAGATGACTTTCTAGTTCTCTACAGGAAATGATGTTTCAGCCTTTTCCTGCCTCCTTGCGAATGGGCAGAGGAACACCCAGACAAGATGTCCTCCGCCTCCATGAGAAGACAAGGTTTCAGACAGATCTGAACTTTGCATAAATTGTAATTTCCCCACCATGACAATGTGTGATGCCTGTTTTGGGGGAAGTCTGCTAGCAATGACAGAGTAAGAACACATACTCCCTCCCTTTGCTGTCTATGCACTATATAGAAGGGGCCCCAGAGCTGTACAATTACTGAGTTATTTGCAACTCTTCAGAGTCCAGCAGTCCATAACTAGTGGTAAAGTATTCACAAGGTGCCACCTTCTTTCCTGAGCACAATCCAATTCAGTGGGAGGACTAGGAGGTCCATACCTGAGCTCCAGACTGCAACGCCCTCTAGTGTCTCTTTGTGTTTGATTCTGAGGCTGAGAAGCCAAGGAACGGGAGCGTTCAGAGCTATCTTTCTTTCCAGAATCTCATGCCTTTGGGCAGTCAGTTAACCCAAGTGTCATCTCCCCCTCCTTTCACCATGTAAAATAATGCTCAACAAAGCTGGGTGGGTGCAGGGCAGCATTGCAGCAGTATGTCAAACAGAAGGACATTTTCCTTCTATCTCAGCTGTTGCCCCAGGGTACGTTCCACCTACATTCAATCTTTACTCCACTACACATGTTTCCTCTCCAGCCTTGGATTATTTTTTATCATCAAATTACTGCAGCAATAAGATATGACTCGATGTGATAGCAAGCAGACCCCTCCCCCAAACCTTACTGCCTTTCCCCAGCCCAGCATCACCCACCGTGCCTGCACCAGGATCAAACAGAGTGTTTTATTCAAATGTCATCAGAGGGTGAAGAGATGCCCAGCGGCTGCCTCGTTTACTGGCTGAGGCCAAACAGCAAATGACAGCGAACGCCTGGGCAATGGAAGCGGCTGTTAGCAAGTTATCTGGGCTCTGCTGAGGTCTTTGTGGGGCAGCAAGGAAGTTTCACACGTTCACCAGCCTCCCTTATCAAGAATTCAGCTGGGCCAATAAATAGGATACATGCAGAGGAGCAGCAGGACAGGAGAGGCAAGTAGTCACTACACAAATAAAATCCAGCTACCAACACAGGATACATAAATGAAACAACAAAGGTCAGTTTATACCTTCTATCCCAACGTGAATTTTGGCAGTAGAAACACAGGATATTTGCTGTCTGGTCTTCTGCTACTCTAAATTAGTGTCCGTTGTCACATTTTCAAGGAGATGGATCCAAAACTCCAGACAAGTGCCTGTCTTGTACCTTTGTGGCTTAACCCCTTAGTCCTTAGTCCTAATCAAAGCAAAGCCTAGGTGCAAACACTTTGTGTGCCTCCAACTTGTGTTACTCATAAACTCCATTGCTCTGCCCTCCATGTTAATTTCCCTCGCTATCAAAACTTAGACAGCAATTTCTAGGGGCAGGAAGGTTCTAGTTTTGTGTGCTCCTGTACCAGTAAAATGATGTTGTAAATGTCATTTTTTCCGCACATGGAATTTTAACGGTACACCCAACCCCCAGTAACTTTTCTCTCAAGATGGCTCCACACACTTGATGACATGTTACACTAGTCTTGTCCACTGTAAAAAACGTAAAGATACACAGTCTTAAACACCTATGGGAAACATACCAGACAGCTCAGACTGGGTGATGATGGTTCCCCATACTGCAAAAGGACATATGCAGACCTCTCACCTTTTATTAGGTCTGCTGTCGGAAACAGCAGTTAACCTGCAGCAACAAATCAGCCATTTAAGTTTGGCTGGATATCAGAAAGTTCAAGAAATGCAGAGTAGAAATCATCTCTCTAAGTACATAATGGGGGGATTTGAAAAATCAAAAGGTTGGAGCTTTTCATATTATAAATCCATTTAGAACAACCCAATACTGGCTCTCTCAGTGACATGTGATCAACTGTTTTCAGCATCACTAGCAGACAGCAGAGTATCACTGTTCATCCTTGAGTGAGCTACTCCAGAGAAAAAGCAAGGCAAATGGCAAGTAGGGGAGCCAGAGCAGATGGAAGCATCTACCTGTCTTTTGAAATGCTGAAGAAACTCAGCAAGGCCTTATGTGATGAATCTTCTCTGCTTCTTGTTTACTCCAGCCCCTTCCCTGAACAACTGCCTGCCCAACTGCATGTCAGGGCACTTCCTCTAATCCCTATTAATTTAAGCAATGCTGGTGCTTGCCCCAAACTCTTTATTATTTATCAGGTTTGTTTATTTGTAGCTAACAGGTACTGCTCAGCATGCGCCCCCAGGATAGAGACAGGGGCATTTAATCACCCCAGCTCCCCCGCCATCCGGCATCAGTCAATTACTCCTGCTTCCTTTAATTAGTAATGAGGACTAATATCCCTGCCTCGCACACCGGCTGAAGCGGAACCCCCCCTCCAGGGGAAGGAGAGAGTCAGGACCAGGGGAGGATTTGAAATAAATAAGGGAAACGGGGCTCCTCTTTCTCAAGCAGCTACTAAGCCCCAGGTTCCTGTCACTCCAGGAGAAACAAGTAGCCTCCAAGGCCCCTATTTATCACCCACTTGAGAGCGCCTGCTGCAAAAGGCAAGCAGGAATTATTTCACAAAGCACCAGAGCATATTCTGTGTAGACAATGGGTGAGGAACAAGATGAACAGTCTCACTCCTGATGTGAGCAAACTAGGACAGTGGACCAACACCACAGGGAGTGCTTTCCAATTGCACCTAACTGCAAGGAAGCTGGGCACTTCCTGGGGCTGGTGCCATGTATCAGCCAGAGCAAAACTCCCATCCTTCCAGGCAAATTGGTGCCCCTCCATCTTGACCTACATTCCTTGCTTTCTGTTCTGTGCTGAAATCTCATTCCTAAAATGGGGTGGGGTTGTGGCTCAGTAGCACAGCATCGGCATGGCCAGTTTAAAGGATCAGGTGGTAAGAGATGCGAAAGGCCTGAAGAGCCAATGCCAGTCAGGGTAGACAATATTGACTTTGATGGACCAATGGACTGATTCAGAACAGGGCAGCTCAATGTGCAATTCTGCTTTTAACTCAGAACTAGTTCCTGCAATCAACCTTTCATATGCCATGCAGTGAGTGACTGCCTAATCCTCTGCCATCCTCTACAAACTGTTTAATTAATTCAACCCATTTACAAACTGCTATACAACTGCTTGGTGGATGGGTACGATTTCCATGGACCAAGTTACATGAGTGACAAAAAATAAGTGCCAACTGTAGACTGCAAACTCCCCTGATTTTAACACCAAATTACAATGGGACCTAACCACCCATAGTAAGTCAAAGGGTACATTTTACAGGCCCACTGGTTTTCTCCTTCAGACTGACTTTAGCCTTCTCCTTATACAGAACTGGGTATACCTCTTTATTTGAGGATAGGGATCTGAGCCAAAATGGAATAACATTTGGATGACAACTGGAAGAGTCCATTACTGGATCAGAGATCAAACCTATTTACAAAGCAGTTGCTCCATCCAGCTATTCCTCCTGTGAGCTTTCAAAGATTGCTAGAGGGATTGCGCTAAATGAAACGGCCATTAAAGCTGACTACTGAGAGGTATTCTATGCATGAGTACGTTCACCCAATGGATCGGGCAGCATGGGATACAAATTATGGCCCTCTGATTTATTGACTAGGGAAGTTTTTACATGACAGCCCATTAAAACAGATGACTGTTTACAGCTAGGCTTTCATGCTATAGAGACTTCGGATGGAGCTAAGGCTCAGGATGACTCTGCATGTGGACATCTCACTAAAGGCATCTGCATGCACTGCACTCAGGAAACAAACATCATAAGATTTTTAATGAGTTTAATAAGTGAGATACGATATCGAGTCTTCAGGTCTCCAAGCACAGTGGATCAGGCAGAGCACACTGAACTTTGGAAATCGTGCTGCTGTCACAGCTGATGCTACCTTCATATAAACACAAGGGCAGGGCCCATAATGGCCAGCTCAAGAGAAATCCTGCTTTCCAAACTGAAGCAGAAAGTTTGTTGTCTCCCTTCCATCTCAACAGGTCAAGCAAAACTTTTATCTTGTGGGAACTTGGAAGCCAAAACTACTGTGCTTAGGGCTGGCCAGAACCAAGCTGCTATCTTCAAAGTATAGGCAGAAAAGATGAGCTCCAACCTCTGTGTCAGTGATATCAAGGGCCGCTGAAAACATTCAAGTAAGATAGTATTTGCCTTCTGCAATTGTGCCAGTTGTAAGATACTTGGAATCCCAGAGTCTGGAGTATCAAGCTACTGCATTTTCTTTTGCTCATTTCCCACTGCTGGCTTATTGTCTTCTTATTTATTCTGCTTCAACATTCCTAACAGGAATCTTTCTTTAATTAGGTCTGAAGTGGTTACAGTGCCCTAATCTGTGTAGATGTACCATCACCTTTTCTAATGCTTATCATACACCCTGGCCCCAGAGTGTGAAAGAAGCTTGTTTGTAATTGGTCTGGTGCTGAGGTTTGCTTGTGCTGGCCTGGACAAGCAGTACCCTATAGTTCCTAGCTCCTCAAGACTTCAGAGAAAGCACAAGCGATAAACGGTCTTGATCCAGAAGCCCCACTGCAAACAGAAGGCCCTTCTGCTCACTCTGAGATGCTGATTTCTTCCTCCCTCCAAATCTACCCAGCCCAGCACATTCTCCAAAAATATGAATTCCAGGGGGACTGTGAACTCACTGCTGTCAATAAAAAACAATTTTGTGACTTAAGAGCTGACAACCATAAAGACAAATAAAAGCAATTCGTCTTTCAAGGCATTGCAAAGCTCTGATATTCCCCAGAAAACCAGACTAGAGATTCTCCCATCCTTCAGAGCCAACTTTCAGAAGGTTGTTGGGGAACAGGTTGCTGGCTGGGATAAGAATAAGCCTTAACAGCCCAATCCACAGCTGGGGAGGGTGCTGCTACCATGCCACCACACCACCTCCAAAACTCTCACTTTCCATTTGTGAGCAGCTTGCACCCACAATTTTCTGCTGCTTCGGGCTTCTCGTATCACCTGCCATTTGCAGAAGGTTCCCATGGATGGTTGTTCTGCTTGTATCTCACCCGCCTGACATCTCCATGGGTAAAGTACATGAATAAAGTGAATTTTCACTGCCAATTCTGAATACATGTCATTTTTCCTTTTTCCCCAAAAAAGGTTTCTTTGAAACTATGAAGACATGACAAGTGCACAGAATTGGCAGTGAAAACTAACTTTATTCACGTACTTTACACACAGAAATGGTTGGTGGATGAGCTGCAAGCAGAGCAAATGTCTGGGGTGCTGTGTGGTTTCCGGGCTGTATGGCCGTGTTCTAGCAGCATTCTCTCCTGACGTTTCGCCTGCATCTGTGGCTGGCATCTTCAGAGGATCAGAGGATCAAAGGATCCTCTGAAGATGCCAGCCACAGATGCAGGCGAAACGTCAGGAGAGAATGCTGCCAGAACACGGCCATACAGCCCGGAAACCACACAGCACCCCAATGATTACGGCCGTGAAAGCCTTCGACAATACAGAGCAAATGTCTGTTGGAAGCTTCTGCAAATGGTGGATGGCAAAGAAGTCTGAAGCGGCTGAAAATGGCGGACGTGAGCCACTCACAAACTGAAAGTGAGAGTTGTAAGAGGTCGGGTGGGAAAAATAAAATGTGTCCTACTCTCCGCACTGCAAGAAGGAAATGTTTTCAAAGTGACTTCGGGGGGGCGGGGGGATTGCTTCTTTGGCATTTTTGGAAAAGTCCGTTTTAAGGAAAAATGTCTTCCAAACTTTTTTGCAGAATTCCACCCCAAAACACTTTTAAGAAATGTCCTGAAGATGTTTTATTAGTGCTGTGCACAATGAGCCAAAGACTTTACAGGTTGGGCTGCTGCAGGACTTCACCATTTCAGACTGCAGGTATATGACTGCATTTCCCCCCTCTCTATACCTCAAAAACTAATATAGTAATGAAAAAGCAAACCTGGACCCTTTCTCCTTGACATCCTAGTTTGTCTGTGTATCAAGTATCCCTTATGAGGAAGAACCCAAACATTTGCCCCATCAGCGGGAGTCTGAAACAGTCAGGTCCAACAACAGATAATCCCACAGAACTCCTGCTTGACAGATTCAGTTCTCCAGCCAGCAAACTACAAGTAGATATACTTACTTCAAATTTTTGGAATCTGAGGAAATAATTGGGGGGCGGGGGGGGGGGCGGACAGAGTGTGCATGCTAAAGGAAATGAAGATGAGGATTCTCCATTAAAATAAAGCTCAAGCGTCGTTTTTTGCTTTTGTTCGGGGGTGTCTCTTTTAGAAACTCATTTCAACCAACAATAAAACTCTTTACTCCAAGGATGGAGAATAGAATCTGGAAGGAAAAGAGCACTTAGGGTATAGTGACCAGGCATCCCGCTTTTGGCGGGACCCACCCACTTTTTAACAATTTCTCCCGCGTCCCTCCGCCTTGTAAAAAAGTCCCGATTTTTGCTCGCTCTCCTTGGCTGTCTCGTGCTGGTGATGGTGACAGGGGGTGCCCAACGCACCGGGCGCACGACTATGGGTCATGTGGGGGGCGCAAAATTCTCCCCGGCCCCTCTCCCTTCCCCCTCGTCAGTCTGCTGCTCAGCTGTGGCCTCCGGCTCCTCCGCATCCCAAAGAAGCCAAGCCTGCAGCAGCCAGCCCGGCAGCCAGGCCAGAGCAATCAACAGTGAGAGCCCTGAGCAGCCCTAAGCAAAAGGAGTCAATTGGACGGCTCAACTCCCCTTCCCCATCCCTTGGAGCCTGAGGACTCACTCCAGTCTCCACAGCTAGCCTAGCAAGCACAGGAGTTGGGACTTTTTGTGGGCTGGGATCTCCGCTCTGGTTTTCCTTCGGCTGCTTTGCTCGCTGGTGGATGGAAGGAGAGGGAGAGAACTTCCTCACGATCTCCCCAACGAGGTGGGGGGGGGGGTAAGAAAGATTGGGAGTTGAGAGGAGGGGGGTGGAGTGGTGAAATTCATGGGTGCTTTGTGTTGTTTGCTGGGGGAAAAACCAGTTTCGTTTTCTCTTAGCTCATCATGCAACGGCCCTTTTCCAGTCTTAATTGCTGTGTCTTTCAATGGCAATTCATAGGTGATGAACTTGAGCTGCTAAAACAATTCCCCTTCTCGTTTCTGTTGTTCTAAACCAAGGTCTCTGTTGTGGTATTCTGGAAGATGCTGGTTAAATAGTGGTGGGGTGGGGGAGGGGGACTTTGGATTGTTGCTAGTATTCAATGTTAGCTTAGCAGAGACTCTCAGTTCTTGCTTTTTTGCTTTTATGGTGCCTGACCCAGTTCAGTGAAGGCTTCTGAGCTTATGAAGAGTTTCCATTATTATTCTCAGAACACTAGAACCAGGGGGCATCCATTGAAAATGCTTAGGAGAAGAATTAGGACTAATAAAAGGAAATATTTTTTCACGCAACACGTGATTAGTGTTTGGAATATGCTGCCACAGCAGGTGGTGATGGCTGCTAACCTGGATAGCTTTAAAAGGGGCTTGGGCAGATTGATGGAGGAGAAGTCGATCTATGGCTACCAATCTTGATCCTCCTTGATCTCAGATTGCAAATGCCTTAGCAGACCAGGTGCTCAGGAGCAGCAGCAGCAGCAGGCCATTGCTTTCACATCCTGCATGTGAGCTCCCAAAGGCACCTGGTGGGCCGCTGCGAGTAGCAGAGTGCCAGATTAGATGGTCTCTGGTCTGTTCCAGCAGGCTCTTTCTTATGTTTTTACTGACTGTTGTACTGAGAGACCTTACACTTAGTCCCCCTTCCAGTTTGTTGAAATAAGCTAGCCATATGAATGGCTGTCCCCTTCTCAAGGCTACCCTGGGCTGTTTCAGTTAGGCTTGAGTTTTGGAGGGGCTTTTTCCTTCAAAAAATAAGAAGTTTTTGGGATTTTTTTCTGTGTGGAATCTGGCCAGTTGGCCTGTATATTTAAGCATCAGTTTAGCATCAATTTCACCCACAGCCCCCACCACAAAAGAGATTATTGTGTTTTCTGTGATCTGGGAGGGGACTCAGTTCTTTGGAAACCTGCTCAATGCCAGTACCAGGCCACCAGCCTTGGAATCTGGCCAGTTGGCCTGTATATTTAAGCATCAGTTTAGAAATTTAGTGCCCCAGCTTTCTCCTGTGCATGTTTCTGAGAACTCCTGTCCTTTATGTGGCTTCCAAAAGGCCAGAAACTTTTAAACGTGACAGGAAACCTTCAGGCTTCACTTTTGTCTACTAAGAAGACAAGAAAGATGTCAATGCAATCTGCTTATTGTAGTTGTGTAGCCCTGGAGGAAGAAGGTACATCAGTAGGTAGAAAGTTAAAGACCAGAATCTCCAAGATAGCATTCTCAGAACTGCTATCAGTTCCATGCACAGATCCACTGAGCAGGCAGAAATTAGGGGGCTCAATGCATGATGAGGAAGTGATGCAAGAAGGAAAGCCTTAGATTTGGTAGGCACTGGGGAGCAGTGGCATAGCCACCAGGGGCCGAAGGGGTGTGCGATGCACCGGGCGCATGCCTGAAGGGGCTGCCCAAACCTCAAAAATGCATTTTAAAAATATTTTAGTGTTTTTACTTTGTCGGCCTGCAGGGGGCGCAATGTTTAGACTAGCGGCACCAAAATTTCAGGTTATCATCAGGTGACATTCCAGATGATATCAGCCAGGTTTGGTTCAGGGGGTCCAAAGTTATGGACCCCCAAAAGGGGTGCCACCATTCCCCATTGTTTCCAATGGGAGCTAATAGTAGATGGGGCTTCCCTTTGAGGGTCCATAACTTTGGACCCCCTGAACCAAACTTCACCAAACCTGGGTGGTATCATCAGGATAGACTCTTGCTGATACCAGCCAGGTTTGGTGAAGTATGGTTTACTATTAGCTCCCATTGGAAACAATGGGGAATGGGAGCACCCCTTTTGGGGGTCCATAACTTTGGACTCCCTGAACCAAACTTCACTAAACCTGGGTGGTATCATCAGGATAGTCTCCTGAAAGTAGCCTGAAATTTTGGTACTGCTTAACCATTGCTACCCTGACAGGCACACTCAATTTTCCCCCAGATATTGGTCCCTTCTGAGTGGATTTAAAGGGAGAATCTGGGCTCCCTAGATTAAAAAAAATTGAAAGTATTGTTGAAGGCTTTCACAGATGGATTCAACTGGTTGTCGTGGGCGTTCTGGCCGTGTGTCGGTGGTTTGGTAGATCTTGTTCCTAATGTTTCGCCTGCATCTGTGGCTGGCATCTTCAGAGGCGTATCACAGAGAGGAGTCTGTAATAAGAGAAGTCTGGACACAGTGTATAACAGACTTCTCTCTGTGATACACCTCTGAAGATGCCAGCCACAGATGCAGGTGAAACATTAGGAACAAGATCTACCAGAACACGGTCACGCAGCCTGGAAAACACACAACAACCAACATTGAAAGTGATGCTGTTTGTGGGGTGGGTGGGAAATCTACCCTGAAACAGCATCATTTTCAATGTTGTTTAAACTAGGGAGCCCAGATTCTCCCTTTAAAGTGGATTTAAAAGGAGAATCTGGGCTCTCTAGTCTAAACAACATTAAAAGTGATGCTGTTTCAGGGTGGATTCCTCCACCCACCCACCCCCAAACAGCATCACTTTCAATATTGTTTCAACTAGGGAGCCCAGATTTGTGAGTTGGGGCATGTGTTCAGATTTGTGAGTTGCGGCATGTTCTATAATGTGATTGTGACTTTGAGATGACACGGTGCAAAAATTGTTCTTTGGTCATAGTGGGGGAGGGCGGCCTTTGGTCTTGGGGAAGCCGTCCACAGGGTGGGGGGCGCAAAACTCAGATTTTGCACCGGGCTCCATTTCCCCTAGCTACACCTCTGCGCCCAAGAAAGGGCTTTAATGAGGTTACGGGAGTGATGTTAGAGGGCTGCAGCTCTGCTGAGTTAAGGTATTTGAAAAAAAGGATCTGAAGCACCTTTTCTTATCGTCCATTCGGGTTAAACGGAAAGGCGTGCCTCGGGGTATCAGGTCCCTTGACATGTTTTGTGCCTCCCGGGGACCCTGAGAGCCTGGGTAGGTCTGGCGGTGGGGCGCGAAGGTCAATGGTGTCCCACTTTACCAGTGTTAAAATCTGGTCACCTTAACTAAGGGCCTTTCCCCACTTACCGTAAGCCCCGCGCTACTTGAGGAGAGTAGCGCGGGGTTCCTCCTCCCTCCCCACGGCAGGGGCGGCCACAGCGCAGCCGCCCCAACGCTGCCGCTGTCGCGCCCCCTTAGCGCGCGGCATCCCAGGTGCTCTTCCGAACGGCGCCTTTTGACGACCCCGCACAGAGCGCGGGGTCGTGGGGACGCCTGGGCGCGCGCCTGGGATGCCGCGCGCTGAGAGCAGCGCGCGGCATAGGGGGGATGGAAGGGAGTGGGGAAAGGCCCTTAGTCAAACCTTGGTCTCCAGTAGGCAGCTACCTGGGTTTGTTTTTCCCCTCGACTTTCGGTGCTTGCTGCTGCTACTCTGTAACTGAAACTACCACAACAGCAACACATCTACTCAGTGCAGCAGTTCTTTTAGGTCTAGGAATTAGTATCTTCCATAGGAAAAGGTAAGGATCATCCAGGCAGCACCCTCCTCCTTAAGTCATATGAACAGAGTTCTTACAGTTTATCTTCCAAGTTTTTGAGAGACTAAGTGGGTTTCAAATGAGTTTCAAGTTATTGTTACCAAGACAGAATCAGTCACTCATAAGTGCTTGCATAAGCGTACATACTGGCACACAACCTCCTGCCTACATCCTCACATGGCCACAAAGGTTTTGGCATTGTGGAGTGGATTGGGAAATTAAGAGTCTTTCCCACATCAATGATGGATGAAGCTGAGTCTCCACTGACCATTTTGACCACTAACACATGAGCACTTGTCTGGGTAAAAGTGTTTGACAGGAAGGAAGAAGAGTGGGCATTGTTGCCAACGATTCTCTCCTAAACAGCCTGCATCTCTGAGAAATGAAATTTTGTAGGCGATTAGCTCACAATGTGAACTTAATCGCTTTGGGTATTTAAAAAGCCCCATTAAATTAAATGGCCAAGATATTGAGGTTTAAGCAGTGGCTGCATCCAATGCACAGTAACTCCAGAGCTCATTACCAGCATTGCCAATTTTGCAGTCGGAATTACAGACCCATGAGAGGCTTAGCTATTTAATGCCCATTCACAGAACACGGCACAACAGAGCTTTTGGGGAGATGAAATGGCTGCAGAAACACAACTGAGCCCAATTCTCTGCTTGCAATTCCAGCTGGTGACAAAACATGTGATCTTCATGTGCTAACCAGGATAAGAGGAACAGAGGCAGAAACATAATACAGAGGAATAGCTACCAGGTGCTGCCCCCAGCTCAGAGGTTCACAAGCTTAAAATAGATATCATTTTAAAGGGAAGGGGAATAGAACAGGACAGTACTTGACCTGCAGTGGGATAGAGAGGTGTCCACAGTAGTGGTCCCCAGCTAAGGAACTTTCTATCCTCTGTTTCTATATAGGATAGGAACTATATTCCTATATAGGATAGGAACTTTCCACCGTATATTCTTACTAAAGTCCCACTTGAGCAGCATTAGAAGCAGTAATCAGCCTTTGAGGCAAGGGATTTTTAATAGTGTTTTAATCTGGTTGAATTTTATTCTGTTTTAATGTTCTTAAACCCATATGATTTTTCATGTCGTTAGCTGCTTTGAGGGTCCAGAGGGCTGAGCACCAGGAGATAAATCTAAGAAATAGTTACCTCCTGTGAGTCTGCAAAATGGCACAGAATCTAAATCTAGATCAATCAATCAATAATATCAGCATAGGAAAAAGTGTATATAATATGACAGTGCAAATGCTTTTTTTTAACACATGCACAAGGATCAGGAATCCAATAAATGTGTTCCTCCCCAAAGTATTCACATTGCCATACATACTGTACAACGTGTCTACAAAATAACAATGGAGGCAATCCTAAACTGCCTGTTCTTAGAAAGAGACAGAAATCCTATCATTTGTGAATCAAAGAACCTGAAATCAACTACAGAAATGCATCTCTTCTTACACATCCTACCCCCACCTCTGTTGGCCAGAGAAATCAGCAAAGGACACAATTTTAATCTTGCTTGTGTGACTCTATACAAGCTGTGGGCACAGACCCTGCTACCTGTCCCTGCTCTTTGTGACTGAAGAGGCGAGGCCCTGCTTTGCATTCCTTTCTGTAACACTATTGAGCTGTAAGTGATTGCGATTTTACCTGACACTGTTTGTCTAAATTATTTACACTGCTCAAGTGTAGATATGCAACTTCTCTTGGAGTGTCCTACAAGGGGGAGGGGACAGCAGCTTTAAAATTACTCGCATCTATCACTCAATTGCTTTCAGGTCAAACACGCCACTCCCGGCTTAATGACCTCATTTCTACAGCAACAAATCTGTCACTGCTTTTGGTTTAAAGCCAACAGGATCCCCTGTCTGCGAGCTGAAATAACCAGGTCTCCTGATGATGAAAGTATCTCATCAGTCAAACTGCTCTTTTCCTCCAACTGGTGAAAACTGTGAATTCCTATCTCTTGGGTGTAATACCATAAAGCACAGAATCAACAGTGGACGCCAGAGCTACAAGTGGAGCTGAATTATGGAAGAAGACGTGACCAACAGCAGCAGGAAAGAATCAGACCAGGCAAAATAATCTAGAAATCAACACAGCTGATCAGAACACACGACTCCTTTTAGTGTATCTCAGACTCGCCATACATATCTCTGTCTTCACACCTCCAATACATGAATTACCAAGGAATTCATCCCAGGTCACCAGTGGCTGGGCAGCACAGATATTTCTCTCCCTGAGCAGTTTTTCTGCCTGCCCACTCCAACACAAGCCTATGGAAAAGCAAAAGCTGATGATAGCACCTACTAGTGAATCAAGACACATTCTTAATAACAAGAGAAGACCCAGATTTGGGCAAAGGGCTGGCAGCAAAAATATCTACTGCCAACTCGCATAAGCAGGGATGCTAAAATGTCTGGCCCTAAAAACAGAGGTAGGATGTTTACTAACATGGGATAGATGCCTTCATCATGAAAAGGGAAACAAACTGGCATACTGGAAGTGACATCCTGCAACTTCGGATTAGGAATTCTATAGGACAGAAAGCATGCTTGTATTTTGTTTCATTGTGCAATTTAATTTTCCTCCTTGTGTATCCAATATTCTTCAAGAAATAATAGTTCCCACACACTAGTTCCCCCCCCACTCTCTCTCTCTCTCTCTCTCTCTCTCTCTCTCTCTCTCTCTCTCTTTTTTTTTTTTACTGGAATCCTGGAAGTTGAAACGCAACAACTTGAACCATGGCTCCATGAGGGTATGAGGGGCTGATAGTCGAAATGTCCACGGAAGACACAGAACTGGCAACTTCCAAGAGCAAGAGGGCTAAAATATCTTTTTCCAAAAGCAACAGTCAAATGTTCACCTGTACCTGGGATGAATATATGGGTGCAGAGGTTTACTTTGTGCCTGTTTTTTGTTTATTATCATTGGACTTGGGGAAGGGGCTGTGGCTGAGTGGTAAGCCTTCTGCTTGGCAAGCAGTGGTCCCAAGTTCAATCCTCAGCATCTCCAGTTAAGGATCAAGTAGTGATGCAAAAGATCTCTCGATCTCTGAGATCCTGGAGAGTTGCTGCCAGTTTGAGTAGACAATACTGACTTTGCTAGACAGAGGGGCTGATTCAGTACAAGACAGCTCCCTGTGTCCTAACTTCTTGGAGGAAGCAGCCCTTCTTAAATATCTTAAATGGCAGGAGCATCCTCTGGTTCCATAAGAATGAATCCCAAAATCACACTGAGACCTGCTCTGGTACATGAAATCAAGGCACTCTTTTCTCCACTCTATAATGACTAGTGAGCTACCTACTAGAAAGCCAAAGCAATGACTGAACTGTTGGTGCATCTAACTCACGGAACTGTAAATCTGTTACTGATTTCAATGTAACGCCTATTTTCTACTTTGGCCCTTTCTCCCACAGCCTTTGCTCCCAAATATTATGCATTGTTCAGTCTTCTTGCAACTGCTTGGAACATAATGAAAAAAGCAAGAATAGCCACGGAAAAGATCATTCTTCTGACAAAGGTAGAGATCGTTTTAAATCAGCAGTTTCTCTGCTAGTCAACATAAGAGCCTTTAGCTGAACAATGGTGCATATTTTTTTAAGAAAAGGAAGAGAGAGAAAGAGGATATGGAAGGAGTTTGGATTTATACTCCACTTTTCTCAATTGTATTGAGTCTGAAAGTTCCTTAAAAATTCATTCCTTCTTCTCCACACAACAGGCACCTTGTGAGGTAGAGGAGCTGACAGAATTTAGGGAGAACTGTGACTGGCCTGGATGTGGAGGGCTAGGGAAACAAACCCGGTTCTCCAGATTAGAGTCCACCGCTCTCAACCACTATACCTGACAGGCGTATATATATCTGGAATTCCCCAAGGGTCCAGTCTAGGGACTAGTCTACTGCTTCCACCACTGCCAAGAATATAAAAACTTGGAAGAAAACAATGTATAGCATAATCCTAGAAGAGAAATAAATCACATGCCACTTGAAAACCACACATACATACAGATGTCTAAAAACAGAATGTAAAACGCTGTGCCCTCTAGCACAACAGTGATCCAAGGGGAAAGAGGAAAATACAGAACAATGTATTTTTACTGCAAGGTATTCACTGCTAATTTTGGGCAGATTTACACAAATCTCTAACTATACCGGTTCAAGTGATTCTGAGATGTAGTCCAATGCTCATAAACCTATCTTTTAATTGTCACCAATGGAAGGACATTTAAAGTAAAGGTGGAGTGTCTTTCAACAACCCTGTCTAATTAAGGTTTGGTAGGAGAGGGCAGCTTCTCCTGTGTGCCCAAGCGTAACAGTCAGGGCACTATGGTAGGGCTGGCCTTCACTGTGCTGTTCCCTAGATGTAGAGCAAAGGGGTGTTCCTAATGGCTTATAATTGTGTTGGAAATATTCTGTTGTTCCCATGAGTGGAAAAGGTCATGAACCACTGCCACTGCCCAACTGCTGACTAAGTAATGATATTTGTTTTTATCTAAATTGTTGAGATAACAAAGCTGGATCTCATCCAAGGCCCTTCACTACTATTCCATTCATCATGTGGCCACAGATGCTGCAATATCTGTCCGGAAGTGGAAGATAAATAATAGAAAGGCTCTGAGGCTGCTACCAGACGCAGTCAGCCTAGCAACAAGTGTTGGAACACAGGAAGTGCTTTAGTCAGGGAGAAGGGTATGGAGGGTTAGTTTCTATCCTCTGGCTGTTTAGCACAGAGGTTTTAGTAGGAGTGGTCAGTGAAAAGAGGAATCTGCATTCCTTCCAAGGTAAGATGAAAGCTTTTTCGCTTAAGTTTCCCACAAATAGAGGAAGTCAAAAGTACTGTTCAATGCCATGCCACCAAACCATACAGCAGGTTTGTTGCTGCAACTGTTTGTTGCGTGATGGAAATATGATGGCCTTTGTAGCATAGCTGGGATGTCACAAAAAAGTCGAGCAGGATCCTTCTTATGCACAGGACAATTTCTTGAATTCTGCCCCAGCAGAGTAGGCTACATCTAATCCATCCTCACCCTAGCATTAAAAAAAGTCCACACATAATCTGCAGGAGGCAACAGTATGCTGTTGGGAGCATGAGCATACAGAACACATCTGTGCTGAAGAGGACAGCAAGTCAAAGACATGACCAAAAAAACAGAGGATAGAGCAACTGTGTCACACTTTGTACATCTACTTATGGGAAGTTGGAGTTGCCACTGATTAACTGTATAAGATGAAAAAGAGTCGGTTTTTATACCCCGCTTTCCTTACCAAAAGGCATCTCAAAGCGGCTTATAATTACCTTCTTTTCCCCTTCCCACAACAGACACCTTGTGAGATAGATGGGGCTTAAAGAGTTCAGAGAGAATTGTGACGAGCCCAAGGTCACCCAGCAGGCTTCATGTGGAGGAGTGGGGGATCCAATCTGGTGCTCCAGATTAGGGGCCTCAGCTCTTAATCATTACACCATGCTGGTATGTAGCATACGTACCCATATACAGTATAAACGGTGACATTCGTCATTACTTAGGCAATGTGAACAAATCTCCTGTTGTTGACATAGTGCAGAGATGTGAAGCAACAAAACAAAACAATGCACATCAAATCCTGCCCAAACTATGTTGTACCATGCTGCTAGCCTCATCCAGGCTTCCAAACACTGATTATCTCCAATGGATCCAAACACAGTTGTGGTCCGAGTCTTGAAATTTTCAACAACATCAGAGTCCAAAGCCCTGGCCTGTTGTATTAGTCCATCTCCTGTGCTTGTCAGTTTCTTTCTCTTTCCTACTACATACTAAATTGTGAGTCATTCATTCAGAAGGACTTATCATCAGGGTAGAATGCTCTTATGGTAAAGAGAGCCCATGAGGGACAACTCCCTTCAGGGACAGGGCAAGGAATTAGATCTCCTGCAATAGTATCACAATAGGCAAAGATGGAATGCCCTCAGCCTGCACAGTTTTGCTTCTGATCAGTAGCAATTTACCATGTGAAGGAGCTGGGTATTTATAATTATGCTCAGAGTGGCCACTTTGAAAAAAATCTATATGTCTCTAGGCTCTGTGTACATCACCATGTCAACTCTCTGAACGGAGGCATCCATCAGCTACCACACATCATAGATCTTGGCGAGCACTTGGGAAATGCTCAGTAACGCCTGTGTCCCACATTTTCATTCAAAAGGCATTCTGGTCCAAGGCAGGGTACCTCAGCCTGGACATATGCCGAACAGCATCCCAACCCAAATGCTGCAAAGCTTAGAGTCAGTAATCTGAACCTGGTCTGAAACCAGGATGCGGCACACGTACCACAGGCTAAAATTACTCTTCTAGTTCCAGAATCTACATAAAATGTCACTTTGATGTTTTTTCCTGTTGTTCTAGATTCACTGACACAAACATGGAGTCAACGGCTGCAGGGAAAAAGTCAGAACACCCACCCAAAATGATAAAGATGAAACACAGAATCCCAGGCCACCTGGTACTCAACCTGCCAGATAGGTAAAAATCAATTGATTGGGTTTTTCTGTAGCAACCACATTGGTTATGACTCTGTTTATCTAGTAGCCTCATTAAGCAATTCTCATCAGAAAGATGAACAAACCAAGTCACAGAGAGCAGGTGAGACTTCCTTCCAATCCACGTAACTGCATGGCTTTTGTCTGTATCCAGCAGGCAATGCTCTCCACTCCTCCTGAAGAACTAAATCCTGTGCTTTTCCTGGGATGGGAGGAAGCGGAGATATTCTCTAACCTGTTACCCTAGCCGCCTTCAAGCAAAAAGTAAAAAAGAGCTCTCACCAGGCACAGAATGGCTTGGAAGCGGACGCACCATGTTTCCTTCCCTAACACTGCCCAGGCTGTTCTTAAAAATTTATTACTCTGTTGCAACATGAAAAATAAGACAGAGAAGCAATCATTAGTATAACTATAACTCCCCGTGCAATAGTCACACTTGTAAATTGAGATTTATGATTGCAGCTGCCGATATTTTAGAGCAGGGTGCCGGCGCCGGCATCAGCAAAGCCCCGCTGTTCGCTGCCCCTACGCTGTTACAGTTTATCACAATCTGCAGAGATTATTGCAATGAATAATACAGAACAGGCTGGCAGTGAAGAACTATTCCCGATCAAACGCTTCTGTAAACAACTGAATAAATAATATTTCTCATCCCCTCTTGAAGCCCTTGTGGGCCTGGGGAGATTGCTCATTGTACAATAACAAAAAGAGCAGAGGGCTTGGGAGAACTGGGGCATTCGATTAAATGCAGCACTGGGTATATGGCAGAGACTCTGTTTAGTGCATTTTCGATCAGTCAGAGCTCTCAAAACTTTTACCTCTTTATGGAGGAGGCAGCCCGTGCAGAAGGGACATGGTCAAGATACTGTACCATGCCAGTGGCAGAGAGCTGAATGAACGCCTAATCTCCTCAGCAGAGATTATAAATAATCAACTAGGAACGATACACATATTTATCCATATCTGGTTGTTTGTCTAAGGAAATGAAAAAGATCACACAGACAGATGACTGGGGGTGGTGGGGGGGGTGGTGGAGAGAGTGAGAGAGAGGCTGCTCACAGGCAGGTTCAGCAGCAGGTGCAAGCCTGATAGAAAACTGTCCCCTGAGAGACATCAGAGCTGCCTCTAAGGCCATGTGGAGTTAGAGGGTATGGAGGAAGACCAGGCTCTCTGCTCACATAAATGTCAATAACTAATGTAACATGATGAGGATTATGCACCAACATCTGCAAAAAGGGCATCTCTTGCAGGATGTAAAAGGATAAAGTTCAGCTCCGGCACAGCACTGGTTTTCCACTGCTACTGTCAGAGCTTTCCCTGACTAACCTACTGTCTGGTTTGGATTTCATCTCAAATTTAGGAAGCCAAAGGGCTTTAGAGGCAGAATGTTCCATGTAAAGTTAAGCCATTCTTCAGATAGCTGCAGTCTTTCTAGAAGGATGATGGAGAAGGATCACCCCAATTCTTTGTTCACTTTGTGGTAAAATGGGATCCACAAAATTCCTGTTTTACCTGAATGATAAAAACAGCAAACTGGTCAAGGCCCCAATTTACCAAAACTCAACATTCCTTTGCCTGCTCTTCCTCACAAAGAGCAAACCACTTGTTTTCCCTAGGGTGAAATAGCAGGGCTTCTAATTCTGAGTGAGGAAAAGTCTCCATTATATATATATGGGAAGGTATAAGTGGAAAGATCAAAATAATTTCATTTCATTAACTGCTGTTGGAAATCTGATTCCATTAACAGCATTAAATAATTAAGCAGCTTTACACACATTTTAATGTTACTACCTCTTTATGATGTTCAACGGCATGACAGAAAAGAAGAAAATGAAATACGAGAAGAAACAATAACCACAAACAGAACAAAATCTGAGGGGAAATTCTCCTTTGTTCAGGAATTCGGGCTTTGATTAATTTCTTAGGTTTCACAAACTAAGCTTAATAGGAAAATACAGATCTGATTCTTTGGCCCACTGTTGTTACCTTTCAAATTCTGTGTTCAGGTTTTGTGGTTCCCCAGGAGTTATAAAAAATAGCCATGCCGAAAAGCTTCCACATCAGGGGTGTTCTGAGTTCCTTTCTGCCTTAAGAAAAACTGACAGTTTCATCTCTAGACCAAACTACATGCAAGGTTGGAATTCTGTGACTGGAACTCCCCCCCACACACAAAAACAGCCACAGCCACAGCCCCCTCCCCCCCAATATGGATGAGGGCCACATTTAAAAGGAAAAGGGATTAATTCCCCATTCTTACATAGTCTCTCCCAAACCAAACATTTCTGGTAGAAGGGGGAAAAAGACAAGCACAATATGAGTGCCCCCCCCCCAGAAGTGGGGGGGGGGATTCTCAATCAAGGAACAGCACAAGGGGAGCCCTTCCCCCTTCCCCAGTGCCACAGCATCAATCCATCATAGGGGTTCCACCATGAGGGTGCTGTAAAGCACCAGATGACACATGTGGAATTCCAATGTCACATGTAGCCCTTAGAATCCTACTACAGCTGCTATGGCTCTGGTACTGTAGTTTCTGTTCCCACTGGCTTTGTCTTCTACCTCTGCTTCGCCTCTTCCTATCCTACCAGAAGCGAATTCAGCTTGAACAACCATTCAAACAATAACAGATTCTGTCGTCATCCACACATAGTTCTCATTTCATCGTATATGATGGCTGGGAACTATGATACACATTTTGTGTAAAAAAACCCACATATTCATACATTCAACTGCCCATTTCCATTACATGACTATAGAATATCCCTAGATGATTTTTAATCCTGTTCCTGAGCCTGCAGCCACAGTTCAGGAAAAAATGAATTGTTGGCATCACCTCTCATAGCAGTTGGCTACTCATATCAGACCAGATAAAGTACTGGATCCCCAGAAGGCTCCAAATGGCTGCTGCTGTTATTGTAGATCATCTGTGCTGTCCCTAATAGTGAACTTTGTCCAGATTGTCTCCTAATCTCTTCCTTAAAATAGACTATATGTAATATTTCGGGCCAGCCACTCCAGCCACAGATAACACAGGCAGAAATGACCAGGTTCTGTACATTTCCCAAACTTGCCAGGATCTTTCCATAGAAAGAGACTTACTGTTTGCAAAGGTATTAATCAATGAACAGAAAAGGGCGGTCTCTGAGAAGACCTTTTCTAGTAAATAAACACCCACAAAAGACTCTGTGGGGCTGGCCAAACTCCCAACTGCTCCAGCCTTCACAAGGCCAGCCATGGCTTTATACTTGACATTCTGCATGTGAGCTGAGCTCTCTGGTTCCTCAAAGGGCCCCTGGGAGAAGGGCCCAGCCTCAGTAGAGAAAGACTAAGTCTGTGCTCTATGAACAGGAATCGGTTCCAATTAATCCCCGCTCAGCTTGGCCTGCCCGCTTCATTACCTCCCCTTGATGAGAACCATCAGTGGGGCCTGTATGATTTTGCTAATTAGCCTCACTTCGTTTATCATTTCCATTTTCTTTCAGCGATGCACGGCTTGCTGGGCGACAGCTTCATCTCCTGCTGAAACAATGCAGCCCCTTCTGTGCCTGTCTCACTTAGCGCTGTCACTGCAGCCATTATGAAATTGGGGTTTCATTTACACACTAATTAAACATTACAGCTTGTTCACAATTACAACACGGGGATGAGGAGGTAACTAATTACTTAAGAAATGAGCTAACATTTATCTCCAATTCTTCTACCCTTTATCTGTCTCCCTCCACCCCTCTCCAATCAAGATTGGATTGTTGTTCAACAGAGATGGTGCTGGAGACCCTTGGCAGCCTCTGCGTGCGCAACGCACACACCCCTCTCTGTGAAGAATTTGGGGGCCTCAGTCCAAGAACAAAAAATATCCCTAATTACTATTGGGGTTGCAAAAGACCAACACAGTCACTTCCAACATGCATCTCAACACATATTCTAAGCCTTGAAGATACAGGGGAGCATTTTGGGATGAGGTGAAAACATGTATGTGGGCCTTCCCCCACCCATCTTTCTACAATGGCAGAGAGACAAAAAATGTTAATAAGGAACACAAATTCTTCATTTGGTGGAGCAGGCTAGTTTGTTGTAATTCAGAAGTCATCTGCAAACTGGGCTTCATGTTATTCTGCAAACAGTTCCCAAGGTACTATCATTAACCATTCCTTAGGTCTTGCTCTCAAAATACCTTAATGCAATGGAGATGCCTTGTTGTTAGTGAAATCTGCAGTCTTACCCCACTGTATTTACTCCTATATATAGTTGCATTGCTGTTGTTGTAATCCAGAACTAGGCAGAACAAACAATGAGGAAAATCAATAGTTCCTTTTACTTCCCCTGGGAGGACTAGGGAGTAGTGATGGGGTATTAACTACCACATATGTTTGGATTGCAGCCAGAAACACTGCTCCTCAGGGGCATACCTACATAAAATGTTGCCCTGGGAAAGCACTGAAATTGAACCCTCACCATATCTGAACTCTGCAGTAGTGGAGGAGTGGATTAGGGGGAACTAACTAAAAGGAGGGAGGGAGGAAGAAAAGACAGATAGATGCACTCATACTGTAGAAAAATGGAGGGAAGGAAGAAAATAGAGAAAGAGGAAACAAAGGAAGGGGGAAGAAAGAGAAAGGGAGAGAAGGAGAAAGGGAGGGAAGATAAATGGGAAGAAAGGGAGTGAGAGAAAGGGAGTGAAAGATAGAAAGGGGGTGAGAGAGAGAAAGGGGGGAAAGGAAAAGAAAGGAGGAAAGAAAAAGAGAGGGAAGGAGACAGAAAGGGGGAAGAGAGCTTCAGCGGCAGAGGCAGGGGATAGGAACGTCGCCCATGTTCCCCACCCCTGCCAAAGCCTGCAGCAGAAATTCCAGACAGTGCATTCTGGGCAGGAGAATCCTCAGGAGCCCTGGGATTCCCCTGCCCAGAATCCGCCACCACAGCATGGCCTCCATGGCCCTTCCTCAGGTTGTGCTAGGGTAGTGATTCCTGTTGGTGGGTTCTGGGCAGGGGAATCCACCAGAGGCTGAGAATTTCCCCATCCAGAATCTAGCACCCCAGCAGGGTCTCCACTGTGGAAGCTGTGCTGGGGTGGCAGAGTTAGGGCAGGGGACAGCTGAGGGGAAGACTGGTGCAGGGCACAGGAGACAAGGGTGGCAGGCAGTACAATGCTCCTCCAGCTCCTTGCTCTTGAGGGGAGGGGATGGATGGCTGAATGCGCCCCCCCCCCCCAAGTAACCCACGGGAGTAGACCTGGTGCTCCTGCTCTCCCAGCCTCCCCTCCCAATGCCTATGCT
Source organism: Sphaerodactylus townsendi (assembly GCF_021028975.2). Lineage (NCBI taxonomy): Eukaryota > Metazoa > Chordata > Lepidosauria > Squamata > Sphaerodactylidae > Sphaerodactylus > Sphaerodactylus townsendi. The sequence goes on along the minus strand of NC_059429.1, from coordinate 74,680,656 downwards.
GTGCCTTCCCATTTCACAGAAGGCAGTGACAGTCTTCTTTCACAATTTCTTCTAAGGATAAACACTTCTCCTACTGTGATTTCTCCCTCAAGGACTAAAGTATCATAGCAAACGCTGGTGTTCATATTCGTCAAAAATCTACCTCTAAAGTTAAAATCCCAGCTTGAATCTCGCATCTGTTTTCAAGAAATCCAAAAAAGTTGTAAAAAGGAAAAAACCTGTTATAATGCAGTATCACATTTGAAAATTGAAATGTTGAAATGAAAGGTGCTGCACACATTTAGGATGAAGTTCTATAAACCACATCCCCATCATTGAAGAAGGGTAGGAAAGATAAAAACACAATATCTAGAATTAAGCCTCTTAAACATTATGCTTTGGTAATAAAATTTGAGCTGGAAAAAAACATGCATACACACATGTGAATGGCCATGCTGTGCTTGGAAAAGATATGCCTAAAATGTTAGCTGTTACCTCTATGAGCTCATGATCAAGGTCACATTTTTATTATATTTCATCTGTAGCCAATTTCACCACTAAGGAACTCAGAACTGCACTATCGCTTCAAATGAGAAGCCAGTTAGAGTGCCAGACTAGGAACTGGGAGGCCCAGGTTTGAATCCCTACTCTGCCATATTGGGTGGCATTGAGCCAGCCACACATTCTCAGTCTAACGCACCTCACAGCACTGTGAGGATTAAATAGAGCAGATGAGAATGATGTAAAACACTTTGGGAGTACCGCAGAGCAAGGCAGGGTATAATATACATACAGACAATCAAGGCAGGCTAAGCTGATACAGAACTTGCACTCTCCACATCAAACCCAATATGCCACAAGGCTTCTCATAAGTTTTGTTCTTAAACAAAAGCAATCATAGCTGCGCAACCTATCAGAAGTATATCCCAGAGGTGTCCTGTAGCAAAGGCTGAGAGCTCCTGATCCTCACCTTCCTAATATAATTCAACAATAAAACCTTTCATGAGCCAGTCTTCCTATTAGTTTATCTGGGCCCATGTCAACAAGCAGTACATTTTTGAAACAGCAACATAGAAAAAATATAGTTCATTGAAAATATTTATTTATTTATTTATTTATTTGATTTGGTAAACCGCCCTACCCCCAAAGGGCTCAGGGCGGTGCACAACAAACAACAATACAATAAAACAAATCGAATAACCCCAGTTAAAATACAAAGCCTTAAAACTATAAAACTATGGCTGCAGTAGTAGCCTTCAATAAATAATTTGATTAATAATAGAAGACGTCTGGTACCCAACCCCAGTGATCGAACCCTGGGAAGGGAGGGGTTTGGCAGATGGTCCAATAGATAGCCAGTGTGCAGGACAACACGAGGTATAAAGTATTATGACAAGAGAAATGGCACATTTTAAGCATTTCAGTTCTCACTCTGTATAATGGCAGTGAATTTTTCAGTCCTCACACTGTTTAATGTTTTAATGTTGGTGAATTACTTGCAGTTTCTTTGTCTTGTATGCATACTCATACAAAAGTTGGCATGTAATGGCTCAGTTAATAGTTATCAAGAAAGTATCCAAATGGACGTGGTTGGTGCAGCAAGGGAGACTGCGGGAGGGAAGGTGGAATGATATGGGGTTGACTGGCTCAGTCAGGAAGATGCCCGCCTATTTTCCAAGCAAAAGGAGTGGGGTAGGACCTTGTACACACACTGATGCATACATACTGATGTGTTTGACACAGTGACAGCCAAGTCATCTTGAACAGACATTTTCTTCAGGGAGGAATTAACATTTACAAATGAGACCTATTAGAGTAAATAAAGGCGATAGTCATTAGGCTCAGGAGGCGATAGGGACCATGGGCTTAGATACAATTCTGATTCGGAAGATATGCCTTTTGAAGGGGGAGGAAGCAGCCTTTGGCATTGGTGTGGGGGTAGCACTCTTAGCTGGGACACAGCAACAGTTCAAAACAGTTCAATGCATAGCAACAGAGGCCTTTGTGATGTAGGTTTGTCCATGAAAAACAGTAATAGCCAGTGGTGGGATTCAGCAGGTTCACACCACTTTGGCAGAACCGGTTGTTAAAGTGTTGTTTATAAATAACCAGTTGTTAAATTATTTGAATCCCACCACCAGAACCAGTTGTTAAATTATTTGATTCCCACTACTGGTAATAACCACAGCAAGTGGTCAAGAGAATCACGCCATGAGTTCACTAAATGAAAGCTTAGAACAATATACTTCCCTTGTATATGAAGATCCAACTAGTAAAGACAATCACTGGGTTTAGAGCAGCAATGTTATCACACTACTTATCAGTGTTGAATGCTGACAGAAGGGGGAAAGCCAGAATCTAACAGATTATATGGTAAAA